>NC_079436.1:41455949-41770949 GCF_903798145.1 Danio aesculapii
TTGTGAGATTGTAGATAATGTGCAAAACATTTTCCTGTCAGAGGTTCCGCAGTCTGTTCCCTGACCCAATCCAGATCCCATACATCATCCCACTTTCTCTATCACAGCATCACACTTGTTTGTCCTTCTACAACACCCCAGCAAAAATGCTACAGGAGGAGAAAGTCTCCCTGGGAGGCACATATGAACATGTTTAGAAGTCAAAATTAATTTTTAAGATTTAAAAGATTTTGCTCTGAATAATATGGACACAGTGGGAAATATTTTGGCTAATAGTAGTTAGGATTTTTGACTAATACAACAGAATTAATGTCTGTGTAGTTATTATCACTCATTTATTATTATGTTTGTGTGTGTGTGCTGGTTTTGGTGATTTACAAGGACAGGTTTTTGTATAATGACATGGGTATGACCTAGTAGTATTATAGTGGTTTACGAGAACATCGCTGATGTCCTTATAATTCAGAATGCTTAAAATGATACTTAATCAGGTCTTTTCACATTCAGATTTTGCCACCGTTTTCCTGTGATGGTTGGGAAAAGCGGTAGGAGGTGTGGCCAAATAATTATCCTTTTTACAGTATAAAATACATTAAATCTATAGAGAGTCCATGTAAACCACCAAGAAAGTAAGGCCCAATCCCAATTCTATTCTATTCCAGTTGCACTATTTTTTGGTATTTATCTTCAGGAAATCACAGAAGGCAAAAATATTATGTTATCATAACAATATAATGTGGTAATAAACTTGTAACTGTACTGTGTATTTACACCATGGTCATATTCATCTAAGTAACACAAGAAAATAACATTAACGTTATAACAGACACTGTAAAAAGGTCATTCCCAGCCACTAGACTTTTCTGACCGGGTATTGGAGTGTAATCAAGTGACAGATGTAAAAGAATGTTGTGGGACTGCTATACAGGAGTTATTATTATGGAATATAGATAGCGAAATTTAGCTTTTTTTAAAGCATGACCATAAAACACGAACGCCGTTATGAATGTATTATATAGTGAAATAAAAAAAGTTAAAAAGTTGTAAAAATTCTTAATAACGCCAATAAATACTAATTTGTGCATCTCCTGACTTGCGTATGCAGCCATGTTGCCAATTGTAGCTGGTGTTTTCTGGGAAATTTTCATACCCCTTGGTTTCTAGTGTGGTCCTAGAAAATCTCTGTTTCAAGGGCTATCTAGCCTTTGGTTTGCAAGCGCACGATTTTTTTTTGAGACTCGAGCATCTCAGTTCAAGCGACGCCGCGTTTGAATATGAAACACTAAAGAGATCTAGTCTAAACCTGTACAGACATCTTTATGATCTATCCATGCGTGATGATAGGGACAACCATATGGACAATAATTCTTGGCTAGAAATTGCAACAGTGGAAAAGGAGGACAGTTTTTGTAAGTTTGGAAAAACCTGAGGTTGTTAAAACCAAAAAGAGAAGCCATGGCTAAAGTGGAGACCCAGGTGGTTTTAATTCACAATTACAAAATATGTTTTTCCACCATTTATAGGTTTTACACTGATGTATATACATTACAGATTTGATTTAAAAACAATTTAAAAATTACAAAACTAAAATGAATAAAAAAATTATTACTTTTTCTTTTCTTTTCTTCTTACCTTTTTATAGGCTTTACTGGTGTTAATGGTCACGAATGTTGGACCATTGTTGCCTTTTTAGCTTATCAGTAGAGGACAAACTAGCCAGACAGTAATGTGTGAATTGTTGAGTGGGTTAAATTAAAAAAGTCAGTATATAGTAAGTCAGTATATATTTGCTGGCAGCTAGCTCTCTGCAACTCTCACATGGCCTATGAAGCTAAGCAGGGCTGCGCCCGGTAAGTACCTGGATGGGAGCACACATGGGAAAGCTAGGTTGCTGCCGGAAGTGGTGTTAGTTAGGCCGGCAAGGGGCGCTCAATCAGCATTCTGTGTGGGTAATAAC
Organism: Danio aesculapii; assembly: GCF_903798145.1. NCBI lineage: Eukaryota > Metazoa > Chordata > Actinopteri > Cypriniformes > Danionidae > Danio > Danio aesculapii. The sequence continues at coordinate 41,457,907 of NC_079436.1, forward strand.
GCCCCAGTATATTGAAGGGGACTCTATACTGCTCAGTGAGCACCATCTTTCGGTTGAGACCCTAAACCGAGGTCCTGACCCTCTGTGGTCATTAAAAATCCCAGGCAAAAACCTCGGCATCCTGGCCAAATCTGCCCACTGGCCTCTGTCCATCATGGCTCCTAACCATCTCCTATCATGATTGGTTTCATCACTCTGTCTCCTCTCCACCAATCAGCTGGTGTGTGGCGTGCGGTCTGACGCAATATGGCTGCCATCGCGTCATACAGGTGGCTGCTGCACACTGGTGGTGGATAAGGAGATTCCCCCATTGTGTAAAGTGCTTTGAAAGTCTAGAAAAGGCGGTTCATTTCGCTGTGGCGACCCCGAATAAATAAAGGGACTAAGCCGAAAAGAAAATGAATGAATGAATAGTTTAAAAGTCTTAAACGATATTAATGATATGACGTAATTCCAGAAACGTTCTACTTCTTGGTTTATCAGTCTGTTTTTATGGTCAGTTTCTTTTGACCACCCCCAGTCATTTTAAAGAATATCACAACGGCGAACACGTCAAGTATAGAAGTCTCATTTGCTTTGTGAGGTGCGCGCGGATTCAGCGGAGGTCCGCGATGCAGCGCCAGGCGAAAGTATAAATCAGGCTTTATGTGTAGAATTGGCCTTAGTCATACTAGTTTAGAACAACAAGAAAAATAAAACGCAGGCAGGATTTTCATTCTCATGCTTTCACAGCATACAAAATGTGTACAGACTAATTTACGACATGACTTGAAGGCAGCACAAGTCTTTGGCAGTCATTACTCAGCTTCATCCTAGTCAATCTACCAAAATGGAGACCTACAGCAGGCTTTAGCAATCCGGTGCCATGACCCTCAAAATTAATCACGGCCACTGTTTTCCCTCCCTTCGTTCGAGCCTTGCGGGCTCACTTTCACTTGATAGTGTGGAAATGACCAGGGCGACTCTCATTAAGGCCATAATCTCAGTGTATTTAAGGAACGTTCCTCTTTGTAAAAGGTGAGCGGAGGGACCTGAACTGACCGTGAAAAGTGTGAGGAAAGAATTAGCCTATTATAACAATTATATATGGATGATTACACAGGAAAATGTAGCGAGAGAAAGAGAAAAAAACGACAATCTAAGAGGATAGAGGTGATAGGTTTGTTCACTGCAGCTGAAAGTGGATTACTGAAGCAGGTCTGAAGGTTAAGAACACATTATCAGTCAATTTCACCTCGTCGGGCTGCCAAACGGCACGATAAACATCTGACCAACTTGCGGTGCTTTCCAGAAGTGCTGTAGAAAGTCAGGAAAGTGATGCCGTAACACAGCAGTGATGCCATCGAGTCAACAGGGAAAATAAAACAGCCTGAGGTAATGGGCGGAAATCACAAACGGCAACCAAAAGTCCAGTTGGTCAGTGTTATATAAACAATTATTTCTAGAAAATTAATGGCGGGATAATTCATAATTTTGCACATGGATGGTGCACACATACTGGTTCATACATTCTGACAGCAGAAATATGAGGAAAACCAAACAACTGGGTATAATAAAGAACAACTCGACATCAACATAAGAAATTAAATGGACTCTTATGTACTCAATTAAATGTGGAGCAACAGAAATCTTGAAAAATGTTACTGTGGTGGTACAGACTCACAACATCCTGAGCCTTTCAAATGAAACAAGTGGATTCAATTTGGATTTTACAGCATTACAGAAAAGAACAGGCTTGATGGGAAACATCCCTTGTGTCTTGATTCACATAATATCCGTCGTACAATAAATAGTGTTTGAAATTAGAACTAGTGTCTTACAAATCATTAACTGTAATGCAGGGTTCCACTCAATTCCTTCTTCACGAGTTCACACTTGCAACAGTTTCAGAATAAAGCGTATTGGCGTGCTGTCCGGGGAGAGGGCTCTGAGCTCAGGGAAGACACGCAAACTCGAGTTATTTCTCTTATCAGGAAACAGAGAGGAATTGGGATTCGAGCGAAGTATCTAGCCCGGCCCACGAACGCTTCCCCCGGGATTGTAATGCTTAAGAGGTGAGGTGACAGGGTGGTGGAGGGATGCTAAAGTCGTAAGATGCTGCAGGTAAGACAGCTTTGGTATATATAGGGGTTTGGTCAAGAACTGATTGGATAATAGAATAATTGTCAATGACGTATTTGATACTGAAACTTCTGCGCGTGCTCCTCACGAAATTTGTTTATAAAACATCACATATTGTCCCAACACAAATTAAATTACCTTAATTGTTTTTACAAATTTAAGTCGATTGAACATAAAACAATTAAGCTGCCCCCTTCCCCCCCACACACCAAAAAAAACCTTCAGTTTCAACTCATTTTCAGTAAGTAGTTGTGTGTTAAAACGAGCATTCCAAAGTTACCTGGGTGGCCTATTATTTCCTCTAGAAATTATATTATCGCTATTGTCCAACCATAGTGGTTAAGTAGAGAGTTATAAAATAGTTTTGAAGTGGTTAGAGTGATCATCCAACCTGATGAAAAATATTTATTCATTGTGATTCCACCACAACATTGTAAACCTTTATAAAGTTGTTTTAAAAAGCTCTTTATGACCATCGTTTTGGTGATTTGCTTTTAAATGCATTGCATGTCTCCACATAAAAGACCTACGACTGGCAGACCAACTTTATTTCTCCCTAATTAAATGAAATTAAATATGCAGGATGAAAAAAAGGTTTGTTTGTAGTATGTCCCGAAGCTTAACTACTCAAAAGTACTTCTTCATAACAAAAAAGAACATGCTTTTAGTGCGCAATGTGAGCAGACAACATAAGTGATGCATTATCACCACGTTTTGTTTATGTAATATAAATGTAATGTGTATTTATATCAAAGTCTCTTTAAGGCAAGTCGTTCGGCCATCTTTGAAACACCTCTCGGGCAGTATGCTCAGGCTTTCTGTCTGAATGGGGAAACATCAAATTCTCCAAAACTGCTTGCCAAGCTTATGATTAAATTTCATATTAGAAATCACCAATAAAATTAATCAACAACTGTCTGTTTAGTTTCATTTCTAAACGTTCAAATCACACAAAATCTGCAGAAACTCACGTCTGGTCCAAGCCCCTCCCCTAGAGTATCGTCAGTCTATAATGATCAATGATTGGCTCCTGTACCAGAAGGTGGGCTTCATTCGCCATTTAGCTATCGATGATTGGCTCCTGTACTAGTAGGCGGGGCTTTATTCACCATATTGACCGTTGCACTTTTCCCCATTCAAAAAGATACAAGTGACATGGCTTGTGTATTCTATAGTCTGCCAGTGTGGATCAAGCTCTGTAAGGGGCGCTAAAGGAGCAGGGTTAGGTTGGTTTTGTTTTCGATATTCCGGACACATTTAGTAATAGACGGCAATAACTCACACACCTCTTACCTTAAACAGATCTAAACTGCGTTCCTACAAAAATACAAAGCAGGTTATGTTTCCCAGCTGTCTTTTTCTTTTTTTTCCACTAGATATTATGAGCACTGCTCCGTTTAAGCCCTCGCCATAGTAACGTTAGTCATACTCATTGAAACGAGCCAAAAATTACTAATTATATCCCTGGCCATGTCTGACACCGGCACATACACATTGTAAAAGACGTGCCAGGTATGAAAGCTTGACAGGCGTAGCAACAGTAACTAAGGAGGGCGGGGCTTAGTGAAGGGTCAATTCGGTAGATGGGGATGATTAGGAGGCCATGATGGGTAAGGGCCAATGAAGGGAATTTGGGCAGGACATCGGGGTTACACCCCTACTCTTTACGAGAAGTGCCATTTTAATAACCAAAGAGAGTCAGGACCTCGCTTTAACGTCTCATCTGAAAGACAGCGCCCACTGACAGTATAGAGTCCCCTTCACTATACTGGGGCATTAGGACTCAAACAGACTGCAGGTTGAGCGCCCCCTGTTGGCCTCACTAACACCACTTCCAACAGCTAGCTTTCCCATGTGGTCCTAGCTTTCCCATGTGGTCTCCCATCCAGGTACTGACCAGGCTCAGCCCAGCTTAGCTTCAGTGAGTAACCTTAAGTCTTGGGCTGCAGGGCTGGGATGATATTGCAATTATAAAAATGTTTATGTAAGGCACTTTTGTTTACCATGGTGTATGAAATGTGCTATATAAATAAACTTGCCTTGCCTTATACTGTGCTTCATTTTTCTAATTATCCTTAAATTTCAGTCAACAAAAATCCATCGAACCCAACATTTTTAACAGTCAAATTGTGTTTATATTTAAATCTAGTATTTTGCGTTGGTTTCTGTGAGGTTACGTTTAGGTGCAGGGTTTGGGTAAGACGAAAACATAATTATGTCCTAAGAATGTCCTTGCGATTCATCCCGCTCCATTTCGACCATGATGAAATGTATTTTGTTTAAAGAAATGTTTTAAGTGTATGATTTTTAGTTCGATATAAAATAAATTAAATAAAATCAGAATGCCTTTACTAATATAGTACAGTAAAACAAATGTATGCGTGTGTGTTCAAATGAATGTCTTACCTCGGAAAGGAAGGTCTGTGCTGATTTCTGGGCCCCAACATGCAACAAGTACTCGTATACGTATAAAGCTAATCTGGAAAAGAGAAACAGAAAACAGAGATTAAATTCAGACGTTGCTAAAAAAAATAGCAGACTGTACTGCAAAAATGCAACTCCAATATGACTGCAAACACGAGAAACATTAAATATAAACTTATTTAATTTAATCATGAAAAATATCAGTACGCAGTATAAACCTGACTAATTAGCATTAATTGTTTTATGTTCAATGCACTTAAATGTGTAAAAACGAACAAGTTAACTTAATTCCTTCATGTTGTCTCAACACAAATCAACAGTGTGGAACCCAGTATTTTTTACACTGCTTCATGGAAATCATAGGCCCCTACACTGTAAAAAATGCTGGATTCCACACAATTTCTATATGTTTTCCCTACACAAATCTATTAACCTTTGTGCACTGTTCAAATCGACTAACCCTTTCATTATGTTAGGGATAAAAACATCCACTAAATTAAACTGCTGTAAAAATGCATCAGATAAATACATATATTTTTTTATTTGGTTGTATTAATCTGTTAATCAACCTCAGTCCTGATTAAAAATACTCAATGTTTTTAAAATTACAGGATTTTAACACATTAATTGCTAAGTTTACAAATGGTGTCACTGATTTTGTGAAAACAAAACACACAAAATGATGTATTTTCAATATAAAAAGTTATGGTGGATTGGATTTTTTTTACCTTTCATTACAGTCTTGGACGTGTGATCGATTAGTAACCACATTGGCTTTGATGCATTTTTAGATTTTCATTTTTTCTCCCTAATTTACTGTTGGTCGCTGTTTTTGCCCTATTGACTTCCATTATAACCACATTTGATGGTGCATAAATACACAGTCTTGTAGCTGGGATGCATATTTAGATTTTCTCAGATACGGTAAGTGCATAAAGGTCACTCTCACAGACATACACTGTACACACTTTATTTTGCTCTTATACTCCATATAAAATCAAAAGTTTTTTTTGCACAGGCTTGTCTAAAGGGTTAATGGTGCCAACTGATAATCAACAGTAAAAAATTTAAATTTTACCTCTTCCCAACAGGGAAAACCATCAACAATCAAAAACGCATGATTATATGATGTCATAATTTTTCAATTTAAAAATTGTGGTTATAATGGAAGTCAATGAGGCAAAACCAGCCACCAACAGTAAATTAGGGAGCGAAAAAAGAAAATTAATGAAAAACAATGCATCAAAGGCAATGTTGTTGCATATGTAAGACTTTGATAAAAGGTCCAAAAAAATGCAGTCCACAACTAACTTTTATATTAAAAATACGTCATTTTGTGTGTTTTTCACCAAATCAATCACATCATTTATGAATTTGGCAAATAAATAGTTAAAACCCTGTAATTTTCTAAACAATTAAGTAGTTTTGCTCAGGACTGAGGTTGATTAACAGATTTATGCAAAAAATATTTTACAGCAGTTTAATTCAGTGGATGTTTTCATCCCTAAAAGGGTAGTTTGCCCCCCAAAAAATTCAAAGCATTTTCCCAAAATTTGTGTCAAATTAAGATTTGTCACCAAAAACCATTCTGCTAGCTGAAACAGAGAAAGTTATGACCAAATTAAAACTCAAAATCACCCCAGAGTGACTGAAAACACCCCAACAGTAAATAAGGGTTAAGTTAAATCATTTGTTTTTACAAATATAAGTGGAAACAAAACAATTAGGTTAAGCCCCCCAAAAATAAGAATTGTGTTCATTTAGCTCATTTTAAATAAGTAGTTTGAACAAGCAGTAAAAATGATTGTTTCATAAACGTCAGCGTGCAGCCTTAGTAGGTGACTGATTATGTGGGCAGTTTGGTTGGTTTTATAACAGAGATATTGCTTTTCAATGCCTAACTGTGCTGTCACTCTTGTTTGGATGTTGTTCAAAAGTTTCAGAAGGAAAAATCAGCAGCTACAGACAGCTCGCAGGAGATTGCTGATTACACAAGTGCACATGCACACACACACAAAACACCCATCAACCACAGCGGCCGCATGTCCGATCTCCACAGCCCGTTTGCTCCGTGAAAAGAACAGAAAGATCAGCCAAAGCAAGCATGGTTGGAGTTGTCACGGCAATCTGACGGCACCATCGCGGTTCTTGTGTTTTTGTCATTTTCTGTATCCATTATGTCTGTTGTTTAGCCGCTTGGGCTAGCAATTACCCAGCTCCCAGCGTACCGCAGGGCTGAAACTGTACCATCCCTCTGCTACTATGCTTTCCTTTTCCTCTTCCATCAGCCATGAGAGAAAATAGCCCTGCAAAGCTCTCCTGGTAAAATGACATCCATAGACAGGCACAATTTGGTCGAAACATGGTTTTCGCCTGGCTGATGAGCATTTGGGGCAAAAACTTTTATTTCCACTATGGGTACAGCGATAATAGCATTTACTAGAGAGTGGCTATTCTATGCTGGACAAGAGCTTGGGTCCAAATCTCATGTTTAAACAAAAGGTTTGCTTATTTTACATAATATTAGACCCTGCTTTTATGGGAATAGACAATGATTGAATAGATTGTTTGTGGTAGGGTTTTTTTGTTTTTTTACAATGAAAGTCAATGTCAAGGTCATTTTGGACCTCGTTCACTTTCATTTCATGGACAAAAACAGCTGAAAATATATTCAAAATAAGTTATGCGGCATCAAAAAAGGAGCCTCCCTATCTTTGATGTAACATAACTTATTTTGAAACATGAGAACTAATTTTTGAACTTCTTATAAATGGAAATTAGGGCTGAACAATATATAGTTTCAGCATCGATATTGCAGTGTGACCATTCACAACAGTCACATCGCATATAGTCTGTATTATAAATTTATTATTTGCATTTTTGAGTCTTGTGACTGTATGAGGATTTTAATAACACTCAGGCATAAGAATTTGTACCATTTGTAACTTTACTAATGATGCATTTTATTAAATTATTTTTAGATTTATTATTCAATAGCTGTACCTGAATACTGGTAGACTCGGAAAACGATAAAACACTGTTTTTTCAATTGTATCTTTATCTTTATTGTATTTTATTTGTATTATGTACTTTTTTATCATGCACTCCCCTACAGAATCAAGTCAATAAATCTAAAATGATCAATTCTTTCCAAATAGAGATATTAAGCCATCTGGTGTACTTGTATTAATTTTTCCAATATCGTGCAGCCATAATGGAAGTAGTGAATGACTGAGAACAGAAAATGTTGTAATTTATGTTTATGCCACACATTTGAGCAACACAGCGCAATATTTTGGAACGCATACTTACTATTTAAGAAAATCTCCAGGGTTATTATTGTTAAAGGATTTTTATTATTTCCAAACCAATAGGACTTTCATTCCTAGGATATTATAGTTAACAAAAACGAACGGAAAAAAACGAAAACTAGAATTGAAAAAACTGTTTCGATAACTGAAATAAAAATAAAAACGAAAGTTTTTAAAAAACTGGAACTGAAACTGTATTGTGTACATACAAAATTGAAACTTACTGAAACTATAACAAAAACGTCTTCCTTTGTCTTTGTAAATGTATTTTATACATACATACGGTAAGCCTTTTAGAAGTAAATCTATTTACTTCGTGCTGCAGGTGTTTGACCCGTACGGTACCTCAGAGTCTGCAATCATGATGCCATTGGCCAGATTAAGCCAGTCATCCTCGCTGTTGCTCCCATGACAAAAACAACGGCTGGACATGACAACAGCACAGCAACAGCATTAAATACGACCCAAGCAGACACTTAAAAGTATTAATTTAACACATTTGTGCCCAATTGGTTTTAATTCTGTATTAATGATAGAGATCACGAACGAATCGTTCTTTTAACCGGATCTTCTAAGCGGACCGGTTGAACTAGTTTACCATTTACCATTTACATCCCTGATAGCCCGCTCTCACTCAAAATAAACCAATATATACTGTTATTCCGTTTCAATAACAGTACACAGAGATCAGATCTGAGAAGTGGTTAACTGACAATACTGCGCATCCATGATTCAGCAGGTGAACTGAACACAAACAGTACATGACAGCCAGAGGCGTAGCACACATTTATTACCGAGGGTGGGGGGGGGGGGGGGATATCGCAATATATGTGACCGTCAACCTCCCCTACAGAGCGTTTTTCCGTGACCGCCAGCCCCCCCCTGTTGTATTTGAGTTTGAGGATGGGTTGATGGTAATGGTAGATGGTAGTGTTCTTGTTTCAAAGAAAATGTAGCTTATCTTTGGTTTAGTTTTTATCATACAATATTTATTCTGATGATTTTGAATCTTGCACCTATAACAAATATCCTTATTTACAAAAAAAAAAACAAAAAACTAAAACTTACACTGACAGTGATAAAAACTAAACTAAAACTAAGAAATTTCAAAATATATAAACTAGTAAATCTACCTCTAAAAACTAATTAAAACTAACTGAATTTGAAAACAAGTCAAAACAAAATAAAAACTAAAACTAACGAAAAATCCAAAACTATTATAACCTTGTTTTATTCATATTCTAAAGACAATCATGAAATCTGTGAGCCCTTTGTGAGACTTTCTTTTATACTTAATTGTTCAAAATATAAAAGCAATCATGTCTGGTTTAAACTGCTTGTTTCACATGGATTTATCTTTACAAATGTTTTGAAGCAGTTTGAGTTGTGGGTGAACAGATTTTGAATGATAAATTGATAGTAAAATTAGGGCTGGGCGATTAATCTAATGAATCTCCAGTTGGAGCAGAATTTACAACACACAGTCATAGTACACTGACAAGCTACTAAATTTTCTAAATCAAAATGGGGCTGATCATACAATAATGACATGGAGATAACCATTCTATGATATTGACAGTAGTTTGTGTTGCTTCTCAATGAATTATGGCTCTGTGTAGTGTAGTGTAGTAAACGCTACTAAGAGAAATACCAGACATAAAAGGTTTTTACTCGCTTCATAATTTCAGTAAAATGTTTGAAATAAATCGTTCTATGAGAGGATGCTGTTGTCACTATTATTAGTAACGCATAATAAATGACAGCAGTTAAATCTATTTATAATGCGACGCTATGGGGATTTACTGGGTTTCTTCTTCATTGGTGTTTGGAGTTTCTGCACGAGAGCACCCTCTGGACTTCTGAGAAATACTACTGATCACACATGACAGTGCTTCCCTATATAAAAACAAATAAAATACTACAAAAATAACATTGATTTGATGGAGTCTTTCTTCCAACGTGAAGTGGGTAGACGTGTGTATTTGTGTGGGAGTAGGAAGCATTCCCAGGCATCATCGAGGAGGTGAATGAGTCAGTGAAAGTAGGCACCCAGGGAGGCAGGCTCATAAATAGCTGAGGAGAGCTCCCTCTGATCAGCCAGTCAATGACTGTGATAAAGTTGGATATGAAAGACAGGGAGGAGATCCAGCGCTCCATCACAGCACAAACACTGAGGCGCTGACGCGGGAGACTGACTGGAATGACAATGCCTCCCACCGAGAGATGTGGTGGATGGGGAGTCAACGACCACCATAAAACCACAGTTGAGAGGTTCAGACAAAGTCCATCTTATTGGCACAAAGAATAATCTGAATTGGAAAGTCAGCTGTCTCTATTTGTAAAGTATTAAATTTAAAGGGATAGTTGACTTAAAAATTAAAATTCTGCCATAATTTACTGACCCTTTACTTGCTCAATACCTAGTTGAGTTTCTGTCTTCTGTTGAATGCAGAAAAAGCTATTTCAAGAAGGTAATTCTTGATAGCTCCCCCTGGTAAAGGAGGAAAGGGGGAGATGGGGTGGATGGGGGGTTTCTTTGGAAAACGAAGATAAGTGAGTAGTTTTAGCCAGGCTACTTATAGTGAGTTTGGATTAATCTGATAGGCTAACTTATGATTATAGATGAGAGACTAGCTGCGATCAATCATATCACGCGCTTCTCTCGAAGTTAGTTTGTGAAACTTCACTTCGATTTTAAAATATCTTTTTTTGTTCAATGGACAAAAAAAACTAAGGGTGTACTCACACTAGGTACAGTTGCTATGAACCGCGCCCTGGCGCAATTGCCCCCTCTCCCTTCTCCCCTAGCACTCACACAGCAATTTTACCTCCACTGATTTATACTTCTGCTTCAAGCGCACACGTATAGTCCGGCGCAACCTTCGCGCGGTCACATAACCCCCGCCTTGGCTGACATTGACGTGCACCTCTCAAAAAATTTAACCACACGTCACATCAATGCGTAGCGCAAGCTCTGTGATTGGTCGGCTTCATAGCTGTGACAAGTGTGGGCGGTGCTGAGAGCCGCGAGACAGGAGAAAGCGATTCTTTACAAGTGTCGAGTCGTGTGAATGAGATCCCTAGGAAACACAAAACAAAAGTTTCTATCTGAATGTGACGAGATCTCAGCCTAAGAGATCTCATGAGACTAAATCGCGACGAGATTTCTCGTTGAGGTGAAAAGTTGCCTCATGAGTTGTGATTAAGCATGGAATGATAACCGTTTTCAAGATAAACGGCGGTTTGGAAAAGTCAACGTTTTAAAACAGTCAAAATTTTCTGTTATGTCGGTGCCTATGGCGTAATGGAAAGACACATGCACTCCGGTGTTTGCGGCGACCCAGGTTCGATTCCCGCCTCGAGGTCCTATGCTGGTCCTTCCCCTCTCTCTGCTCCCCACACTTTCCTGTCAATTCTCTTTACTGTCCTCTCAAAATAAAGGTGAAACCACCCCCAAAAATAATAAACCGTTCCTGTTATACCGTTCCTAAGGTATGTGTACGATTTTTTTTTTTTATTATTATTATTTTTTATTATTATTAATATTATTTTATGACAACAGTATCTCCGGCAGAAAAAACATCCAAAGATGCAGTTTTAAATTGTAAAGAAATCAGTGTTTCTGAAACTAATGAAGACAGCAGAAGTCAATGATTCATTTAAATCATTTAGCCTGACATTTTTACTGTTTCAAAATATTATAAATCTTTCTAAAAATAAAATATATTGTGTTCAAAGGGGGTAAAAAAAAGTTAAAAAAAGTAAAAAAAAGTTTAATTTGTTTACCCAGACATTTAAAAAGAACAGATTTTAGCTCTGTAATCACAATACCATGAAACCATGATATTTTTATCCAACATTATCATACCGTCAGAATCTTATACTGGCCCATGCCTAGTTGTAATGTTATGATGGAGCATGAGAGTGAATTTAGAACTGAAGATTGGAGGCAGCCATACATACTGTTTGACACTTCTCTGCACCCATCGAGTTATTAAAGGACCACAAACACACATCTCCTCCGAGTGCGCACACAAACTCCTGCAGACACATACACCCGTTGCCATCATTATCATCATCACCGAACACACATGTATGCTGTCCAAAAAAAATGGAAGCTGTTGCTGAATGAAAGTGAAACTGCTGAAAAATTAAAAACCAAAAATTACATGATTATATATATTTTTAAAAAAATTCAATTTGTGGAAAGGAGTTCGATTCTCGTGTGAAATTGTACAGGGACGAAGACAGTCCTTTGCATATCCTTTAATGCACAATTCATTAAAACAAATGTGAAATAACATTCATAAGTCGATTAAAAAAAACACCTAAATAGTTTAGCAATTTGTGAATGGAAAATAAATTATTTTCTATTCAATAAAGTATTTCATCATTGAAGATTTCTTAAAAATACTGTAAAAATCTCGTCTCATTCTCATGAACCCAATCTCATGTCTCGTCTCGTGGAGTCTCATCACACCCTTAGTGTTTACCTTATGATTAAAGTTGTTGCACCTCCGCTGGTTCCCACCTCTGAATGAGCAAGTTTGACCTACTTTTACATTAAAGTAGCGTTCAGAAAAAACAAAAATCACGCCGATCACTCGATGCAGAAGTATAAACCAGCCTTAAGCCCGAGCACACTTACGTCATCAATAATGTGACTGTTTAGTTAGTAAGAAAGGCGCTATCGCTCAGTTCAATTGAGATCGTTTTAGTTGTTCATTCATTCATTTTATTTTCGGCAATTTAGTAAATCCAATGAGTATGTTTTTCAGCGTATGCAGTTAGCCTTAAATGTTTATATATAGTTTACAATGTAACAAAAGAATGACAGAAATCCAGAATTACAAGTCAGAAAGTCAATACTACGCTATAGAAACTAGGAAACAAAAGCAATATCAAATGGCTTCAAAGTAAATTGGTCCTTAATTCGTTTTACGAATCAAAGCATAATTATTTACTTAGCTAAAGCAATTGCAATGAACTTCACTATACATTTTAAAGCCTTGCCTGCATCAGAACGACACCCATGACACTCGTTCAAGCTTTGCTAAAGATCTTAGTCAGGAAAATGCCAACATTAATTTCACATGAATGAAAACAAGACTGTTAGGTAGAGTCTGTTCGGATGTACCAAGAGCATCACATTCACAACCTTTTTGATCACTGAACATTTTCTAAAGAAGGTGCAAAACAGTTCTCACAAGCAAGTTCTCACAACATCCCATAATGATCACGTTAGGTCAGCTGACACAGAGTAAGTGTGCTTTTGTGGCAGTTTGAATGCAAACACATGAGTGTTTACACTGTGAATAAAATTCAATCAAATGCATTTTATTTGGAAGGGGTAAAAGTGGGTAAACTTCAAACCTTTTAGCCTGTTTACAGCTGTATTTAGTCTCCACTTGAGATCTAATTCACAACAGTGCATCTTAAGTTGTAAACAAGGTCTTAAAAAAAAGACAGTCACAAGTATCTTTGCATAAAGAAATTCAGTAGGGCTGCACAATACACTACCTGACAAAAGTCTTGTTGCCTATCCAAATAATAACTTGACTTCTAGTTGATCATTTGGTATCAGAAGTGGCTTATATTAAAGGCAAAGGCCTCTAGATTACACTCATTTTACCAAAATAAAATATGATTAAGCCTTGATTTTTTTATTATTTAATGAGGAGAGTAAGGTCTGACTTTGCTTAGACAAAAGTCTTATCATTTAACAGAAATAATGTACAGTATAGAATATAAAGTCATGGTGCAGTGGAAAAATAATTAATATTGTGTATGACTCCCATGAGCTTGGACGACTGCATCCATACATCTCTGCAATGACTCAAATAACTTATTAATAAAGTCATCTGGAATGGCAAAGAAAGCGTTCTCACAGGACTCCCAGAGTTCATCAAGACTCTTTGGATTCTTCTTCAATGCCTCTTCCTTCATCTTACCCAAGACATGCTCAATAATGTTCATGTCTGGTGACTGGACTGACCAATCATGGAGCACTTTGATCTACTTTGCTCTCAGGAACTTTGATGTGGAGGCTGAAGTCTGAGAAGGAGCACTATCCTGCTGAAGAATTTGCCCTCTCCTGTGGTTTGTAATGTCATCATGGGTAGCACAAAAGTCTTGATACCTCAGACTGTTGATGTTGCCGTCCACTCTGCAGGTCTCTTGCACACCCCCATACTGAATGTAACCCCAAACCATGATTCTTCCTTCACCAAACTTGACTGATGTCGATGAGAATCTTGGGCCCATGTGGGTTTCAATAGGTCTTCTGCAGTATTTGTGATGATTGGGATGCAGTTCAACAGATAATTCATTTGAAAAATCTATCTTCTGCCACTTTTCCAAATGTTCAACTAGAAGTCAAGTTATTATTTGTTGCTCTTACAACTGGGATTGACAACAAGTCTTTTGTCAGGTAGTGTACATTCCAAAAGTACAGTTATCGCAATATTAGTATATGCCATATTTGTTTATCTAAGTTTGATCAATCAGATACTGCCTTACAATCTTTATCAGAGTCAGAATATCTGCTGTGGTTTTCACTTATTCATAGTGTTTTAAAGACTACATGTTTGCACCCTGACACAGTTTTTTTTGTCTGAATTAAAATTAATTAGATCTGAAAAAATATATATTTTACCTGTTTATTTTAATATTATTACATAAATGAATCATGATTTTAAAACATAGCTAATATAGTATTTTTATAGGGAAATTATATATTGTACAAATATCATCACAATACTTATCTACAATATAGTATATTTTTCCAGTATTGTGCAGTCCTAATATCCAGATATTCATTGTTTATTAAATGAACTCATCATTAGTGTCAAAACACTGAAATATTGTTTATATAATGACGAAATTAAAAACAGTAGAATTGATCATGGCCAATTTAATCAAGACAACTGTTTCACTTTCTAATTAGCAAGTCATTTAGCTCACTAACTATTTTAACTTAATAAAAAGCTTAGGAACACCGCTGGAGTTGGACCTCTGGACATCTAGCGGCTGCCATCTGCTTAAGTAAGAGAGAGCGTGAGACGATCTGGATCAAACTGTGTATTCCCATGAGTGGGCTGATAAAAATTTCATAGCAGGGAGGCCCATGTGATCTGGGTGTAGTGAGGGAAATGTGTGCTTTGGTACAGGGTACCAGCACCTGGCCCTGATGCATTATTGAACAGCGTTCATTCAATTGCTCCTTCAAGGAGCACCTTGTGTTGAGTTGTCAGGACCACTGAGTGCGAGAGCCAAGAATGAGACCTCTGGATTTAGAAGGTCTTGTTTGGAAGCTCAAGCACTTAAAAATATCACGAAGGGATGGAAACGGAGAACTGCAGCCGATGGGACGAGACCTTGAGGTGGAAGAAGAAGTGTCTGGCCTGGCTGAGAGAGCAGACAGTAGAAGCAATGCTGGAATACAGCCAAAATAAATTAGATCAAGCTCATTAAACAAGTTAATCACAGCAATTTCAGCCAACTTAAGTACATTTTAAACAACAACTAAACTATGTAGATATTGACAAGTGAACCAAAAACAAGAAAAAATAATAGGTTATGCTAGGGTTGGGTGATAAAATCGGTATTGGTATGGTTTGGTATAAAGGCTACAGTTTTATT
The DNA here is from genome assembly GCF_903798145.1 of Danio aesculapii. Lineage (NCBI taxonomy): Eukaryota > Metazoa > Chordata > Actinopteri > Cypriniformes > Danionidae > Danio > Danio aesculapii. The sequence continues at coordinate 41,473,404 of NC_079436.1, forward strand.
AAAATGTGGCTGATTTCTATTTCATATAGCTCTCGCCGTGGCTGATACCGATGCACACCTCTCAAAAAATGTAACTACACATCGCAACAATGCGTAGCGCAAGCTCTGTGATTGGTCGGCTTGGTAGCACTGATGAGTGTCAGTGGGACAGAGAGCCGCGCAAACCCATTGGAGCGAGTGTTTACAAGTGTCAAGTCCCGTGAAGGAGCTTCAGATGGAAACAATTGCTTTGTGTTTACCTCATGATTAAAATTGTTGCATGTACGCCGGTTCCCGCCTCAAAATGAGCAAGTTTGAGCTACTTCTACATTAAGGTAGCGTTCAGAAAACAACAAAACACCAGCGAAGAAACTCGACACAGAGGAACATAAACACCTACTGCCAGCTAGCGCTTTGGAAATGTTATTGCAGAGCTACACAAACAGCGCGCTTAAGTATAACTGCACTGCAACGCGCAAGGTATGCGCCGTGGGTCACACCGATCACTCAACACAGAAGTATAAACCAGGCTTTAGAAGCAATGCCAATTAGCTTAGGGTTTCATTTGTTATTTACAATAGAGGTGCATTTTCCAGGTACACCAACACATCTGCTTCACACTTTGTATGGAATATACACATTTCAGTATTAACGGCAGACTAATCACCTCAGACAAACATAGCACACCTAAACACTGCAGAGCTTTTTACATTTCTCCATATCATGTCTGTTAGTCATTCTCTGAGAAAACGGTTGGTCACCTAGTTAGGAGAGACACCAGGAGAAATTGTATAGAAAATAGTGAAAGAAAACCACGCGATTCAGGTCAGAATAACAGCACATGCGAAAATGAGCGCTGTATAGCAGCAGTGAGGAGATTGTACATAAAAAAGGGTGTAAGGATGTCGCTAGAGTGGCTTTTTGGTTTCTTTTCTTGTCCAGCCACTAACACCCCATCTGAAAGATAATTTAGCTTAGGGGGTATTGTAGCTATCTAATTTCAGATTTTGTAATGTTGCAATATGTATTTAAATAATGATGGTTAATTCCTTTACTTGACAGCTCAGATTTGATTATCAGAATTAGTATTGTTTACAGAGCTTGAGGTTTACTGTATCATTGTTTTTTTCTTACAGATGTTGATTCTGTAACAGATTTCTTTTACATTTTCTGTAAAAGTAAATCTAAATATGTGTGCAAGCAATAGAATCAATACAATGAAGCTGAATCGAGTTGTGAATGATTTTCAGAACATTGCAATATGATTGCTTTTAAGTGGTTACTACAGATTCGTTAAATGAAAAAGTCCAAAGTTTCAAAGACTATTTAAAAAATTACACATTTTGGGATCATTTACATTGTTAAATTGTTTTTTTTTGTGCACAAAAGTCTGTGCTCCTGTGTTCTTGCACACTAATGATTAAAATATCTAGTGTGCCATTTTTAGTATGAATAATGCAAGCAGTGATGAATGACAAAAAGTTAATATACTAGACGAGTATACGAGTCTATAAGTGCATCATTTGGGACACAACTACACAAGTCAGAGTATAAATAAATGATGACAGAAGATCCTCTAGTGACCGAACATCATGCCTTTACATTTACAGCATGGAAACTGCATATCTGATGCCTTTACTGAACACTAAATGGGCAACATAGCTCCAATGACAGGAAAAACATGTACGCCTGAGCATTCTGTCTATTTTAGGGCTGCATCTTTTGACATCATGTCTTGCTTTTGCTTTGTTCAGACGTCTTTGGTCTATGTTATGTTTATATTTTATTGGAACTGCACCAGAGTTCATTCAAGAGTCTTAGACCCGCAGGATACATTAACATCACTGAAGAATGCAGCGAGCATGCGCATGAAGTCCTTCTTCAGTGCACAGAGTACAGACATAAACACAAGATGCTGATGAATTCACATATATCTAAACTATCTGACGCATGTTACTGTTAATAAGGTCCATTAGTCATCTAGTTGATACAGCATTACCAGGTTGTTTAAATAGTGCTAATAAACTTAACAGCGCCTGCAGGACAAACTGTAGTCTGCCATAGTGCCATTGTTGTTCATTCATTTATTCATTTATTCATTCATTCATTCATTCATTCATTCTTCTTCAGTTTAGTCCCTTATTTATCAGGGGTCACCACAGTGGAATGAACCACCAACTAGGCATATCTTTTACGCAGCGGATGCCCTTCCATCTGCAACTAAATACTGGGAAACACCCATACACTCATTCACACACGCACTCATACACTAAAGCCAATTTTGCTTACCCAATTAACCTACAGCACATGTCCTTGGACTGCGGGGGAAACCAGAGCAGCCAGAGGAAACCCCCACAAACACGGGGAGAACATGCAAACTCCACACAGAAATGCCAACTGACACAGCCAGGATTCGAACCAGCGACCTTCTTGCTGTGAGGCAACAGTGCTAACCACTGAGCCACCGTGTCGTCCCAATATATATATTTGATACTTAAAATTTGATTAACAGATTTATGCAAAAAAAGTTACCAAAATATTTATCTGATGCATTTTTACAGCAGTTTAATTCAGTGGGTGCTTTCATCTAGAACATAACAAAAGGGTAGCAAATTTGCCCAGAGTGTATTGTTGAGTTTGTTAAAAAAAATTCAAAGCATTTTCCCAAAATATGTGTTAAAATAAGATTTTAATCAAAATTCATTCTGCTAGCTGAAACACAGAAAAAATTATGGCCAAATAAAGACTCACTCCAAAGTGGATGAAAACATCCCCAACAGTACATGAGGGTTATTCAACTCATAAATGCTTACAGCCTCTTGAAAGTGTGAGAGAAAGAGAGAGAAAGAGAGAGAGAGAGAGAGAGAGAGAGAGAGAGAGAGAGAGAGAGAGAGAGAGAGAGAGAGAGAGAGAGAGAGTTTTAATTTTATTGCCATTTCAGCTTCTATGGCTATGTCATGGCAAAAAAATAAAAATAGATCAATTTTAGCACATTTTATAAATACCAATTTTCTATAATTATAAAAATATTCTAACAATTAAAAGTAATCAACAGCAATAAATAATATACAAGGTAAAATACATAAATAATAATGATAATATATAAGATAAAAATCTAAAACAGTTTAAGGTTTCTTGAAAGTGAGAAAATAGTGAGTACATTTTCATTTTTGGGTGAACTACCCCTTTAATTTAAAACCTCTTAGCTCAAATAAGCCACAATTTTGGGCTATCAGTGCAATATGAAGCATAAATTGAGTGAGAAAGTAAATTTTATATTTCATACTTACAAAAAAATCCATCTGAAAAGCACAAGCAATATAGAAACATCACTTGCCTTAGCAGGTACCGCTAACGAAAAAAAAATATTTCTATTTTATGTTTAAACACACCATTCAAACATTCTCTGTCTTTACAAGCCAGGCTGCCTCCTATTCAAATGACTGAGAGCAGGTGTTAATGTATGCAAACCTGATCAGCAAAATCTAAATGGTGCGCCTTCTACAGAGAAGCACGGGACATATAAAGAGGCACATTATGGAGATAGGGAAGGGGGGGGGGGGACCTTGTCGCTGACTGGGGCCTCTGGAGCCTGCGGCATACCGTCTTAAAGCTCAGCCTTCCTGTTCAAAAGCCCCCGAAAAGAGGTGTGCTGGAGGGAAAGCCCAGGGGGACGACCCACGAGTCTCTCAGCCCCCTTCCCCCTCGCTTTTTTCCAAGACCCCCAGTCTCCCTCTGGGAAAAAAAGCCCTGCCAATCAGAGGTGTTCAGAAGAGCTATCTCCAGTCACGTCGGAGGAGTATAGGTGGGTTTGTTTTGAGGTGAGCAAGGTAAAAAGAGCTGATGTTACGGTACGGCTGGAATGGGGAACATAAGGTCTTACTGCAAAATAGCCTCACCATGACTCCTGTAGCGCTGTGGGGAGTCTCGCGCACACTGGGAACATTAAACACAGGTCAGATTGCTTGGCCTACAATATAATGCCAGGTGCGAAAAACTATTTTCATAGTCCCCATTTCCCCATCGTCTTGGAGAAGGAAGGGAGGGATGTTAAAGGACAGTGCTGGGCTGTTAAATGATTACGTGTAATCTGGATATCCAATCAAATTCCCACCATTCCGTACTTGTAATGAGATTATATTGCATTTTAAATGCTTCATTTAATCATTTAAATGCATTCATTCATTCATTTTCCTTCAGCTTAGTCCTTGATTTATCAGAGGTCGCCACAGCAGAATGAACCGCCAACTATTCCAGCATATGTTTTACGCAGCAGATGCCCTTCCAGCCACAATCCAGTACAGGGAAACACCCATACACACACTCATTCACACACACACACACACACACACTTTTACACTATGGTAGATTAAGTTTGCTCAAAATTAATTCCATTTTCATTTTTTTTTTATTCATACAGTGGCAGTAAATGGTTCATATTTAATGATACTCCCTCCTTTTCTCTTCTATTTTTTAACTCTACTCACATCATTTAGCTTGAACACTCATAATAAAGGATGTCTATTTAAATATAGTGCTCATTTTCAATCAATGCTTTTGAATTCAGAGCAAATCAAAGTGTAGCAAGTTTGGACAAAAACAACGTAAAATGAATCAAAAACAAATTCGGTAGTTTAAATAAGCAATTAAATGCTCATGTGCCGTCATTACAGGCTTTAACAAAAATATTAGCAGGAGTTTTAGCACTGATACATAGAAATATTTCACAAGTATCAAATGTACAAATTAGAATTCACTGTTTGGGATTTTTTGTGAGAGACACTGAAGAGTGAAAATCAGCTTTGTCGTCACAGCAATATATTTACCATTTTTGCAATACCAACTAAATGTTTACCATTATGTTAGCTTTTGAGAAAAACATTTTATGTGATTTTTTTTTTCATGAAAACTTTCATTTTTGAAACTCAGAACAACCATTTAAACTAGATTTGTGTTGCATTAACTGTGTTTTTAGAGCTTCATGTCAGACTAGTTATGATGATGAAAATTATTCCAAACATCTCATTGTGTGTTCCATAAAGGTGTAACGGATCACAATTCGGAACACGTGGTCCACGGATTAATAGATTTTTTTTACTTTACTGAATTTGTAACAATGGCAGAGAGATCGCCTCTCACGTGATTCAAATCATACGTATAAAAGCATTTAGGCTTTCCTGTAAAATATAATGATGAGTGAAAAAGTTGTGGTAGGTTATTTAGCATGTGATGGGTTTCTTAGGTTATTAAAGGTGTTTTCTGTTACAACATGTTTAGCCTGCATTAATGCATTCAGTGTAAGTTGCACGATTAATCATTAAAAGATCGAGATCTCAACAACCACGCAACATAAATTATAAATGATAGTGATTTGCATTTGTTTATTAATCCTTCGAATCGCTGGATTCAAATCTGTTTGAAAAACGCAAAAATCAAGAAAGAGATTCAGTCGTTAGTTTACAAACAGTCAAATAACACAGAAGTACTGAGATACCAGTTTATGGTTTAGATATAACCACTGATGTTTATGGTAAAGATTAAAATCACCATCAGACGCATTTAACAACGCTCAAAAATGATGTAGGCAGCAATTACATTATTTACATTTAGCAGACACTTTTATCCAAAGCGACTTACAAATGAGGACAAGGAAGCAATTTAAACAACTATAAGAGCAACAGTGAATAAGTGCTATAGGCAAGTTTCAGGTGTGTAAAGTCTAAGAAGCAAAGCATTAGTAATGTAAGTGTTTTTTTTTTTTGGTTAGTTAGTGGTATAGCCAGAGAGGCAGTTGCAGATTAGAAGGAAATTGGAGACTAAATAGTTGAGTTTTTAGTCGTTTCTTGACGACAGCAAGTGACTCTGCCGTTCTGATGTAGTTAGGGAGTTCATTCCACCAACTGGGCAGATTGAATGCGAGAGTTCAGGAAAGTGATTTCTTCCCTCTTAGGGATGGAACCACGAGGCGACGTTCATTCACAGAACGCAAGTTTCTGGAGGGCACATAAAGCTGCAGAAGTGAGAGCAGATAAGAAGGAGCAAAGCCAGAGGTCGCTTTGTAAGCAAACATCAGAGCTTTGAATTTGATGCGAGCAGCAACTGGCAGCCAGTGCAAACGGGTGAGTAGCGGAGTGACATGTGCTCTTTTGGGTTCATCAAAGACCACTCAGGCTGCTGCGTTCTGAAGCAGCTGAAGAGGTTTGATAGAGTTAGCTGGAAGCCCGGCTATTAGAGAGTTGCAATAGTCCAGTTTGGAGAGAACAAGAGCTTGAACAATGAGTTGAGCTGCATGTTCAGATAGGAAGGGTCAGACCTTTCTGATGTTCTAGAGTGCGAATCTGCAAGATCGAGCAGTTTTAGAAATGTGGTCAGAGAAGTTTAGTTGGTCATCAATCGTTACTCCAAGGTTTTATTGACGCTTATTTGACCAATAGGTGGCGACAACCAGCCATAAAAAATATGCCACTGAATAATTCTTCAAAAATGATCATCTAGCAATGAAACATGAAGTTTTATAAGTGAATAACTGAATAATTTATTGAAAATAAGACTAAAAATAAATATGGGCTGTACATAATGTTAGATTTATACATTTAGCGTTATCAGCAACAGTAGTAGTAGTAACACTGAATTTTTCACAGTACTGAATAATTTACAGTACTGTTTTTGTAGTAAATGGAAAGCAAATTACATTTGTCTCCTCCCCTTTTTGGCTTATCCGAAAAATGGTTTGATGCGTAACTAAAAAATCATAATGTAATCTGAACCGTGAGATTCCTGACCCATTACACCACTAGTGTTTAACTTAATTAGCAGAAGTACATTTTTGAATGACAGCCTTGACGCAAAATAACGTGAAAAACCACTAAAATCCCTCAAGTTTTGGGTGAAACATTCCTTCAAATAAACTCGCTCAGGGATGTGACATTTTTCATTTAACATCAACCAAGATGAGGACAAATCAGATGACAGTTTATGACAGCTCCAAAGGCAAAATCTCTGTAATGTATCGCCAGAGATAAACGGGTCCCTGCGTTCCGCTCTCATCACAACAGAGCCCACACGGAGTCCTCACATCAAAGAAATCCGCCAAATGTATGCCTTGAGCACACCTGACATCTCGCCCGAGGCTCTCTGATAAAACCATCTTTAAACATGAATGAATCACACATAACCGTCCTACAAAGGCACCGTTAGGAAATCATGTTTTCAACTCTCCTATTAATTATTCACCCAACACAGATGCACGAGAAGGGTGAAAATGACAAGTTCCTAAAAAGTTCCTTAAGCGCTGCACTTTCGCGCTAACACTGCCAAACTGAGAGTCCATCTGCTCTTTTGGCCCGAGACAATAGACTTCCTATGGATCCGTTTTTTCATACATTTGATTATAAAGTGCTTTAATGCTGCCAAAAAGAACTTTAAGGTAAAACTAAGGCTAGAACAGGCCAACAATGAGAATACTTGTGCTAAAATGAATCACTCATTCAAGCCGAAATTTTCTGGAAATGCAAAAGACCATGAGTATCCAAGATATATCATATAAATGTGAATAAACTTTTAAAAAATTTAATTCACCACCTCCATCTCAACTACTCATTTTACACTTTTCCTTCCACCCTCTTCTACTCTAATTGTAATCATTTTAAGTGATCCAATTACTAGTACTGTTAAAAATTATATATAAGAGAATAAATTACTAGCTAAATTGGACACTGAAATATTACTGAATTGGACACTGGTGGGACTTACAAGTAGCTTTTGAACAATCGTACAAAAGTTACAACTTTCTAGGGTCTTTTTCTTGGAATATAGTTAATTCATTCATTTTCTTTCGGCTTAGTGCCTTGATTCATCTGGAGTCGCCACAGTGGAATGAACCGCCAACTTAGCCACCATATGTTTTACACAGTGGATGCCCTTCCAGCTGCAACCAGGGTGCCAATTATACATTGATGATCAGGGGGGCGATTAAATAGGTATAAACTGTTATAGGGGTGGTCAAACGTATCCATTACTTATTATTTTAATTATTAACATTATTATTGAAAATACAGATCAGAGTAAACTCTTTCCTGCTTTTAAAGGACTGACCCCCCCATAAATGTTGTTTAGACATCCTTCAGAGGGGATAAAGCATTGATTAGGGCGGTCAATCCCCTCAAACCCCCCTGTAATTTGCACCCAGTCTTGGAAAACATCCATTCACACTCATACATTATAACCATTTTAGTTTATTCAATTCACCTGTACCACATGTCTTTGGACACTGTAGGCAACCGGAGCACCAGGAGAAAACCCACGGGGAGAACATACAAACTCCACACAGAAATGCAAACTGACCCAACCTGGACTCAAACCAGCAACCTCCTTGCTGTGAGGCGACAGTGCTAACCACTGTGCCACCGTATCATCCCAATATATATAGTTGAGACTTTTTTTTTGAGATTTAACCCAGTATTTCAGTAATTTTTTGAGATTCATCATTTCCAGATAATGATTTGCAGATTTGATAAAATATCATTGAATAAATAATAATGTAAACAATGCTGAATTTAGTTCATTTGAAATGTCAGACTTTAACAAAACTAAAAAAAAAGACTTGCGTGGAAATCAAAATTCTCTTTTGTTATTTACAATTTTTTGTTGATATTAGGAATCCTGCTTAAAATACTAATACCAATAATATGCTATTTGAACAAAACACCACAACTTAGATTGCTTGATTCTCAGTCTTTGCACAAATTATAGCCCCCTGTGCATTTAAAACAGCTCGAAGATGTCAATAGTAGACACATTTATCTTGAATTGGGAATTTACAACAACAAAGTGGAATGAATGAGAGCAATGAGAGTTTTAAACCAATGAATACCTCTCATCAAATCCAACTATTTCATTGGACTAGTTACTACAGCTGCTAGCTTTAAAATGCATTAAAGTGAGATCTTGGGACTACTCAAAAATTATAAGAAGAACGAGAACGGCATTGTCTTAAAGTAGCCAAATGAACACTTACAAGACACACCGAAGTAGAGATGTGCGATTTAAAGGAAAATATCTAAATTTTTTGACAGATATTGCGATTTCAATTTAATTTTCGATTTAATTTTGTAGTCACGCTTCAGCTCAATAATCTGTATTGTAGTTTCTTACTGCTAAAACGCAGTGAGTTTTAGTTAAAAAAAAGAACTGAAAAGATATTAACTTACTTAAACATTTATTCAATTTTATTTTTAAATATTCAAAAATGAAACACTCATTTTTCTCTAGAGCAAACAGTAAACACAAATAAAATGACCTTACCTTTCTGTAAACAAGTTAAACTCAACTTTTAGAGATAGAGTTGCTTATTATACAAACAAAAAATATATAATTCTAAAAATACAGAACACACAGCAAACTAACATGGCTGAAACAACTCTGAATATGTACTTTGCTGTTGGTTGCTACTAGATTGAGTGTCACTGGCTATACTTTCAGTTGACTTTTTAGCAAGACACTCATCACTCAATTGTGCTCACTCAATTGCAAGTAAGACTATCACACACAGACAGCAATTAAAAAATACAAATATATTCCATATCGCAGCCTCTTGCGATTAGCTAATTGCAGTGTTTCAAATTGCGATTGCAATTTCGATTAATCGCACAGCCCTACGCTGAAGTAAAAACAAGGGTTTAACTTCCACAAGTTTCTACTGTGTCATCTCTGAGATTAGATCTAGCCGAGATGCAATACTCTATTTCTTTTAAACATAGTTGGAGCATTAATTGACTCATAACATTTCCTACCATTCATGATTATCAGTCAAGTTTTCATTCACATGCCAGGTACCAAGTTCGTGTAATCTGGATATGTAATCAGATTCCTTCCATTTTGTACTTGTAATTAGATTATATTGCATTTTAAATGCTCAAAATGTATTTCAATTTTTATTTATTTTATATTTTTTTAATTTATACAGTGGCAGTAAATGGTTCATATTTAATGATACTCCTCCATTTTCTTGCTTAACATTACTCACATCATTTAGCTTGAACATTCATTCATAACATTCATAATAAAGGATGTCTATATGAATATTTATGTAGGATGTCTATTGCAATCAGTGCAATTGAATTTAGGGACAAATAATTAATTTGCAACTTCGGTCAAAAAGAACCTAAAACTAATCTAAAACAAAATCATTTGATTAAATAAGAAAAATCTATATTTATGTACCATGGTTAGAAATAGCTTCCAGAAAAATATTAGTAGTTTTCAACACCAATAAAACGAAATGTTTCACAAGCATCAAATCTTCAAATCAGAATTTATTTTGTTGGATTGTGAGAAAGTGAAAATCAGCTTTGTCGTCACATTTTTGCTACGGTAAATAAAAAAATAGACACAAAACATGCTGAAGTAAAAACAAGGGTTTAACTTCCACAAGTTTCTACTGTGTCATCTCTGAGATTAGATCTAGCTGAGATGCAATACTCGATTTCTTTTAAACATAGTTGCAAAACTAATTGAGCCATAACATTTCCTACCGCTTATGCCTATCAATCAAGATTTTTTTTAAATCATTGACAGATTTCAGTAACAAGTTTTCATTCACATGCCAGGTACCAAACTTGTGAATGAAACAATCATACTCATTAGTGTAATGTTACATGTCTTTTACACCACAAAGACTAACACACAGCTGATTAAACATGTCAGACATAAGCCAAACTAAAACCACCCCTATGCAATCTCAAGGACTTTGTGCGGAATTAACTCTTTTAACATTAGCCTCCTGATATTTTCAGGTTTTAAATGATTAAGGTAAATAACACTTTTAACATTAGCGTCCTGATATTTTAAGGTTTTCAATGATTAAGGTAAACAACACTTTTAACATTAGCGTCCTGATATTTTCAGGTTTTCAATGAGTGTGGTAACTCAATATGTAGCATTTTCACAAAATATATGACCCTGTTATATATCTATATAAAAAACCAAGTCTCAAAAGTCACAATCAATTCAAGAGAACTCAAAATTTGAAGAGAGAATCCTAAACAGCTTACAGTAAAACTGAGATCATTAAGTGATAAGCAACTCTAAGTGATGTAAAAACATTAAAAACTTTTCTGTTGTCACCCTGTTTTTACAGTAGCTCGTCTACAGTCTAACATTGTTTTGTGCACCAAGTATGCTACCCTGGGACTCCTGAATATCTCGTGACAAACAAGAGCATCTGAGCATCAACATCATGATGATGCACGGATCCAATGCCTCCACAAACTCCGCATCTGCACGGTTCAATCCCTCATGTAACATCTCCTGACAAAGTTACTTCAGACGCAGAGCAAGCAGCATGCGTAAACAAAAACAGCGGCGCGAGACAACATCTGCAAATCAACTACTTAGCAAAGTGTCCGTACGTGTATTAACGCAGCGCAGGCATCAGAGACCGTGCAGCTTTTTTTGCCCCCCTCAATATGTGACAATGCACAAATTCACTTACTTCTCTCTGGCTTGACTATCAGACGGAACGACAGCTCCTTTCCCTTTGGCGTACATGGTGGACTCTGTTTGAAGACTTTTAACCTACTCAACACCTGTCAAAGGAAGCGGCCAGGAAAACGGTCTATCTCCATAGCTACCCGCTTAGTGTTTTCCTCCCTTTTCGTACATCTCCAGCATTGGCCACAAATCAGGCACAGTTTCTACTGGGGGAACTTGAAACAGTCTACTGGTGGATTTTTTTTTCAATCGCTGTTCCAGGATTAGGTTCGGCCTCCCCCTGCTGTGGAGAAAAGGGGGGGCTCCTTAAAGGGGAAGGCGCGCTGTGTTCGTCGGATTGTTGTACTGTCTGGACCTGTGTAAATCAAGTCACAGACTTAGCTGAGAACAACACGTACGCATATATTTTTACTAGATATTCACGTTTTTCAATATAATACAAACTATATGTCAAAACAGGCTAGCAGCAAGGGGTGGTTCGGGTGGTTCAAGACCCACTCTCCTTCTGACAAAGTCCAGAATTTGGCTCCTATATGAGCTCATTTGTCGCATTTCTGATGCTATGCCATCATACATTATGAAAATAACCAATAGAAAAAGGCTTTAGGAGCAATAACCAATAAAAAAGGCTTTTATTAAAGGGACAAATTCTGACTGGGGAAATGAGCTGGCCAGTTTTTTATTTTTATTATTTTTTTTATATATAAATTAGCATATATCTAATCTCATTACATTATATATAAAACTAATAACTAGGGCCAGACAGAATCTGCCACCATTTTTTACTATTTATGCAGAGATTTTTGTTAAAAATCTGTGGATTTATGTGGAATGATTTTGGGAGTATCGTAACAAAAAAACTTAATATATGAAATAAAAATAATATCTTTTTAACTTTTATTTAATGTTTATAATGCAAATCCAATTGGATCTAATTATTTGGTAAACAAAGCAAGTCTCTCATAGAATATATCTACTAGAAGAAAATATTACCTTGCAAACTGTATTGTAAATAAACAAATGAACATTTTCATATTAGTCAATAACATTACTGAAATTAATTTGAAAACTGAATAAATATAACTTTACACACATTCATTCATTTTCTTTTCTGCTTAGTCCCTTTATTAATCCAGGGTCGCCACAGCGGAATGAACCCCCAACCTATCCATCATATGTTTTACGCAGCGGATGCCCTTCCAGCCGCAACCCATCTCTGGGAAACCATCCATACACACTCACTCACACTCATACACTACGGACAATTTAGCCTTCCCAATTCACCTGTACCGCATGTCTTTGGACTGTGGGGGAAACCGGAGCATCCGGAGGAAACCTGCAAGGGAGAACATGCAAACACAGAAATGCCAACTGACCCAGCCGAGGCTCGAACTAGCGACCTTATTGCTTTGAGGCGACAGCGCTACCTACTGCGTCACTGCATCGCCTTTACACACATTTACACAAGTAAATAAGTAGACTCAATGATCAGCTAAAAATCTGCGGATTTCTGCACGTGCAGATTCTGTGTGGGCCTACTAATACCTTACAGTTTAAATGCACATTTGTAAATAAACATACATTTTTGTAAATAAAAAAAATAGTATGATAAGCACTTTGACAAAAATGTAGTAACTACTTTGTTGCATCAAAATGTGTGGTAATGATAACCATTGGACAAGCTAATCCAGCACAAATTAGTGCCTAAAATGTCACTAAGATGCGGTATTTGAACCACGAATAACTGCAAAATGGTCCACTTTTTGAGAAAAAAGAACTACTGTTTTTAACACTGCAAAAAATATTTTCATACTTAGATTTTGTGTCTTGTTTCTAGTCCAAATATCTAAAAATTCTTATATCAAGAAGCATTTTCTAGGCAAGCAAAACACACTGTCTTGTTTTAAGAAATAATTTGCCAAAATTAAGTGAGATTTTCCTTAAAACAAGCTAAATAATCTGCCAATGGGGTAAGCAAAATAATCTTATGTCTAAAGGAAAAACAAGATTATCTTGCTTTCCCCATTGGGAAAAACCTCACTTAATTTTGGCAAATTATTTCTTAAAACAAGACAGCGTGTTTTGCTTGCCTAGAAAATGCTTCTTGAAGTAAGAAATTGTTACATGTTTGCACTAGAAAACAGACAGAAAAGTAAGAAAAAAGAAAAGCAGTTTTTGCAGTGAACAGACTGGCTACGGGTCTGCCAAATCTTACGGCTATATAAATATTTGTTTGAAAAAAACAAAGCTAATGCTACTAATGGTGTGTTCACACACAGTTGGGTTCTGTTGGTTCGTTTGGTCTGGACCAAAATAAGAAAATGATGTTTATATTGTAGAACCAATGCTAAATATGTGTATTTTAATAAAAAAAAAAAACATATTTTATGGGATATATTTTATGGCAGAACTAAACTAAACATCCAGAACAAAGCTGCGCGCAGGCCTACATGCAATCACTGCAGAATAACATGTCATATGCAAAAACTCATTCATTTATTAAATTTCATTCAGCTTAGTCTCTTTATTCATCAGGGGTCGCCACAGCAGAATGAACCGCCAATGTATCCAGCATATGTTTACACAGCTGCAACCCAGCACTGGGAAACATCCATACACACTTATTCACACATACACTAAGGCCAATTTAGTTTATTTAATTCACCTATAGTGCATGTCTTTGGAGAGTGGGGGAAACCAGAGCACCCGGAGGAAACCCACACGAACATGGGGAGAACATGCAAACTCCGCACAGAAATGCCAACTGACTCACCAGCAACCTTCTTGCAGTGAGGCAACAGTGCTAACTACTGAGCCACTAATATGCAAATACTAATGCTAGATATTTAGATTTTCAATAGAATTCAATATTTTTTTTATTATATTATTCACTTATAAATATTTGTTGAACAGGTCAAACTAATGCTACTGTGTGTTCACTTACTAATTTGGTTCTGTTGGGTTTATGGGACCAAAAAGAGAAAATAATATTAAATCCTGGTACGCTGAGCAACCACGATGTAAGACCGATTTAAAAATGAATGAATAAATAAATACTTTATTTATTATTTATGTTTTATTCATTATTTATATTATATTTTTGACCAGACTTACCAGAACAATAATGTGGGCTGGGTCAAATGGATAGTTCATTTAATCACACTGCACTTGCAATAGAATGTTGGTAAATAGTCATTGACTTCCATAGTATCTTTCTCCTACAGTGGACATCAATGGTTGTTGAGGACTCATGAAACACTTGAGGGAGAGCAAACAGTGAGTAAATTTTCATTTGTGGGTAAACTATGCCTTTCAATGCACTTGTTGGATGTGAGTACATTTGATGGTATTTTTAGAAAAGAACTTGTGAAGAGCTTATAAATGAGTTCAAATAATGCCAAGAATTCCTTCATCATATACTGTACACACAAATGAAGATTTACAAGGAGAAGTGTTTCCAATGCCTGTTTTAATGGGCAACATTGTGGTTGTTACAATAAAACAGGTAACCTTGAGTATTCTGTCCTTTGTGTGTTCACATCTAGTGACATCATATCTTGTTTTTGAAATAGTTTAGACGTTTTGGTCCTTGTTATATTCATATTTCAGTCAAAGTACACCAGTGTTCTAGATCAAAACTCATCAACAGTCTCAGTCATTTGTGCATGCTATTAATTCTAGTAAAAATTGACCAAAACCTTGATGACAAATCTTTGAGATTATTTATTCATTCATTCTCTTTTCGGCTTAGTCTCTTTATTAATCAAGTATCGCCACAGCGGAATAAACCGCCAACTTATCCAGCATATGTTTTACATAGCGGATGCCCTTCCAGCTGCAGCCCATCACTGGGAAACTCTCATACACTCTCAACAGACAAAGGAGACATCCAAAAGGAGACATTCAAAGGAGACATCCATAGGTAAAACAAGGGCTATTTTATTTACTTTAAAAGTGAAATTAAAGAACGATGATTCTTTTGTGGTTAGGATTAATGATTTGATAATTGAGTCAAAAAAAGTTGTAAATTATTTGGGATATTTAATAGATAATAATGATAATAATAATAATAGATGAGATGTTATGGCAAGAAAGGTTATTATGAAGATATGTGGAAACATTTGGTTTTTAGCAAGGCAAGCTGATCTGTTGGATGTTCATTCTTTAAAAATTATTGGCAGGAGCTTTGATTCAACCCCGTTTTTATTATGCCATGTCATTTCAGTATATTAGCTGCTTGCAGAGTATGAAGGAAAAACTGCAAAAGGCACAAAATTAATTAGAACAAATAATTTTTAAAAAATCATCCAAGAGCACATTTGCTCAAAGAGTTTTTTAAAGAATTGGGTATGTTAACTGTTAGTAAAAGAGTGTTTTTAAAAACTAGGAATGATATGCAAAATGTTTAATAATGAAGTTCCTAGTTATTTTTACATTTATTTTACATTTATTTTTTACATTATACAGTACTAGGGGTTGGAATTTTAACATATGTTTATTTAAATTTAGAAGTTTAGTGAGGAAAAATATTTTTTAATGTACAAGTGCAATCATGTGGAACAAATTGCCAAAATCGATCAAGGAAATAAAAGACTTAAGGAGGTTCAAAAACCTTACAGATGGTTGTTTGATGAGGATAGTTTGCATGGTAGATGATGAGGTTTTATGTTATATGTTTTTGTATTGTGAGTGGGATTATAGCTGGAAGGGCATCCGCTGCGTAAAACATATGTGGGATAAGTTGGTGGTTCATTCCACTGTGGTGACCCCTGATTAATAGAAGGTCTAAGCCAAAAAGAAAATGAATGAAGGAATGAATGTATTTGTGAATAATTTTTGTTCCTGTTTTAAAATGTGGAGGTACTGTTTGTTTTATGCTTTAACTGTATTTTGCTGCCATACTTTGTTTTTTTTTAACAGCAAGGACCACAATGGAAACAAGCCCAGGGCTTTATTGTGTTTTTATCCTCGACAGTTTTATTTCAAAATGTATGAGATACTTGTATTTTAGTAGAGTTTGTCTAAAATCTGTCAAATAAAAATTCAATTCAAACATGCAGTGTTGGTGGTCCTCAAGGAATGTATCTGAGAAACACTGGTCTAGTCTATGTGACTGTAGTGCTATTAATATTTTTGCTATTTGTTGTCTATTTTTTTCAGTGTGTTCTTAGATCACAAAAATATTCTCATAAAATTTAAGGTTTAGTCATTGGAGTCCTATTGACTGATTTAATGATGTTTTCATCATACCCTTCTGGACCCTTGACGTGCCAGCGGCATCGGCTGTCAACAGAGGGGCAGAAAACTCTCAAAATTTTATTAAAATATCTTCAGTTGTGTTTGAAACACTTAGAAATATTAAAAGAATGTATTCTACTTGCATTTACTACACAATAATCACATTTTATTAATTTAATTTCATGAAGCCATTTCATCTTTGACCCACACACATATCAAAAATATGATGTAATCTTAGCTAAACATCCCAAAAGTGTCTTGTGTTTAGAAATGCATTCATCCGATTGTGATTTACAGCACGTATAGTGTGTATAATCAACCTAGGTCAACAAGGGCACCGGTGGAGGCCTGTGTAGGACAACTAACCACATCGTCTCCATTACACAAGCGCTGTTTACCCAGAATGTTCTTCCACGCTCTCCGGCCTCCTCCTGTGGTTCATGAGGCATGGCTGAGTCATGTTTATGGCAATCGCACTGGCAACATGTGCTTATAAATACCAATACATCCAATGCAGGCAACATTTCGGAAAATGTAAGACCTAATCTACCTGTTAGAGATGAATCCCTTGCCTCTTCTGAATATAAGCAGTGCTGCGACTGATTGTTAAGTGTCTCTTTAAGATTTTGAGGAGAAAGATGCCAAAGCTGGGGTGATGTTTTCATGCTTTTTTTTGTGGGAAAGGCAGTGCCACTGCACAGCTGACTACATGTTTGTTGAGGTTTGCCTCTTCCAGCGAGTGGGGGGAAAAAATCATGTTGATGACTATATTCCACAGGCGTCTCCTGATGAGAGAGTGAAAGAGGCCAATGAAGAGAGACGGAGGAAGGAAGGATAAAAAAGAGAGAGATGGAGGGTAAGGTAGAGAGACAGTGCAAGAGATGAGGGGTGAGGGAGATGGAGAGACACTCTGAGAATAGCAAATTCTCCTCCTCTGCAGTGCTGCCACAACTATCAGACCAAAAACATTCAATATACGCTCACTGGCCACTGGTACACCTTACAAGTACCAGGTTGGACCCCTTTTGCCTTCAGAACTGCCTAAATCCTTCATGGGATAGATTCAGCACCATATTGACATGATAGCATCACGCAGTTGCTTCAGATTTGTCGGCTGCACATCCATGATGCAAATCTCCCATTACACATGCCAAAGGTGCTCTACTGGATTGAGTTCTGGTGACTGTGGAGGCCATTTGAGTACAGTGAACTCATTGTTATGTTCAAGAAACCAGTCTGAGATGATTTGCGCTCTATGACATGGCACGTTATCCTGCTGGAAGTAGCCATCAGAAGGTGGGTACACTGTGGTCATAAAGGGATGGATTTGGTCAGCAACAATACTCAGGTAGGCTGTTTTAGGCTGAATTAAATGACTGGAGCCGCTTAGACGTGTGATGAAAAGAACTTAACACACCAAAGCAGCGGAGGAGCAATATGAATGAATGATATGTAAAAGTGCATCATTTTCAAACATGTAAGCTTTAATGAAAAGGCAGCAAAGAAATTTTTGACTAAAGTATTAATCTTGTTAGGCTAGATATTGATACTGATACCAAAACCAACATTGGTATCAATATTATTTGCACTAGGATCAATCTGCCCGCCCCTAGAATCTAGCAAGAATTTGACTTTTTTAGAGCTAAACTCTGCAGGACAGTAGATCTCACAAATTCAGATTTGATACCTGCCATACCAATCACAGCATATTATCTGATAAGCTTACAAAGGATGTAGTGTGATATGTATATTATAAAAAAACAAAAGTGATTTATGACTTTGAGATTGATGTAAACCTATTATAGGTGACCTCAAAAATACTATAAGCTTTCTTTAATATTGCAAAAGTGGAACACTTAAAAAAAGGTCATCAAGTTCAGATGAGTGTCTATAAGAGAATGGGTAATTCTGCCTGAAACGGCATGTCCAATTGAGCACTGTTCCTAATCATGCAAAGTAATGAAAAGTATAAACAGACACACCCATTTAAACGGTGTTCAGGAGTGCAATTGCATTTTTATCGCAACATTCAGTGTTGACCACTGAGAAAGTGTCTCCGCTGATGAATCGCCTGGGGAGTAAAGGCAGATCGTGCAGAAATGCCTTTGGAAAAGCGCTGTGCTGTGAACAAGTGTGGTGAATGGCATCATTGCATGGAAACATACCAGACCTCAGAAGCTCAATATTTTAATGCTTTAGACAAATGCACTGGGAATAAGTGCTTAAAATTGCTTTCTGTTTCTCATTTTCTCATACTTACGTTTTACCATGTTCAAACGGTCAAATTTTGGCTGGCTAGTATGGGCATGTTATGCCCCTACTGGTAAAAGCTGGCAAAGATACTATAATTTACCATCCCTAAGTGACAAATTTATAATTCTGACAAAGAAACAATAAATAAAATATTAATTTGGTCTTTCTTTTAAGTCTTTCATGCATTTATTTGATTAAAATACAGTAAAATTTAATGTATTTAATTTTACTTAATGAAAATGAGTATTTAATGAAAATGAGTATTTAATGAAAATGAGTATTTTTATCCATTTCTCAAAACAGATTTATTAAACAAATATATTTATTAAAATAATATTTTAGTCACCAAACATATTTAGAAATTGAAAGATAATACAATTAAATTCTATAAATATATTCTAATATATTCTATATATTCTAATATATATTCTAGAATATATTTTTATATATTCTAATATAAAAAAATTGCAAAAAAAAAAATACAACCTACAAAATTTTAAATAAAATGTAAAATTTTTTTGCTTTTGCTTTTGTTTTTAATATTTTTCTATAACATATAAATCTGGGTGTACTAGGTTTTGGTAAGCTATTTTGTTAGATAAGCTCCAGATTTAGCCTTAGTACGGACTAATCTAATGTAAAACTGTAAAGCTTCCTATCAAAAATATGAATTTAAATAATAGATTTGTGAGTGGTGTACTTATATATGCCGATCACTGTAAATACAAATTTGTCTTTATAATATATATAAATTATATATTATTAAAACATTTCCTTGCTTTTTAGCTTTTATTTTTTTAAAATATTTTTTTACATCTGTGTCTTACGCTACGATGAAAACATGACAAACTTAGCCTGTCCTCATTAGGTTTGCATTCCATAAACCTGTCACTTAAGCAATGAAAACCATCTTTCTTCTTGCTTAGCTTCTTTTTTTCTCCGAGGACAAATTTCAATATTCCCTTTCCTGATGACACGCATCTAATATGATTATCTGTTCATTTCACATAGCAAAAACAGACATTGCTGGATGTGTCGAGGTCATAAATTGTCCCTGATCTCTGTTATACCCGATCTCCAGCAGCCCCCTTTGCCCCCGCCGGTAATTGGATGCAACAGTGCTTTCGCTCAGGAAGGGTGTCATTATTCGAATAGGTGCCAGGAACCACATTCAATTAAAATGAATCCAAGAGATGGGGGTGACGTGTTGAGTTCAGCTGAACAGAAGTTTTATAGTGTGTGTGTGTCGGGGGGGTCTGAATATGTGAAGTTAAAGCGATCGACTCCTTGATGAACAGATGCACACTTTGAAATAAGAAAAATCAAACAGTTGATTACGTGAAGCAATCGATTCCGCATTTTCCTAAAGTATCCGTGTTTATTCATGTGTAATCATGACTGGATGATGTTCTGATTACTGAACTCACCAAGATATTGTGTTGGGAGTAGAACACTATTTTCGGTGATTTTATTTTTTATATTTATGTAAATGTAAAAATTGTGGTAAAGTTAAAAAAAAACACTTGTTTGTGTGTATATGGCGTGCTTCGGTCTTAGTCATAAAAAAATAAAATGAATGTTGGTTTATGCCTTTTATTTTTATTTAATTCTATATTTTATTATATCTATATTTCACAAATATGTAGGGTGTTCAGCTATTGTTTACTAAAATGGACATTAAAATGTTTGATTATAAGGAGGAAAAATGTCAGAATACTACAGCATTACTTTTGTCTGTACATTAGAATAGTTGTAATTATTAAAATAATTAATGACTTAATATTTATTATATAACTTATATAATAGTTTTGTAAATTCATTTTGATACAATCATAATTGGGAAATATAAACTCAAATCATTCATTCATTCAATCATTCTTTCATTCTGTTCTGGGGAACTACAAGTCTGCCACTGATATGAACTCCAAATCCCATTATGCACCTCATACACACCAGTTCATAATTCCCCCTGGTTACACACATGGATGGACTAATCAGATGGACCGTATAAACTGAGTCTGTGCTAAGTTTTGTTTGCCTGTATCATTTTTAAGCAGTTTCCTTGCCTTGCTCTTTTGTGATTTTTGATCTTTGCTTTGTTCATTGTTTTATGTAATCTTGCCGCCTGTCCTGACCACCAAAATTGATCCTGGAGGGCCGGTGTCCTGGAGAGTTTAGCTCCAACCCCAATTAAACACACTTGAACCAGCTAATCAAGCTCTTACTACATTACACTAGATTAGATTAGACACTAGATTAATTAGAAACTTCCAGGCATGTGTGTTGAAGGAAGTTAGAGCTTAACTTTGCAGGACACTGGCCCTCCAGAACCAAATTTGCACACCCCTGGACTAAACTTTTGGATTACCCTCATGTTACTGTTTGTTCCTGTTTGACCAATAGCCTGCCTGACTATTCTCTTTTAAAAAAAACTGCACGTGGATATTCAACTACGTTGTACCCTGACTCTTTTGTTACACAATCCTTTTCCTTCGGCTTAGTCCCTTATTTATCAGGGGTCGCTACAGTGGAATGAACCGGTAACTATTCCAGCATATGCTTTACACCATTCCAACTGCAACCCAGTACTGGGAAAAAAACTCAGAACTGAAGAAAAACAATTCTGAATTGATATAAAAATTTTTGCAATTATCTATCTTGATTGATTGATTTATTGATTGATTGATGGATTAATGGATGCACTGACTGGTTGGTTGATTGACGAATCTATGGATTGATTGATGGATCGATTGATTGTTTGATTGATCGATGGATTGATTGATTGGTTGGTGGATTGGATGGATCAATTTATTGGTTGATGGACTGACTGACTGATTGATTGAGATCGATCGATCGATCGTCTGATTGATTGATTGATTATTTGATTGATTGGTTGGTTGATTGGATGGATCAATTGTTTGGTTGATGGACTGATTTATTGATTGATTGATTGATGGATTAATTGATTGACCGACTGACTGACTGATTTATTGAGATTGATTGATCGATCGATCAACTGATTGATTGATTGATTGATTGATTGATTGGAAACAGGCTAACATTTGAGAAAGTTGAACCAGCTCTAAACAAACTTTTAAAATTTAAATATTTTAATGATGATTTTGTAAAAAAAAAAAAAAAGGTTATGTTAATTTATTATTAACATAATCTTGAAAAACGTACATATTTTTAATGGTTACATTTGGAACTAATGATTTTGAACTATTGAATCAGTTATTACAGTTTATAAAACAAGTTTGACCAAATCACAAATTGAACTAATCAGTTTTACTGGCTATCAGTGATCAATTATTAATATTTTGTATTCTGGAGTATCTATCTATCTGCTTGGCTAGAGCTAACAAAAAAAACTACTTAAATAGACACCCAACGGATAGGTTATGAGCACAACAAAGAGTACATTGCTAATGTGTGCGTGCATGTGTGTGTGTTTGAGATGTTTTATGCAGAAACAGTGCATTACTGTAGTGTTTATAAGTGCGCAGAGAAAGCTTTAGAGAGAAGAAGTGTTTGTGTGTTCTTCTTGAGCCAGCACAGCAGGTTATTTCTGCATGCACGGTGCATCCACTTATTCTATGAAGAACATCTATCATTTTATCCTGTGATTAATGGCTGTCCTGAGCCCGGCTGCTACTAACGCAAATGCACTGAGAGGGAAATGACGGAGAGAAATACCACCAGCTGCACAACACACACACACAGTCACTCACACTGTTCTCTTTGAGACCACATTCTGGGAACTCACTTTTTTTGTTGACTTTCGGAACAGTAATAATTCATTTCCAACCATGAAATTCTGCATATTTTAATCATGGTTTTCCAGACTCGGAATAAAAAGTGGATAGATGTATTTTTGGCTTCATTATATATCCCTAACAACTGGTCTCCGTCGCGTTACGCCAGTTTCTCAGGTTCTGTTACCTGCTCATAGCTGCGTCTTTGAGGACAAACACACACACACACAACTGCTCTCGGCCCCTGAGAGGCCCACCCATCTCCAGTTTAATTAAATATTTCCCTCCTGAGTCGGCGAGGTGATGCCGCGAGCATTATAAATCAAGAAAAGGGCATCTGCTGATAGGCAAATGAAAACAGACTCGCTGAATAGGCAGCATGGGATGAGTGCGGCAGATTAAAATAAACAAAGCGGGTGACGTAAATAACTCTCCATCCTCTCCCCAACTCAAATCAGTAATGCTTTTTATTCTCAGACACACATATGCGAGTTATGTTAATGAGGTGTGTGTGTTTCTGTAAGGGGGGTATGTAGGTCACGTTTTGCTGTTTTACCCCCACATCTCCTCAACCTCAGTTGAATTTGTTATGATCTGGATTGCCCTCACATGATGCTTATTGGAAGTTGGTTGGCCGTTAGAATGCAAAAGTACATGCATATGCAAATGAGCACACATTTGCATGCATGTGCAGACTTACTATCTCCGGTGTCATTTATCAAAATTCTTATATGGTAAACCGTATAGACACATGCGGCAATATAGAACCCCAGTTCACAATAGCTATGTTTCCATCCAAAAATGCAAATTGACTTTACGTGCAAACTTGGAATATCACATAAAAGACGTGCGAATAAAGCAGCGTTTCCATCCAACGAGTCAAAACAAACAAAATCGTCACTTCCTGATTAACTGGTGCCAAATATTAACAGTAAAAACGGAATTTCATGCGATCAGAGAAGCTGCGTGAATCATTTCTTCATTTAATAAATGACTTTCACCTCAGTCCTGACACTTAGTGAACGCGTGGTGGCGTTTGAAGGTGTGAGACGCGGAGCACAGATGCTCTAGATTCTGAAGGTCATTAATAATATAATAACACTAATACTGAAATGGTTAAGGCGTTTTAGAATGGCCAAAACAACATTTCAGAAGTTTTACAATGTGCTCAGCCGCTGGTTTGTCCATTTGCACACATTTTTATCATCACATGATCTCTTATATTAATGCGCATACTGGAATTTGTTCGGTAAAAGTATTTCTATCGTAGCTTATTTGTATTTTTTCTTATCAAATAAAAAGTTTATCCTACTTAGTTATGCTCATATGTTTTTATACGCATGTTAAAAATGTATGCGCATCTTGGCATTTCCATCAACCGTTTTTTATGTGCATCTCCAAAAAACAGGTGGATGGAAACGTAGCTAATGTATGACTAGCTCAGTTCAGTTACTATGTATTCCTTTCAATTTCACTAATTTTAGTTTTTATTTAAATTACATTTAAATTACTTGCTTTGTAAATAATGAGTGAAAGTTTTGAATGCATTTAGCGACAATAAGATGTCACCCTTCAGTTAGTAAACATTTAAAAGTCTAAAAACATTTAAAAGACCATGAAAAGGATATATAATTTGAAGATAAGAAATATAACAATAGTTTTAAAAATCACTGTAGTATCTGTCTATATGTACGTTGCCTTAATCAAAAATTAACAATACTGGTATCGGTATCAACCGATAAATGCTTATTTTTCTCGATTCCTCCTTGTGTTTTGGGAGTTACGATTTTTAAATAAAGCGTGTATTTGTGTGTTTGTTTGTGTTTTGTTTTTGAAATCCATCTCAGAACAAATCATATAAAGATTTGTATAGATCAGCCAATATATTGGTTATCTACTTTCAACAGATTTATCAGTTTTCGTTATCAGTCTAAATTTTAATAATAGCACAAATGACATCAGATCAATATTTTAACATTGGCTCATTCTGAAAACGTAGCCCTTTACACATTTCTAGAGAGCACGAATTATGTAGCCAGACCTACGTATGGCTGCATTTCACTACGGGGCGGTATGACGCCGTTCCCTTTTTCGCTTACCAGCTGCTGCTTACCTCCGTATCCACAACTTTCCTGCTGATACCAGTTTGTCCAGGTAGCTTGACAAGTACGTCGGCAAACTTGAGATGCAGAGCGGAGAAGACCGCGACATAGGGTTCGAGTCCAGCGAAGAGCAGTTCTAGAAAGCAGGTAAGACAAAAACAAAAGCCAAAAAAATAAACCAAACAAGCAAATAACAGGGTGAGAATGTGGTAAAATCTGAAAACATGGTAAAAATCAGGTGGCCTCTCTTTTCTGGATTGCTTTCAAAACGTTGCAGTTGGGTTTGGGAAAGTAGGTGGGCGGGTAAACAGGTGCTTTTTAAAATACTATTGGTTGGGTTAAGTGAAGGAAAAGGGTGGGTCAGTTGATCGGTCAGTCAGTCAGTCAGTCAGTCAGTCAGTCAACAGCGGCCTCTGGTGGATTTACGTAAGAACAGCAGGAGCAAATGGCACTCGCGAGAGAAATTTGAGAACTGAAAAACTGTACACAGCGGCCTCTGGTGGATTCATGAAAACAAAACTTGAAAAAATGTAGCTCCTGGGACGTATTTTGCTTTCTTTTTTTGCTGAACCTGTGTTGGAACATTTGTATTTATCAGCCCAAACTATACTGGTTATCGGTTTCTAAATATAAAGAATTATCGGTTATCAGTTTATCATTTCATTATTGCAGCAAATTCAAGACTTGTATTTATCAGCCTGTTTATCTATTATCAGCTAATAGATATAAACAGTAATCAATATTGGCCAGAATTTCAATATCGGCATTAATTCATTAATTAATCTGCCTATATCGGTAAAGAGTTATCTATTATGTGTAACGGCCAACATTCAATCACAAATGTTCCTTAAAATTTAAATTGAGTGATAATGTTTCAATGTGATTTCCATCATTCTGAGTCTGACTGATATCAAGCATTTTATTTACCTGATTTAGAAACATTTCAGTGATTAGAAATGAAAAGGAAAGGCAATTGCATTTTCAAGCATTCACGTGAAAACAAACCTGGAAAGAGATGGGAAGGATCTGGGAAGAAAAACAAGAGATTCTTAGTGCATTGCAGTAAATTATTCATGGGATGTATCGTAAATTAAATTGGGCGAGCAGACCACAAATGCACAGGACTATGGTGGCCAAAAGCGAGGTCTGGCCGAGAAAAAAAATCATACTTTGCCTTGTATTCAAGCATATTTATGTTATGTTGATATAGATTTTCCAAGCATATATGAGAGTAGCAGTAGAACGGCTGCTGATCAAATACAAAAGGGAGAAAAATTAAATATTAATAACTAATTATACTGTTGTAAATGTGTATATAGACCTAGATTATATGATATAGTTCTCATATTTAACAAAAAATGAAAAATAAATCAATGAAATACCTTGTAGTGTTTCTGTAACATATGGATGCTGACAATGAAGTTGAGGATCCAAATGCAGGGTCTTTATTTAGACAGAGAATGGTAAGGCAGGCAAGGGTCGATCACAGGAGCAAACAGCAACAGGTGTGTGTGAGGTTGATGACAGGACTTTTAGTTCATGTGGTGGCAGAATTGTAGTCCAAGTCAAAGTCAAGGTTCTCCAGCAGGCAGGCAAGTGTCGATCTCAGGAGCAAACAGAATCAAAATGGGCAATCCAAAAGAGTATTCAAAACCAGGCAAGAGATCTGTACATGTGGCTAACATCAAAAATCAACAAACACAGCAAAGAGACAATAGGCAAGGCAAGGAGAAACGCTTCTTCATGCTACAGGTAGAACAACACTCGGCCCTGTCTGTTTGCAAGTGTGGTGTATTTATAGTCCATCTAATTAGTTCATCATGTTTCTCCGGCTGTGGGAATGTAATCAATGTAAAACAGCAACAGGTGTGTGTGAGGTGCATGACAGGACTTGTAGTTCGTGTGGTGGCAGAATTGTAGTCCGAATGAAAGTCAAGGTTCTCCAGCAGGCAGGCAAGTGTCGATCACAGGAGCAAACAGAATCAAAATGGGCAATGCAAAAGAGTAGTCAAAACCAGGCAAGAGATCTGTACAGGCGGCTAACATCAAAAATCAACAAACAAAGCAAAAAATCGAAACACGGCAAGTAAAATTTAAGCTTCTCCAGCGATCTGCAGTAGCTAAATCGCTGGTGACTGTAACAGTTTCCTCTTACCAATGTAACATGTTCCTCATTTGTTGGTGGTTTAAATATTGTATGTTTTTTTTTTTTTCATATTTTATAGCTAAATACAATAAATAAATTGAAGAAAGGGAAGGAAAGCAATGATGTGAAAATAGCTTGTGCAAAAGATATACTTGTTATAAAGTTTCATATTCAAGTGTACCTATTATGTCCCTTTTTACTGTAATGAAGTCGCGTTTTTTTAAATTTTGGTGCATTAATCTTGTTAATAATATCATTGGGAAGGTCATGACTTGCACTTGTTAAAAAATTACTTCGTATAGCTTGATTTTACATTCTTAGGAGATACAAAAAATAATAATTTTACTGTAAAATAAGTCTTTGATGTCCCTAGAGTGTGTATGTGAAGTTTCAGCTTAAAATACCCCATAATTAATGTTTTATAACTCGTTAAAACTGCCCCTTTAAGGCTTTGAGCCTAATTGTGCCATTTTGGTGACTGTCGCTTTAAATTCAAATTAGATTGTTCTCTTTTCAAAAAAGGGCGGAGCTACAAATGCCTATGTGTCAGAATAGTGGCAGATTCAAAAACGAGACTAACGTCCTATGCTAATTAGGGTGAGATCCTCATGTATGGGCGGAGCTTTCCCCCTGCAATGACGTGTACAAAGGGAGAATGTCAATCGAAGTGTGATTATAAAGAAGAAGATTAATACATTTTTACCATTAGAAGCTGGTTATATTCCCAGACAGTTTTCACACAACTGTGTTTAAACTGCTTATAAAAGTGATTTTTGCATAATAGGTCCCCTTTAAAGTACCAAGGATTGACATTCTCCAAATGTATGAAAAATAACACAAATGACAATGAAATGAAAATGTACAGCTTATTGCAGCACAACCTGATTTGAAAATATTTCTTTCAGTCTTTTTGAGCAAAGCTTCCCCAAAGCAGAAGGGTCTCAGAGAATATATCAAATGCAAAAAAATGTCGTTAAAAGACATTTTGTTACACTTTTCAGCATTGAATGTTACCAGAGCAAAGATCAAGGTCTCATAATGCAATGCAAAAGTGTAAATAAATGGAAAAGATAAACAGCATTATAGTCTAAGAAACAGTGTGTTAGCCAAGGCTGCTGAACTGCAAGATGAGTTGCTCATGTGCTTTTGTGAATTTCTTATGCGATTGTGCATTGCTCCAAATCATACACTTATAAGAGTCTAAGGTGGTTAGTATGCTGCTTTAGTAGGCAGTATGTAGAGAAACAGCAGGTTCTGGAACAAAGCTGTATCTCTGGCATCATTTTTCACAATTTATACACAGTTGAAGTCTGAATTATTAGCCACCCTGTATATTTTTCCCCAATTTCTGTTTAACGAAGAGCAGATTTTTCAACACATTTCTAAACATACAAGTTCAATAACTCATTTCTAATAACTGATTTCATTTATATTTGCCATGATGACAGTAAATAACATTTTACTAGATATTTTTCAATACTAGTATTCAGCTTAAAGTGACATTTAAAGGGATTGTCCAGAGAGTGCAAAACAAATGCAAAGCAAAGTGTGCTCATGCTTCATTTGTAGAAAATCAGGTTATTTTTTCATTTATCTTACTTTAATTATATACAGCTGCTCAGCTAACTTGAAAACAACTGTCATATTTCCTAGTTCCTCCGAAAGCCAGCACTCAAGAGGCTCTGATTGGTCAGCTGACATAATGTGCTGTGTTTCGCGGATCGGCTCCACATCACCAGGAAAAGTGCCATGCCTCCATAAGCACGCTGTGTAAATACTGTCAGTCAAAATAGCTGTTAGTCGTATCAGTTTGAGCCTGGGTCAGACAGAAAATGAAGAATACACAGTTGAACCTCAGGCCTGCTCTCTAAAACAAAATCTGACAAATGTCTTTCATATATATGCGGACTAAGTATGTGTAAGTTACATGAAAGGTTCACATATCTTTTGCAAGTTTGTTATTTGAGATGTATAACGTAGGGAAAGTGGCCACATAGAGATGACACTGCAGCGCTGCTGAAGATCGTGGGTGTTTACCGGGGTTTGACGAATAAATATGAATTTGTAGCTAAATTGCTAGTGGTGCCCAACAGCATTTCCCCTTGTTTACATCCTTGTTTATGTCCTTGCTACAACATACTGTTAATGCTAGAAACTATGCATGTAATTGATCAATTTTAACAAATTAAAATACTAACAGGTTGTGGCTCACTATCCAAAGCTCCGTCAATTATGGTTGAAGCTGTTCCTTCTTTGAGGAGTTTTAGCCGAATCCAGCATTGAACTGGGTGAGATTCTGGAAGTTGTCAAATGCTAGCTAGTAATTAATTAAAAATTAAATTATAAGCACTTCTCTATTTGTGCCGTGTCCTTTGGAAGCTCAAATACAGAAACAGAAGAAGCTCTGTGGAAATAGCAGCGTTTGGAAGCCATTTTAGCTTTTTCTGATATAACATTGCAGCAGCTCTGGACACGCCCCTTCACTGTGCAGGGTGAATGCGTGTAACCATAACCCCTTGTGATCTCACTAGCCTGGATGTAATTTTTTGTATTCCCCAAACTTCATTCGCTGTAGGCTTTGCCAAGCTAACTCTGTAAAAGCCAATGTTTCCTTTTGCATTAATTTGAGCGTATTACATTCAGTGATGTTGTTTATATTCAAACAGCTACATTACACATCAACTAAAGTTTAAATTATTATATCATAGTGGACCACCTCTTTAAAGGCTTTTCTAGGTTAATTAGGTAAGTTAGGGTAATTAGGCAGGTCATTGTATAACTATGGATTGTTCTTTATACAATTTAAAAAATATATAGCTTAAAGGGGCTAATAAAATTGACCTTAAAATGGTTTTAAAAATATCGAATATAATATTATAGGACATGCTGTGAAAAATTCCTGACTTATATATATGCTGCACTTTTAATTCACAATATGTTAGCTTGCTTAAAAACTCTTTTTCCTGCTATTTCTTTCTCAACCACTCATACACACACATACACATGCACACTTACATTCATCCCCCTCCTACTCCCTCCAACACCCACAACATGCAACCGAGAGCAAGGAAGATTTCTCGCTGGCACTAATAATGAGATCCTTTTCTCGAAGGCTACCCCTACCAATCCAATTCAGTATGAAAACCACAAACACATTATGCACAGCCGTCGTGACGAGAATCTGGCAACAGTGCCCACACTGCGGATGTCAAAAGTGAGACACATTTCACAGAGCACTGAAACTCAGCAATACAACTTGAGGGTACATTTGGTTTTAATTCCTAGTTTTCTTCATTACAGTGCTTCCGAGGCAGGCTACTGATAATTCTCAAACTTTTCTGGTTGCAGGGTTATTGTAAATCTGTGAACTTAGTTGAACTTATGTAAATAATTTATCCCCAAATTTCAGTCTTGAAGGAATAGTTTGTATTTTTGGCTTTCAGATTGAAGAAATTGATACAAATTTGGAGTGATATCAATGTGATTGAATGTGAAGTAACAAATATTTACACAACAACGATGTAGCAAAAACGAAAGTGCATGACAAAAACGAGTTTGTTTTTTTTAGTTAATAGTGTTTTGTTAATGCTTATGTGTACTGTCAAGACTTCCAATATGTTTTAAATATTTAAAACTCAACCTTTAAAATTTGTCAAATCATTTTTAGTTCCCAAAAAACTAGTGTGTGTGAATAAACTGCCAAAATCCATAAAAAAGTTTTCATTTCTGCTGATGGAAACACTTCAGTGTAAACATTCCCCCAAGTACATAAATCATCACCACTTGCTATTTCTTACAAGTAATATTTATTATATACTGTGTAGGTTTAGAGATATATATATATATATATGGTCAAGACGATCTGCTGCAGTTCAAACCGAGCATCAGAATAGAGAAGAAAGGTGATTTAACTGACTTTGAACATGGAATGGTTGTTGGTGTCAGACAGGCTGGTCCGAGTATTTCAGAAACTGCTACTAATCTACTGGGATTTTCACGCACAACCATCTCTAGGGTTGAAAGAGAATTGTCTAAAAAAGAGAAAATATCCAGTGAGCGGCAGTTCTGTGGGTACAAATGCCTTGTTGATGCCAGAGGTCAGAGGAGAATGTCCAGACTGGTTCCAGCTGATAGAAAGGCAACAGTAACTCAAATAACCACTTGTTACAACCGAGGGATGCAGAAAAGCATCTCTGAACACACAACACGTCGAACCTTGAGGCGGATGGGCTACTACAGCAGGAGAACACACCTGGTGCCTCTTCTGTCAGCTAAGAACAGGAACAACTCTGATGAGTCTCAATGTCTGGACTGTAGGGTCAGAATTTAACCAACAACACGAAAGCATGGATCCATCCTGCCTTGTATCAACATATCAGGCTGGTGGTGTTGGCGTAACGGTGTGGGGGATGTTTTCTTGGCACACTTTGGGCCCATTAGTACCAATTCAGCTATGTGTCAACGCCACAGCCTACCTGAGTATTGTTGCTGACCATGTCCATCCCTTTATGACCATCTTCTGATGGCTACTTCCACCAGGATAATGAGCCATAAATGAGTCATAAAGCGCCAATCATCTCAGACTGGTTTCTTGAACATGACAATGAGTTCACTGTATTCAAATGGCCTCCCCAGTCACCAGAATGGGAGATTCGCATCATGGATGTGCAGCGGACAAATCTGCAGCAACTGCGTGATGCTATCATGTCAATATAGACCAAAATCTCTGAGGAATATTTCCAGTACCTTGTTGAATCTATACCACAAAGGATTAAGGCAATTCTGAAGACAAAAGAGGGTCCAACCCGGTACTAGTAAGGTGTACCTGATAAAGTGGTTAATATATTTATACATTCAGATTCAGATCATCATTAAAATTTAAATATTAGTCAAAGATAAAAAAAAGTAGACTATCATGCAGTTTGAAATGAAGGATGGTATTATTATGGGAAAACAAAACCTACATAGCCCTGTGTAAAAAAGTGTTCACACCCCTGTAAAAAACATAACTTGAAAACTTTGGTTTGTTCTGAAATTGACAAAAATGCAAAAAAAATGAAAATAAAAAATCTGTAAGGGGCAAACACTTTTTACACCACCGTTTATTAGCCTCTCTGAGCTCAGCCGTATCTCTAGAGCTGTAGCGTTTAGCTGAATGAACACTTGCAGAGTTGAGCTGCTGATTACACTGGTGAAATATGTGTCCTGCCCTTCTCACGTCCACATCTCTAGCAGGATCTCTGGCCAGGGATGTTTACAGGGGAATGGAGGAAATCATGCGCCTGTGTACTGACTGCAACACTGCATTATAAGGGAGCAGCTACCTGGAAATAAGGCTTTCTCTAAATATGTGTGGTAATTTTTTTTAAATGTTAATCATTATAGTAACTCATTTTTCACTTTAATAGAGAAACTATAATGTGTCTGTGCTAGAGGGAGAATGATGAGGACGAGGTGATGAGACAGAAATTTAGTTCTGCAGGTTTATGAAGTATTATCTGTTTTGTTATAAGAAATTAATATACCGTAACACCTGGAGAAAGCTGTTTTAGCAATCCCATACCCATTCATCTCAATTTAAAAGGATGTCACAAGGATATCTTGTATTCTATATTAAAATATTTATAATTCATACAATATTGTTGAAAGGTTTGTGGTTGTATTTATTTAATTAGCAACATAAAAGAAAGTTTTTAATTATAATAAATGCATCTTGGAATTTTTAAATTATCAGAAAATTGTTCCATCCATCCATCCATCCATCCATCCATCCATCCATCCATCTATCTATCAATATATCTATCTGTCTATCTATCTATCTATCCATCCATCCATCCATCCATCCATCCATCCATCCATCCATCCATCCATCCATCCATCTATCCATCTATCTATCTATCTATCTATCTATCTATCTATCTATCTATCTATCTATCTATCTATCTATCTATCTATCTATCTATCTATATTCCTATCAATATATCTATCTGTCCCTCTATCTATCTATCCATCCATCCATCCATTCATCCATCCATCCATTAATTTTATCTATAGTTTTATCAAATATTATTTTAAGCTAATGTTTATTATAACCAAAAAATATGATGAATTCTAAATGTAATAATTAATTAATTAATTAAATTTACTAATTAAAATTTCCCACTGGATTGTGGCTGAAAGGGCATCCACTGCATAAAACATATGCCAGAGTAGTTGGTGGTTCATTTAGCTGTGGTGACCCCCTGACTTAACCGAAGGAAAATAAAAGAATAATAATAAAAAATATAGTTTATAGTTTTAGTTCATGCAATTGCCTTCATCTATCGCCACAATTCTCAACGACAAAGCTTTTTCTCAGAGCCTGATGGAAGTATCATCAGGAGCCGGCTCATTTGCATAAATAACTGGGGTCTGTATTCTGGAGGAGGAGCTTAAGTAATTAAGCATTAAACGGAGGTTGATCTGTTGCTCTCTTTAGATTGATTTATTTAGATGGAAAAGCTGTAATTGCTCCTTGCGCAGATGCCAGAAATAAAAAAACAAAAGCCCTCCAGCAGCATCAGGGCAAGACCCTCTTCAGTACTTCCTCGCAGGTCAGGCTCAATTACAGACCTGCAGCTCTCGTCAGCCCCGATACCACACTTTCAAAGCGCTTTTATTCAGATTTCATGCTAATTGAATAGACTTGTTTGCATGCCAATCAGCTTATTTGTGAGTTCTGTGTATTTGCATTAATGAATTTCCAGTGGATGCAATCAGTTACACAGAGAATCCAGAGCATCGCTGCTGACCTTCAAAGCAGACTCAAGAACAGTGAAGAGAAAGAGTTTGAGGAATAAAAATGTTTTTAAGAGAATTTATTAAAAAGTGCATAAATCGCATTACTTATTGTCACAGATATACACAGCTTTGGGGAAAAAATGTAAAATATTGTTAACATTTCAGTAAAAATTTAATTTCTCAAAAAATAAATTGAAAAAATATTGTGAAATATTATTGCAATTTAAAAAAAAGACTGTGATGCTGAAGTCTAGAACAATGGCCTCTAAAAATGTAGCTTTTAATCCAATTTATGCATGTATGAATATATTGATGAGTTATTATTTTATATTTTTAAGGGCTATTTAACCCTTTAATAGGCATCGTAACCACCTGGTTGACCTTTTATCTATAGGCTATTATTATTATTTTAATTGCTTATTACTATTTATTAGAGTTGTGCCAGTATATTATTCAATGCAAGCGCAGGCCAAAAAATATTTTCAAGGAGTGCACCTTAAAGGGTTAATGCCATGGCTTCCATTGTTTGGGGTATTGTATTTTAAATATAAAAATGCATAAAGTGGGTGGCACGGTGGCTTAGTGGTTAGCAGTGTCGCCTCACAGCAAGAAGCAGGGTTCATACAAATTTTTACTGCTATCCGATTTTTCCAAGACTTTCAAGTAAATTTTCATGACCTAATGTTTCATGCAATGGTCTACATATATGTGGTAAAAGAAAGAAGATGCATGTTCAAATTTGTTACTGCCTATTGTAAAACACACAACAATCTATTTAGTTTCAATTCATATTTATATCTTTGTAAAATTGATTTAGACCTTCTTGCTGTGAGTTGACAGCACTACCTACTGCGCCCTTTTAAATAATTAAAAATTAAATAATGTTACATCTCAAATCATCACAGAAAAATGAACAAACCTGGAAAATAATCAATTAGCGTAAAAGAATAAAAACAATATGTTTGTGTAAATTGTGTAAATCAATGTAAATTGTCCACAAGCATACAAATAAATAAATGAATAACTTGCGTGCATGCTATGTTGTTTGTATGTTTCAGCTATTTTTCTCCTCTCCCACCACATGAACATGTTTGCACTGCCTGGCTTCTCTTGAATTCAGTGCTTGCCAATTCTGAGGACCTCATAAAAATTGTAGGCCTGCATGCAAGAGACAGAATTTGGATGCTGACATCAATAAAATGGCTCTTGTCGGACTAGACCCATAAAAAAGGCAAATATAAATTTTTTCCAGAGGTTACGGGGTTACATATCAGTGGACAATCCAACCCACAATTTGATGCATCTACTGTACTATACTAACTCTCCATTAGATAGAAAATGCCTAGTTATCAGTGCTGGTGTAGGATCATTAGATGGCCGAGCTAAACACAGGCCTGGTTTAGTTTGAAAAATGCAATTGTTCTGCATCAAATGTGCCTATTATTGAAATAAACAGTCTTCAGAGGCAGTGAAGAGCCGAAAGGGGAGATGGTGGAAGAGGGAAAGAGGAGTAGAGGGAAAGACAGAGCTGGGGGTTGGAAGGAGAGGAAAAAGCGAGATATACAGAGAAAGAGAGAGACAGAGAGATACAGAGAGAGAGAGAGGGTACTGAGTAAAGAGGTCAGTGTGAGATTATAAAACAAAGCTCGACCTAACCTGGCCTATTTCTGACTGCAGCCTTCTCTCCACTCAGACCTAGAAATGACAGATTTAGGAGTCACTGCTTTTCAACACCACAGCAATTATTTTATATACCCACATTTCAGCTGCTAAATCCACAAATATATCATTTCGTTTTATAATTTAGGGAGATTTGATATTGCACTGTGGGCCGTGTTGTGGTATTATTACTTTTCTTGTATAACTCAAATAATACTTGCTTGTTCTACTTATTTAAAATGAGCTGAAACACATTTCTTGAATGTTTTGGGAGGACTACTTAATTGTTTTATCTTTAATCCACTTAAATTTGTAAAAACTGTTAAGTTAACAATCAATTTGGGTTGGGACAACTCGAAGGAATTGTGTGAAACCCAGCATTTTTTGATAAATCAGGGACTAAGCTGAAGGCAAATGAATGAATAAATGAATGAATGTTATGTAATGTAAATATTTCTACATTTTATGTAATGTAATGTGTATTTATATCACACATTTATTGTGTATGGCCATACACCCAAAGCACTTCACAATAATGAGGGGTGGGGGGGGGTCTCTCCACACCACCACCAGTGTGCAGCATCTACTTGAACACAGGACAACAGCACCAGTGCACTCACCACACAGCAGCTATTGGTGGAGTGGATAAACAGTGATAGAGCCAATTTGGTGGATGGGTAAGGGCCGATGGAGGGAATTTGACCAGGACACTGGGGTTACACAATTTGGCCAGGAATTTTACCCCTACTCTTTACAAGAAGTGGGATTTTTAATGACCACAGAGAGTCAGGACCTCGGTTTAATGTCTCATCCGAAAGACAGCGCTCACTGACAGTATAGTGTCCCCTTTACTATACTGGGGCATTAGGACTTACACAGACCACAGGTTAAGCGGCCCCTGCTGGCCTCACTAACACCACTTCCAACAGCAACCTAGTTTTCCCATGTGGTCTCCCATCCAAGTACTGAGCAAGTTCAGCCCTGCTTAGCTTCAGTGAGCAGCCGGGCTTGGGCCGCAGGGTGATATGGCTGTGGCCATTTTAAATAGTTTTCTTTTACATTAAAGAGTTCAACCCATCAATTAAATTCTGCCATCATCTACTGACTAGCATGTTTCAAAATGTTACTGTAATCTGAGAGATATCAGTCTCTCGTTAGAAAGTTTATTCACCAAAAAGCTCTTAAATGTTCACAATAAATATATTGACTGTATGTGTCACTATACATGTTGACTATATATATGACAAACACATTTACATAAAACTGATCAGTAAACAATTTTTGAAGAACCAATATCCATTCTTGTGTATCACGCAGCAAATTTGCACTTCACTTCAAATATTAACAATATTAACAAGGTTAACCAGAAACATTTTGCTAACTTTTATTCTTATACAATAAGAACATGTTTTGATCGCACAATCTTAATGTTTTTGTGTTTTGTTTAAATATGAACAATTCAGTATAAAGATTGGTTAGATAAAGGATTGTATCATGAAAAAAAGAATGAATAAACCATGTAACACACGGCATTGTCATTACGAAATCTGGCTAATGAGAATAAAGTGTTTTGCCATCAAAGTCTTTCACAGTTAATTTTGAACAACTACAGCAGCTGACCTCAGCGCCTGCTCTCGTTTTGCTCCCGTGTTAGTTTGACAGCAGTGATTGTAAGGCGGCTGCAGCGCCAGTCAAAGTCAAACAAAATGTCTAACCAAAATGCATTGGTTTGTCAGACAGACGTCAGTTTTGTCGAACAAGCGTGTTCTCTTTTGTGAGTCGTATGGTACACACTGTAAAAATGCAGGGATCCACACAATTCCTATATGTTGTCCCACTGATTATGTTAACTTAATTGTTTTGACAAATTTAAGTGGAATAAACATTAACAAATATGTTTTTACAAATAAAACTCAAGAACTCAAGAACATGCACATATTAGGCATGGGATGATAACCGTTTTTAAGGTACACCATGGAAAAGTCAAGTATACCATTGTGAAAAGTCAAAGTTTTAAAATCGCCAAAATGAGATTTTACCAATGAGATTCATTCTTGCATGTCATGTAGCATATTTGAGCCTCTGCAAGAACCAATGGCATTCCCCACATGAAAAGAACTTTTATGAGGATATAAGCACATATATGAAACGTATATGCAGTATATTTGCACATTTATGATAATATATAAGCTGCATATATGTCACATATCGGCAAAACTGAGGTGCATATATGTGCATATACAGGCCATATAGAGCTGAAGTCAGAATTATCAGCCCCCCTGAATTATTGGCCGCCCTGTTTATTTTTTTCTCCAATTTCTGTTTAACGGAGAGAAGATTTTTTTTAACACATTTCTAAACATAATAGTTTTAATAACTCATTTCTAATAACTGATTTATTTTATCTTTACCATGATGACAGTAAATAATATTTGACTAGATATTTATCAAGACACTTCTATACAGCTTAAAGTGACATTTAAAGATTTAACTAGGTTAATTAGGTTAAGTAGGCAGGTTAGGGTAATTAGGCAAGTTATTGCATAATGATGGTTTGTTCTGTAGACTAAAGAAAAAAATTTGCTTAAAGGGGCTAAATTTTACCTTAAAAAGGTTCATGAAAAATTTAAAACTGCTTTTGTTCTAGCCAAAATAAAACAAATAAGACTTTCTCCAGAAGAAAAAAATATTATCAGACATACTGTGAAAATTTTATTGCTCTGTTAAACATCATTTGGTAAATATTTATAAAAGGAAAAAAAAATCAAAGGGGAGCTAATAATTCTGACTTCAACTGTAGGTCTCCTGTATTGCTTCTTTATAGCCACATATAAGCCCTATATAAATGTGCATACAAGTTATGTTTCCTATAAAGCTCATATCTCACTTTGACAATTGTCATACATGATGCCTAGCTCATTTTCTACTATCAAGGCAATAACTAGGAACTAAAAAAAATGCAAAAAACGTATGTATGTGCGGATACTTGAAATTGGTATCACATGTAATTGGCATGGTATGGAATTTAACTATGGCAAATAAGTGAGAGCTCACACTGAAAGAACCTATATAAACATATACTGTTTGTTTTAATATAGGTTTTGATATAGGTTTTTCCTATAGGAAAATGGCCAATTTTATATATGTCACATATATTAAAAACCTATATCAAAACCTATAATAAAACATATATGCTTATATAGGTTCTTTCAGTGTGGGTCATTCTACTCCCTACTGAAAAAAACAGCCTAGGCTGGTTGGCTGGTTTTAGCTGGTCATCCAGGCTGGTTTTAGTGGGGTTTTGGCCACTTCCAGGCTGATTTCCAGCCATTTCCAGCCTGGTCTTAGCTGGTAAGGCTGGGAGATGACCAGCTAAAACCAGCTTGACCAGCCAAGCCAGGCTGGGAGCCCAGCCAAAACCAGCTATGTCCAGCTTAAACCAGGCTGCTCAAGCTGATTTTAGCTGGTAATTTTCCGGCCTGACCAGCTAAGACCAGGCTGAAAAAGGCTGGAAACCAGCCTGGAAGTGGCCAAAACCCCTCTAAAACCAGGCTGGTCAACCAGCTAAAACCAGCCAACCAGCTTAGGCTGGTTTAAGCAGTTTTTTTCAGTAGTACTGTATGTCATGGTGAGCATTTCAGCTTCCACAAGAACCAATGATGCTCTTTCTTGTGTGTCACATGGCACATTTGAGCTTTTGCAAGTACCAATATGGTTTGTTCTTGTAAGCATGGCTGAGATTATGCTCATTATCACTGATCATTGTTTATTTTTTAATAAAATCCTAATTAATTGAACTAATTAATTGAAAGTTTGTTCTTTTCTTTTCTGAAGATGAACAAAAGTCTTAAGTGAGTGAGTAACTAGTGACAGAATTTTCATTTTGTGTTGAAATCACTTTAACATCTTATCTTTAACATCAGGTTTTCAGCTTTCTTCAAAATATTTATTTTGTGTTTGAGGTTTAAAACCGCATGGGGGAGAAAAAAAGTGAGTAAAAAAATTTTTGGGTGAACCATCTCTTCAAACCCAATAACATATATCACCAAAACACAACAATATAATAACTCAACCAACCTTCATCTTATATCTTATCGAAATATTACATTATCGTGCGAATTTTGTGAGGGAGTCCTCGGCGTGACATTTTCACACACAGACAAACATCACAAGCAGATGTTTCTGAAGAGATCTCAATGAAGTTCCCCGCTGTAGACCTGTGTGTTTCGTCTCAATGGGGTGAAATACGCATTGTTGACAGTCTTGCCCTGAGCCAGAGCTGTAGAGTTTCTTATCCACCCTTTTCAGGGCCTCTGTGGTCCCCCGCCCCCATTCCCTTACACACACACAGCATGTGTACAAACTACAGACAGCGAGAGGTACAAAGGGCCAGGTCTCGTCTCTTCAGCCATTAACACTGGAGTGCTTCTGACAGCACTTCACAAAAACCCTACAACACACTGCTTCCTCGCACACAGGAGTCTTCATCATTCGCACATAAAGCCGTATGTTAAAACAAACAGCGGCATAACCCTAATGAGAGAAATAGTGTCTTTGTGCCTGAGTGGTTTAAACTCACAAACACTTCAGGCTTTTATTCATACAAACTAGGAACCCGTAGGAATGAAAATACAAATGAGATCTCTTTAATTTCTCTGCTGCTGCCCCTAGACGGCAATGAGATTAAAAGGAGATGTTTGCTTAAATATCTTGATTCATTTTTTTTTTGTTTCCCTCTGTGGAAGAATATTTCAGCCTCAGAGCAAAAAAATAGGCATTTGTGAACTTTAAAATTAAGGGAAAAGCCACTTGATGAAATTTAAAGGCTGCATTTGTGAGAAAGCTGCTTTTGTGGGACATAAAGCCATACTTTTGAGAAAAAAATCCAGATAGCAAAGCATTCTGGTCCAGATTTGGCGTAAAGCTGGCACACCAGGCATTCACCCAGAATTGGCATACAGCATGTGGGCCAAACATGGTTTGGTAAGGTGGCACACAAGACTTGGGCCAGATGTCAAATGTAGTAATTGGCCCAGATGGTAAAAGTTGATATGTGCGCCACGTAACTTCAGGCTATACATAAGCCCACATTTAAAATACATTAAAATAATCAGGTCAAAAAGCAAGCCCATAGCACTGACAGAGGTGGCACCGTCTTTAAGGTGGCACACAAGACTTGGGCCAGATATCAAATGTAGCATTTGGACCAGATGTTAAAAATATATATGTGGGCCTTATAAGTTTGGCCTATCTTGACCCACTTTTAAAATACATTTAAATTATTTTTGAGTAAAGAAAAGATTCTACCACTTCGAAAAAAATTGTGGCCATAAAGCGAAATGCTTCATGGGTTTATTAAATTCCTTGCTGTTGTGACACACCAACATATCTGGCCCAGTTATGGGTCATTAACTTGGCTAATACTTGGCCCAGACATGGTCCATGTTTGGCTCCTGTCTGAAAGCCAGACTTGGTCCAGTCACGTGTAATTCATTGTAGCATCCCAGGTAGCATGGAATTCTAGCCCATTTTTGGCATAAAGCTGGCACAGCAGGCATTCATCTGACACTGGCATACTGCATGTGTGCCAAACATGGGCCGGCAGAGGTGGCACCATCTTTAAGGAGTCTTTTATGTGGGCCATATGGCCTATCTTGACCCACATTTAAAATACATTAAAACTATTTTTGAGTAAAGAACGCAATTCTACCAATCAGGTCGCTTTATGAAAAACCAAGCCATAACATGCCTAAAGCACAATGCTTCATGGGTTTATTAATTTCATTGCAGTCGTGACACACCAGTTCAGGCCTAGTTATGAATTATTAACTTGGCTGAGACTTGACCCAGATATGGTCCATGTTTGGCTCTTGTCTGGAAGCCAAACTTGGTCCAGTCATGTATAAGACACTGCGGCATGTGGGCCAACTAAAAACTGATTGTGTGGCCCAGAGCTGGGCTAGAGACATTTTGCTATGTGGGAAAGTTGTGAAATACAGACTCAAAGGTAACACTTACAATAACATACATAAATAATGATGTGTTAATATGTAAACTAAACATTACTTTATTATGAACCAATAATGAGTTAATACATGGGCTAACCAACCATGAACTAACTTTGACTACAACATGAGTCACATGAGTTCATGTGTGAATAACAGCTAATTACTTGTTAGTACATGCTTGTTTGTTAATTAATATATTAATTACCACATTAGTTTATGCTTAATTTAACCATCATGAACTCCTGATATGTAAATGTATAATTACATAATTACATAGTGACTTTACTTAGAGGGGCACATCATCATTAATCCATTCTTAACCACTCATGAACTCCTTGATGCATGTCAGTCTAGTGCATTTACACTGAGTAACACTAGAAAAGTGTTTTGAATACAGTTCATGAATAATTAAGGACATGTTAATGGTGATGTGTCCCTTCACGTAAAGTCATGACATAATTATACATGAACAGCTCATAAGTTCATGTTGGTTGCAGTAAGCTTAAACTTAAATGTTAATTAATACATTAATTAAGAACATGTACTAACAAGTAATTAAGATGTTATTCACACGTGAGCTCTCGTGACTGATGTAGTTAAAGTTAGTTCATGATTAGCGTGTGTCTTAACTCATCATTAATTCATAGTAAAGTAATGTTTAGTTTACATATTAATACATCATTATTCATGTATTGTTATTGTAAAGTGTTACCAATTCAAATGCTAGATATAATTAAGAATTTAAATAATTTTAGAATTACCAAAAATATCACAGAATGGGCTGGACATACCACCTGCAGGAGACACACTCTTACTCTTTTCCTCTCCACCAGACACTTTCTTATAAAAACTCCATGCTTCTGAAAAACATTGTGCAATTCTGAGTATACTTCATGCAAGTAAGAGGGCTCGACAAACACCAATAGGAGACACACTCTTTTCCTCTCCATATGCACCAGACACTTTCTCATAAACACTACACATATATGGGAAAACATTGAAACTTGATTCTGATGGCATCTATACAGTATATTGCAGCTTTCTGGTGATTTGAAGATTCTTTTACCCACATTTGTAAATCAATTTGGATAAAAGTGTCTGCTAAATGAATAAATGTAAATGTAAAAGATTATAATGTTCACATTTAAAGGACGTAACAATGTTGATATAAAAATGTGTGAGTTGTACAAGGTGGGACGTAAAATCACATGCAAATTTAAGACAAAATCACAATTACATTTAGTCATTTAGGAGACGCTTTTAGGAAGCATTCAGTGATTCAACAAGTGATTCACAATTACAAGATATAAAGACGCCAAAGTTGACGCAGTGGCGCTGTAGGTAGTGTTGTTGCCTCACAGCAAGAAGGTCGCTGGTTCGACCCTCGGCAGGGTCAGTTGGTGTTTCTGTGTGGAGTTTGCATGTTCTCCCTGCGTTCGCATGGGTTTGTTCCAGGTGCTCCGGTTTCCCCCTCAGTCCAAAGACATGTGGTACAGGTGAGTTGGGTAAGCTAAATTGTCCTTACTGTAGGGGTGTGAGTGAGTGTGTGTGGATGTTTCCCAGAGATGGGTTGCAGCTGGAAGGGCATCTGCTGCGTTAGGCGTGTGCTGGATAAGTTGGTGGTTCATTCCGCTGTGGCGACCCCGGACTAATAAAGGGACTGAGCCGAAAAGAAAATGAATGAATGAAGACGGCAAAGTGTGTAATTAAAACTTACATTTAAATTGTGAGGTTTAAAGTTGCAACTGACCTCTAAGATAGATGCAAATGTACAATCTTACATTTAAGTTGCAATTACAACTCATTAACTTCACAATTATGAAAAAGAAAGTTGCCCTTGTGAGACATTATGGTGCAAGTTTGACAAAATCATAACTACAAGTCAAGGCACCGATGTCTATATAATTGGCAAAGAAATATTCAAGTATAAGGTGTAAAGTTGAGAATACAAAAAGTATACTCACAGTTATAATGAATAAGTCTAGATGAAAAGTTGTATTTGTCATAAAACCACAAATATTAAAATTGTATGTATGATAAAAACATTTTTTTATTGAAAATCTTTAATGTCTTAAAAAATATAAAAGAAAAATTAAAAATCTTGTCGTCGATCCCAGTTGTAAGAGCAACGAATAATAACTTGACTTCTAGTTGATCATTTTTAAAAAATGTGCCAGATTTTTCCGATGAATCATGAACTGCATTCCAATCATCACAAATACTGCAGAAGACCTATTGGAGCCCACATAGACGCAAGATGCCCACAAAAATCAGTCAGGTTTGGTAAAGGAAAAATCATAATTTGGGGTTACATTCAGTATCAGGGCATACGACAGAGCTGCAGAGTTGACGGCAACATCAACAGTCTGAGGTATCAAGACATTTGTGCTGCCCATTACATTACAAACCACAGAAGCGGGCACATTCTTCGGCAGGATAGCGCACCTTCTCATACTTCAGCCTCCACATCCAAAGTTCCTGAAAGCAAAGAAGGTCAAGGTGCTCCAAGACTGGCCAGCCCAGTCAACAGAAATTAACATTATTGAGCATGTCATGGGTGTAAGATGAACGAGGCATTGAAGATGAATCCAAAGAATCTTGATGAACTCTGGGAGTCCTGTAAGAACACTTTCTTTGCCATTCCGGATGACTTTATTAATAAGTTATTCGAGTCATTGCAGAGATGTATGGATGCAGTCCTCCAAGCTCATGGGAGTCATACACAATATTAATTATTTTTCCACTTCACCATGACTTTATATTCTATATCGTACAGTATTTATGTTAAGTGACAAGACTTTTGTCTAAGCAAAGTCAGACCTCACTGTCCTAATTAAATAATTAACAATCAAGGCTTAATCATATTTTATTTTGGTAAAATAAGCATAATCTAGAGGCCTTTGCCTTTCATATTAGCCACTTCTGAAACCAAATGATCAACTAAAAGTCAAGTTATTACTTGCTGTTCCTAAAACTTGAATTGGCGACAAGACTTTTGTCTGGTAGTGTATGAACCAAATGTCGAAAAGGTCTGAATGTTAAATCAAAATAATTAGATACTTAAATCAGTATCATGAGCTTTGAAAGAGCAACCTCTATAAAACACCATTTAAAACTATGGTCTAGAACAACACACAAGGGTATTTTTTTTTTCTTGCAGTCAACAAAACTTCATCTGAAACTCTCAAACAGAATTGTAACTTTCGCTGCAATCCACTAATATGTTTTGGGACTTCTTTTGTGCTGCAGCTGTGGATCCTGTCCACTCCACAAGAGTGCCAAATCTTAACGCAGAACTATGCAAACAAA
Source organism: Danio aesculapii (assembly GCF_903798145.1). Taxonomy (NCBI): domain Eukaryota; kingdom Metazoa; phylum Chordata; class Actinopteri; order Cypriniformes; family Danionidae; genus Danio; species Danio aesculapii. The sequence goes on from NC_079436.1 coordinate 41,518,123, forward strand.
TTTAACATGTGTGCATCCCAAAGGCTCTCAGTTTACTGTGCAGGGGTGGTATTTCATTCACAGATTTCTCTGGGAAATGTTCACGTACGTAAAGCGTTTCTCGTTTGTGCTCAGGACGCATTCTCAATCGAACGCTGAGGGGAGAGAAGTAAAGGAAAGTGGAGAAAGCAATCCCTCTCTTCTTTCAACTGACATGCAGAGTGCTAACCACAGTGGCAAGTAAGGGTGATCTGTTTTGAGACATACGGATGCATGCGGTGTCAACTCAGAGCCTGAGCGTGAATAATGAGATTTAAGTCAATTAGAAATGTCATGAGGTGCCGAGAGAGCACAGAGGAGAGATACGGAGGCAGTAATCCACACATGTCCCACTCTTTCGACACTAGATTATAGCCTCAGACACTGTTTATCCTTTCTGTAAACGTTCTATCCTGGTAGAGACACCCATCATCTCAATGGCATCCGTTTGAGAAGATCTGATGAACAACAGGTCCTATTAAAGTGGATGTCTCAGCTGGATGTCATGAACCTCATTTTTTTTGAGGGCGCACAAGTGACAGCATTTTATCCGACCAAAATCTTAACTAGGCTACTTTTTTATAAGTATGTACTTTCGTCTTGACTTCAGTGATAACTATGTAAGGCTCAGTTATATTTTTTTGAATTGTATAAATCCAACAAAAGATTTTTGATTTCTTGAGCTTCTATAGACTATTATTAGTCAGGGTGTAGCCTAGTTTTTTTTAAGTTTTGACAGAAATGGAAATGAGGCTTAGAGTAGGGGAGAGCGGGGACGAAAGTAACGTGGGACGAAAGTAACAAAGCAATTTTCTTAAAGCCCTCACAACATTTGCTTTCCAGGCTATAACAGCACATTCTGCATAAAACCATTGATGGAGCTATCAAATATATGTGATTTTGGGACCGTTTCCCGTGATGAGCTCCCGTGAAAAAAGTTAATTATTGTAGTGGTTCTTTTTTCCGTAATACAAGCTGTGTTTCTCTTGTCATTTGTCACAGAAATTATCATTCTACAGGATATTTAGTGCGATGACACATCATTAAGATTTAAATGTCTGAGTTTTTTAGTTTGAGAGTAAATCAGGTTTAAATGGCGAGAGTTCCTGTGGGAACACTGTTAGTTATGTCCCACTACTAATTTTCAGACCTTATTTTTCACTTCCACATTACAATTTGCAGTGTTTGGATTTAGATGTTTTAAAAAATGTATGCGTATTGCCAATAATAATAAATAATATTCAAAAATTGTAGAAAACTTTAACATTTTGCATTGTTGGATTGCTTTTGAAACATTTGATGGAACTAAAATTTAAAATGAAAATGCAGTTTAATAGTGTTTGCACAAATAAAGGACAAAATATGTTTGCAGTTAAGATTAACAAGGTCAAAGTCAGATATATTTAAAATAAACAAGATCAAGCCAGTAAAATTATAGCAAATATTGTTGTTACTTTTGACCCGTGTTACGTTCATCCCGGTTGATGTGGTCAAAAGTAACAATGTGCAACTTTTGTTTAAAGTGAAGTTTTATTGGAGTTGTTCTACACTGATACTAAATAACAGCTGATTTTGTGTTTTAGTTTAGTTTAGTACACTCTGGACTATTTTTAATAGATCTAAAATTATATAAATTCTTAATTACATCTAGCATTTGAATCGATAACACTTTACAATAACAGTACATGAATGCTGATGTATTAATAAACTAATCATTTTTGTTTCCACAGCAAAATATATTTCTGCTAAAAACATTATCTTTTAAAATGAGTTTTTTTTTATGAAAAAATGTTACTTTCGTAACCAAGGGAACCAAGTTTTCAAGTTTATCTCACACTACTGACTTTGCCCCTCACAATTCAGATAAAACAAGGTTACAAATGTTTTACTGTAAAACCATGGCTAAGTAAAACCATGGTTTTTCATAAAACACTACATTCTGAGGTAAATAGGTCTTTTTAAGTGAAGGTGAAAACTAGACTTGCAAAGTTTAAATTTAAGTAGACTTTCAAAAGACAAACTATTTAAAATTTTGGAAAGTTTCATGGAAGTGTACATGTGTTGTTGGAACTTTATTCACCACTACACCCTTCAAACAGTGTTTTGCCCAGAATGGATACTGCATTCTAAAGCTTATACAAAGTGCAGAGTGTATTAAAACATTAGAAACGTATACTGACCTTTTACATCTGTTAGTGAGCCAGTTCAGTTCAAAAAGCTGTTTGGAAGCCAGGGCAAAAACTGTTGCTTCACAAACAGTTTACATGTTGCTGTTGCCGCGCAAATTTCCAGAGCGTGCAGCGTACCTTTGAACATGCGCATGCGCACTGCTGTGCTCTTAAACAGCTGACAGCACAAAAGGCCTTTTCAAATGAAGGTTGTCCGTTACGGTTGATACACTCACCGGCCACTTTATTAGGTACACCTGTCCAACTGCTTGTTAATGCAAATTTCTAATCAGCCAATCACATGGCAACAACTCAATGCATTTAGGCACGTAGACATGGCTAAGACGATGCAGCGTTGCCAGACGTACGATAATTATCGTATTTGTACGATAATTTCGACCTCTGTACGATCAATAATGAAAAAAAAATCCAATAATGTACTAAATTTCAGAATTTTATGGCATTTAAAATTAATTTTTGGTAATCTTATGGGGCTTCTACACTGATCTAGCCGCATCTTTTGTCTACTGTCTGTGAGGAGAATTTAGTCTTACATCACAATCCCAGGCAATCAACTTGGAGAATGTCTCTGTCACCAGTTAACATTACTGCCGCTCACTGGCCACTGCCGTGGTTTGGTCAGTAGTTTTCAGGTTGAATCGTCAGGTTGATCGTTAAAGCAAGGAAGTTTTAAAAGTAGTGCTGAAAAGGGAGGTGAGAAGGACAGGGGAGTTTGCCCTTGATGTTCACGTTTTTCCCCATTCAAATGCGTCATGTAAACGTGTTTTTCCCCAAAGTTAATCTCATCAAAACAAAGCCACAAAATCGGCTCAGTGGATACTCTGAATGGCCTCATGCACACCTCAAAGTGTGTTAAAAATTCGGGAGGGTGCACTGCTTTCCAATTTGTACCGCAAAATGAATCCCTCAACACCTGGCAACACGCAGGTATCCGATGACCGACTTGGAGGTGGAGTTTGAACCTTCTAAGGTAAGCCTAGATTTTGTGTAGATAATAGCTGTATACTCTCCGTTTGACTTGTGTATGATAATTTTCCTCCAAATACGATAATTTTGAGGTTCTGATACAATACTTTGACATTTCCAATAGGGCAACACTGAAACGATGTGCTGCAATTCAAACCAAGCATCACAATGGGGAAGAAAGGGGATTTAAGTGACTTTGAAAATGGCACGGTTGTTGGTGCCAGACGGGCTGGTCTGAGTATTTCTGAAACTGCTGATCTACTGGGATTTTGACGCACAGCCATCTCTAGAGTTTACAGAGAATGATCTAAAAAAGAGAAAATATTAGCAACAGGCAACAGTAACTCAAATAACCACTCATTACAACCGAGGTATGCAGAAGAGCATCTCTGATCACACAACATATCCACCGGGTGACACTCCTGTCAGTTAAGAACAGGAAACTAAGGCTACAATTTGCACAGGCTCACCAAAATTGGACAACAGAAGATTGAAAAAATGCCTGGTCTGATGAGTTTCGATTTCTGCTGCGACATTCGAGGGTAGGGTCAAAATTTGGTGTCATCAACATGAAAGCATGGATCCATCCTACCTTGTATCAACGGTTCAGGCTGCTGCTGGTGGTGTAATAGTGTGGGGGAAAAAATTTTGCCACACTTTGGGCCCATTAGTACTAACTGAGCATTGTGTCAACGCCACAGCCTACCTGAGCATTTTTCGCATCATGGATGTGCAGCCGACAAATCTGCAGAAACTGCATGATGCTATCATGTCATTATGGATCAAAATCTCTGTGGAATATTTCCAGTACCTTGTTAAATTTATGCCACAAAGGATTAAGGCAGTTCTGATTGCAAAAGGGCGTCCAACCCGGTACTAATATGGTGTACCTAATAAAGTGGCTGGTGAATGTATATATGTAACTGTGCTGACAACGGAAATATTTCCGAACAGGTATTTCTCATGCAAATGTGCTGAATATTTTACTTACTAAAAAGCATTGATCTTAATTATGAAAGGCAAATATTTTCGACATTTCAAAATGTGCTTATATAAGATGATCTCCTCATTAAAAAGGCTTTCATTAAGCTAGTTTTATCTCACGTGACAAAATACCAAGTGCATCTTTAGCAGTCTCATGATAAAATTAAGCCCAAAGAATTATTATAATTGTGAGAACAGGCTTTGCAGAGCACTGAAGTATGCAACACAACAAAGATGCTGCTGAACACAATGTCTTTATTTTTTGTTTATTAACATAACACACACTGTTGTTGTTGTTGTTGTTGTTGTTGTGATGCTTTAGATATAGCAGACAATCAAAAGCAAACAATTGCAAACTACATCAGAAAGAACACATTAGTAAAATAGTTTTAAAAGAATATCTGAAGCTGGACATTGTGTCGCGTCTGAGTATGCTGTCTCTATGAAAAGAGCCAGGACACATAATTTGGACATTCAAAACCAATTCTGTCTCTTTTTAGCAGCCTCGTCGTCCGTGCACTCACCATTACTGTATCTCGCTTGCTGTTACACAGAGAAACCAAAGACTGCGGATGAATCCACTGGGATGATTTGGTGAGAAGCCATAATTATATTAGATTAGGACCCTGCAGCAGACAGCTCATCTTCGACCACCTCGGCACCACAGGTTAGACAACAGAGGAGAAAAAAAAAAGATTAAGTGCAAAGAGGAGCTAGAGGTGCAAAGTCATCAAATCAAATCTCAGCCTTTTAGCCGTTTGGCTGGCCGGGATCCGCTGCTGACAGGGTTTTTCTGCGCGGCCAGAGGTCTTGGATTCTGTCTACATGCTGACTCCACATATGATCCCTATTAGGGCCTTGCGGGACCCCGCACCCCTCGCTGTCTAACAGAGCAGGCTTGCACATACTGAGGGAGATGTAAGTGTTAATGGCTACCATTGTGTCGATGTGTTTAGACGCACGTATATATCTTTCCGGGAAATGACCAAGGTGGGTATAAATTAGTCAAGGTCATTTCTGATGTGCTTTGATTCAAATGTCAAATTCTATTAGTATTGTTGATGATCAGCATCCAGCAGCATCTACAGAACTGAGCAGGTCATGCAGTGGCTTATAGCTTTGCAGCGAGTCTTGAAACAGAGCTAGTCAAAACCAAAAGAGAGAAATAAGAATAACCTAAGGGTGTGTTTTGTTGGGTTCCCTTGGTCTGTCTGGTCTGCATCAACAATAAAATCGACACATTTGGTCCTGATTCACTTAGTGTTCACACTGGCATTTTAAAGTCCAAACTTAAAGATATCAAATCAAAAAGATGCATAAATGAAGATCTGTTATACAGTAGATATGTTTCGATTAAAAAATATTAATAAAATCTATGCGCATAACTGGATTATCACATAAAAGACGTGCAAAAAATTTGCGTTTCCATCCAACGAGTCAAAGAGAACCAAATTGTTGCTTCCTGATTAACTGGCACCAAATATCAAAAGTAAAAACAAAATTTGCTGCAGTAGGAGAAGCTGCATGAATCTTTACTTCGTTTAATAAATGACTTGTGCCCCTGAAGACAATGCTGACACGCAATGAACGAGCGGTGGTGTTTGAAGTTGTGAGACAATTCTGGAGGTAATTAATCATTTAATAACACTAATACTGAAATAGTTACGGCATTTTAGAACTACCAAAACAACATTTCCGATGTTTTACAGTGTGCTCAGCCTGCTGGTTTGTCCAGTCACAAACATTTTTATCATCACAAAGCTGGATGTAAATTATGGAGAAGCTGCTGGAGGAGAGGTCACCGGCTGGTGTCCAGGCTGGACCTTCAGGATCAATGCGAAGATTCGTCTGTCATTAGGGCCTTGCAGGAATCAGTCTCATGCTCTCCACCCCTGACCACCACAGCAGCTGCACTGGGATACGGCCTGGTCCAGGATTATAGAAACCTCAGGAACAATAAAAACAGACTAACATAAGCCGTTCAAGTTATAACGTCTTTTGAGAAGTGTTCCCAGTTATATAATAGGTGTATAATAATAATAGGTGGATGAAAACAGCTATTTTGACATGTTTCTGACACCTGTTTGAACATTAGTAGGCAACAAAGCAACTATGAATAGAATACCCACCGACCAAGAAATTTTCTGTTTAATAGACCTGTAATGGACATCTAAACATTGATTATCATAGTCTAGTTTTGGGATATTCTTAGACATTTAATAGATTTTTACTTACAGCCCAAATTTAGCCTTATTTTAGCCAAGATGTTTGTTTCGATGTCTATTGGTCTTCTTTTAAATAAAAAATGTTGCTGTTGCACTGTTTTAGTTCAGTTATGTGTCTTTAGTCCATTTGTTGCATTCGTATTGTGGTCAGACCACACCTGAGGTTGTTTGGAAAGGATAGAGACTTTCCAGTGGACACCTTGACATCAAATTGGCATCAAGCATGATGTCAATAAACATATTCATTCATTCATTTATTTTCTTTTTGGCTTAGTCCCTTAATTAATCTGGGGACGCCACAGCAGAATGAACCGCCAACTTGTCCAGAATATGTTTTACACAGCGGATGCCCTTCCAGCCGCAACCCACCACTGGCAAACATCTATACACACTCAATCACACTCATACACCACGGGCAATTTAGCTTACCCAATTCACCTATAGCACATGTCTTTGGACCTGTGGGGGAAACCAGAGCACTTGGCATTTTAAAGGCATTTTAAAGACCAAACCTAAGGACAAGAAATGAAAAAGATGCATAAACGAAGATCTGCTATACAATGAAATGTGTTTCTGACACCTATTTTGAATTGTAAAAAGCAACATTGCAACTATGCCAATGATGTCAATAAATATATTAATTTATTAATTTTCCTTCATCTTAGCGAAATGAACCGCCCACTATTCAGGCATATGTTTTACACCTAAGCCCTTCCAGCCACAACCCAGTAGGAAACACTTTATCATTCTCATATACACTCATATGGCCAATTCAGTTGATCCAATTCACCTATACTGTATGTCTTTGCAGTATAGGTGGAAACCGAAGCACCCGGAGGAAATCCACACAAACACAGGGAGAACATGCAGACTCCACACAGAAATGCACACTGACCCAGCCGGAACTCAAACCAGCAACCGTCTTGCTGTAAGGCTAAGGCAACAGTGCTAACCACTGAGCCACCGTGCTGCCCCAATAACCATATAAAAATGCAAATTTATTTGATGTTAAAACCTTGACGCCTATTTGACATTCATCAATTGATACTAAAACCTTTGACCACTGAAATAATGACAGAAAAAGTATTTTAATATAAGAAGATCTTTATATTCTGATACATATAATCTGAAATATATATATTTATAATCTGAAAGCTTTGATTACAAATTCGTACTGGATTTTGTATCCCTACAATGTATGTAAACTACCTTTGTGTCAAAACGACATCGAACTATCGTCTAACATTGGTGTTAAAAAACATGTCATGAATGTATTTTAATGCTAATGTTAGATTTGAATTTGATGTCATCAGGGTAGTCAATTCGCATTAAATCAATTTGCTTTTTTTGACATTTTTTTGGACGTCATCTTTGAGTCTTTTTCGACTAGTCTAGTTTGGCCCACTGGTTTGGTATGCACCAATATTCAGATAACATCATTCACACTTAATCAAATAAAGCACGCTAACAGAGCAACAAACTAAACTGGCCACTTGTTAAAAGCAGAGAGAGAGAGAGCAGTAGAGAAGACTTCAACAGGGACAGCAGCAGTGATTATCCAGGTTAAATCTTTATCTAAACTAACTCCAATTGACCAATGTCCTTGTGTCTCTAGGGATTGCATTATAGTTTTTATCCACTTACGCAGAGTGGGCATCTGCAGCTGTTCTCATGCAGAGACAGTGGCAGGGAGTGAGAGCGAGAGAGAATTAGGCAGGACTCCTAATTTATTTAGCATTCGTTTCACTCTGACCCGTATCATTGCTGTATATATAATATCAGACAAATTGCTTCATTTTTTAGCATTAATTTTCATGTCAATAGTCTACATGAAGTTATTCTCACATTAATTTACATCTTTATCATATACTATTTACATTCACTATTCATTCATGCCAAACTCTTCAGTGCTGTATCAGCATGCAACAGTGCCTTACAGATCACACCGCCAAGTACTAACTGCACAGATACACTAATATGCATAAAACTGTGTCATCATCATCTTAACTGAAATATGCATAACTTGTGGTTGGTACTCACTGCAAATCCCAGAGGCAAAAGAACTGTAATCTTGCAAGCGGAAGTCATTCCCATCTGAATAATTGATGAGAAATGATTGGCATAAGAGGTGGCGTGTACATGGTCATTTAGCGGAGACTTTCAGCAGTGGTCACTGCATCATCAATGACCAAACAGCTTTGTCCATACAATGATAACAAACACTTGGGTTTTATGATTGCCAAGGCATAACACAAACTATGGTGCTTTAAAATGTTTTTGTTATTAATGCTAGCTTGTTAATATGAGTAAAAGAGTTTAACAATGATCAGTATTGTGCGTTTGGAATATTGAGAGTTTGAAAAGTATGAATAAATATCGTTTTGCATATATGCAAAATATCCTATTAATATCATTATTATTATTACTCGTATTGCTATTAATACTATTCTCTATGTGTCATATACCAAAAAACATATATTTATTTACACTCCATAAGTTTAAATCTTGGTTATCTAATTTCAAATGTACTAATTTCTTATTCTCACGGCGGGAGGGTGAGACGCTGACTTGAACAGCTGCTTCATGACCCAAAAAACTGTCAGTCTTTCCCTGGAATAAATTGTGGAATGTTCCATTTTTTCAAGCAGGGACGCCTGAGGTTCTGAATGCCATTAATAAGACCATAAAGTTCTTAAAATGTGTATGATTGCACAGCTGAGCTCATTAAAACACTAATCTAATGATTAATACAATATCTTATCAAATATGTTACGACCAACTGGACGTGTAAACAGAAATAATATATCCATTACCCCCCGTCTTCTGAAGCCCTCTTTCAGGCAGACCCATAGTAGAATCAATTCACACAGTGGGGAGCTTGAAACCGTCCACTCGTGCTTCTCAGCTTAGTTTGGAAAAATAAGTCTTGAACACAGTTTGGATTTCAAAGTTGTACGATGTGGTTTTGCGAGGGAAGGTTGCGACGCAATCCAGACATTCGCTGTTTCACACGAGTTCCACATTAAAAGCGTTTAGAGGTGATGTCGGTCTGTGTAAAAACGAGTTGCCGTGTTTTAGTCTGAGTTGACGCTGTTCTTGAATCACGTCTCGCACGTTGGCAGTGAGATAAACATCTTCCTATGCGCTTATGCAGCTGGTATTTCGCAGAGCTAAGTTATGATTGGCATTACGTGGCTTAACCGTTTTGGGGCATTATTGTTGCATTTAAATACACAGTTGGAGTTAGTGATTATGTTAGAAAAATACTTAATGAAATATTGATAGTACATATTATTATTATTATTATTATTATTATTATTATTATCTGGTAAAATTATAGGAGAGCCACTTTCATAAAAACTCTGATAGAAACACTTTAAACCCCAGTAGATTTTATCTCAATATCTATTGGAATGCCTAGCCTGACTAAATTTGAAATATATAAAAATAAATAATTAAATATAAAATCAATTAAAAAATGTCAGGGGTCTTTAAACTATTCCAGTGACATTCAGATCGATCTTTTAAGTGTTTATTAAAATTGCATTTTATTACAGTTATATTACATATGCCTCATAAATTGTGCTTTTTAAATTTTGCTTGCACGTTACCTAGTGACTTTTAAGGAGCAACTTTTTAAATAAAGATTTCTAGTAAGAAAAAAGGAATAGTTCACCAAAAATGATAAATTTTACTCACATTTTATTTATCCACAAGTGATTCGTAACCTTTATGAGTTTCTTTATTCTGTTGGTTTGGAGTAAGTGAAGGGTGGTGACAGAATTTTTGTTTTTGAGAGAACTATCCCTTGAACTTTTCCCAGTGGGTTGCGGCTGTCAGGGCATCCACTGCGTGAAATATATGCTGGAATAGTTGGTGGTTCATTCCGCTGTACCGACCCCTGATAAATAAGGGACTAAGCCGAAGGAAAATTAACGTATCTTTTGAACTTTCTTTTGAACTTTTTTTCTCTCTTTAATTTTATCCTTTGTGGTCATTTTAGCTGTTTTTATGCCAACAATATACAATTTAGTAAATAAAAAAAACCCACAACAAAGTGTTTTTATTTCATTCTCATTTACTTTTCATAAATCTATTTTACACACAAAAAGACCTTCAGGACAAAGAGGGCTCAATTGAATTCCATTTAAATGGTCCCAGTATCATTTCAGTATCATTTAAGCAAAAAGTTATACATTTCTAGTTAACAAGCTAATATTAGTAATATTTTTGTACATTGTTCTAAATTTGACAAGTGGAGAACATAATCACATTTACCCTGTTTTCTTTTTTATGTAAGGCTGCACAAAACCATCAAAACAATGGCTTGATGTAACAAAATCTAATTTAAATAGTTAAAATTCATAAAATGAAAGAATTTTTGGTAGTTATCATCATGAATGATGCTGGTGAAGGAGTCAAAGTTTACAAAAATAATAATACGGTACTATTCTGATGCTTTTAGTTCTCAATTTTGACAATTTAGTTCTCTTGGGACCTATGTGTAACCTTTTTGAAGGCACAATAGTAAAAACAAAATACATAAATGATTGAATGATACACTCAATAATGAATTTTGCTGCTTGGTTAAACTAATTTAAAATGAGTTGAAACAACACAATTGTTAAGTTTTTTCAGGACAACTTAATTGTTTTATGTTCAATCCACCTAATTTTGTAGTTAACTTTGTTTTGGGACAACATAAAGGTATTGTTTACAGTGTGTGTGATGTGTAAATCTACAAAAAGTGAAAATGAATTACAGCATTTTGTCAATGTACCCTCATATACAGATGGAGTGATCGAGCAGTTGTTGCTATGCTTCGAATATAATATTTAAGTGAAAATCTGCAGTCTGTATCATTTGTGTTGAACATTTTTAACTGCAATCCACTAGCAATACAGTGATTTTTTTTTTTTTTGTGTACATAGCTTTAGAGTAGTATTTTGTCAATGTACCCTCAGATACAGATCGAGCATTTATTGCTATGGTTCCCTTTGCAAGACATTTTCTGATTGATACCTTTTACATTTAGAGCTTGTGAACACATTTGATTACTAAAATAAATACAACCGAGACCCACCTTTCACAGATCTCTGACTACTTGTTTTGTACACACACTTGTTTTGAGTGATTACATCAAGTTTTATTCATTCATTTTCCTTCTGCTTAGTCCCTTTATTCTTCAGGGGTCGCCACAGCCGAATGAACCGCCAACTTATCCGGCATATGTTTTACACAGTGGATACCCTTCCAGCTGCAACCCAGTACTGGGAAACATCCATACACACTAATTCACACACAGCCAATTTAGTTTATTCAATTCACCTATAGTGCATGTCTTTGGACTGTGGGGTAAACCGGAGCATCCGGAGGAAACCCACACCAACACGGAGAACATGCAAACTCCACACAGAAATGCCAACTGACCCAGCCGGGACTCAAACCAGCGACCTTCTTGGTGTGCGGCGACACTGCTAAACACTGAGCCACCGTATCACCCCACATGAAGTTTTAATCAAACCAATTCTGCCAAGTGTGAAGACATCCTTAAAAAAACTCTACAACTCTCATTTTTTTATGCTTAGCTTTTTTTTTTTTTAAGTTTGTTAAATCAACATAAATGTTTATAATGCAATATTAGGCCTACTGAATTGTTAGTGTAAATATCACAAACAGTTGCAGATCACATCTCTGGAGTGTGCAGAAATGAAGTATTTTTTTTAGCACTGACATCTGCCAAGGTCATATGGAATTGTTGTCCACAACTGAACACACTGATAATGCTCAAAGACAAACACATAGTTTTATTTGGGTCTTTCCATGAAAGATGTTAGGAACGATGCATGTTTTCTATATAGAAAACTAAGGAATGACATTAATAGCTGTTTCCCCCCACGGATCAAGACACTAAAAAACCAGCATCGGCAAACCACAGTCATTTTGCCTTTTTGCTATTAGCCCAGGAAAAAAAAGGATCCTAGCGCCTCCTACATGTGGATGTGAAGAGTGACACATTACTGGACACACTTGAAATTTGGCAAAGGTAAACTGATGGATTTTATTCAGCTGATTTTGCATTGCAGAAGTATACTGTTTTCTGTGAATATCCAAACCTTGAATTATTAGCCTCTTTAGCTAAAAGCAATTACAAAGTGCAGCAAACTGTACATTTCACTACAAATGAACAGCAAATTCCAGTGTGTTATCAGAAGATTGTAGTTAAAAATGTTGGATACAAACTTAAATTTTATATTTGATTACAAATCTATGCTGAAAAAACAACCACAAGTGATTTGCACTTCAAATACTATTAAAACTATGTCTAATAATCAAATATCGGCGATTAAAACCAACACATTTTAATGGTTTCTACTCTGTTTTTGGACATATCCATTAGGGATTATTGGTTTTTACACCCCACCAATAGAATACAATACAATATCATTAGAGACCAATCCAGTTTTCGTTAAAACCAATATAATTTCCTGTATAGCCATTATAACCATTTTCAAATTATTACCAAAGTGTATTGGTAATTAGTTTTTTTACAGAATGTATGCAACCCTGGACCACAAAACCAGTCAAAATGTCCATTTTTGGAAATTGAGATTTATGCATTATCTCAAAGCTAAATCAATCATCTTTCCCTGATGAACACAAATGTGTAGGCACAGTTTTAAGGAATCAGCTGCACCGTAAAAAAATCAGTAATTTTCTGGTTTATTTCAAACAGCTGAGGTGCCGGAAAAAAAAGTAAAATAACGGCCGTTAAATTACAGAAATTTACTGTAAAATAACAGACTTAGAATTACAGAAATGTAACTTTAAGAAAATTTCTGTAATTTAATGTCCGTTATTTTATGGTAAATTTCTGTGATTTAATGTTCGTTAATTTACAGTAAACTTCTGTAAATTAATGTCTGTTATTTTATGGAAAATTTCTGTAAATAAATGTTTGTTTTTTTACAGTAAACTTCTGTAATTTAATGTGTGTTATTTTCTGGTAAATTTCTGTAATTTAATGTCTGTTATTTTACTGTAAATTTCTGTAATTTAATGTCTGTTATTTTACTGTAAATTTCTGTAATTTAATGTCTGTTATTTTACGGTAAATTTCTGTAATTTAATAGCCGTTATTTTACGGTAAACCGTAAAAATATAGATTTTTAATACGGGGTGCCGGAAAAAACTTAAAATAACGGCAATTAAATTACAAACATTTGCTGTAAAATAAAAGACCTTTAAATACAGAAATTTACCAGAAAATCAAATTGAAGGAAATTTCTGTAATTTAACGTCTGTTACACATTCACTACGGCCAATTAAGCTTATTCAATTCACATACTAAAACCGGAGCACCAGGAGGAAACCCATGCAAACACGGGGAGAACATGCAAACTCCACAAAGATATGTCAACTGACCCAGCCAAGGCTCGAACCAGCGACTTTCTTGCTGTTAGGCGATCATGCTACCCACTGCACCACTGTGACACCCTCTTATGATTTTTGGCAAATAAAAAATAAAAATTTTGACCCATGCAGTGTATTTTTTGGCTATTGCTAAAAATATACCCATGGAATATAAGCCTGGATTTGTGGTCCATGGTCACATATTTATATGACTCAGATTGACTTGCAATATTTGCTGTGGTCTAAAACATGCTAATAACCAGTCATTCATAATGCCTGACATCTTTCAGACTGACTGCAGGCACTTTCTCTTCTTTGACAAGTCATATAAGCACGTGTTGAGCATTGTGACACTGTCTGAAGTCCCTTGCACACTAGGGAAGGCAGCTGTGTGTCATTCTGAATCATGAATTCAGGAGCTGATGTTTGTTGAACGTGTGTGTATGTGTGTGTGCTGAGAGTGCGTCATTCTTTGCCATGTGAGTCACCATCAGACACATTGTTAGACTCAGAGAAGTGACGACCCCATGTTCTCCATCCAATCAGAGTTCAGGATGAGCCAAAACAAGGCCTTGGGTTCTTACTCACACACTTCTGTGTCTCTCAGCATGTATTAGCGTGTGTCGGATCCACTGCCCCGCTGATCACACATATCTCACGTCCTGCCACACGGTGAGGATTTGCCAGTTAGCCGCTCGAGGACTGGAATCTGTTTGCCCAGTGTGCCAGTGTTGACATGGCACCTCGTGATTTGACACGGATAAAGCTGGAAACCTGTGGAAAAAGAAGTGGAGCCCCTGTGTTTGTGGATTAAACAGTTATCACTTGGTAAACAAACCATTGAGTCTCACCGTGGAAATGTAACGAGGCACTTTCCATAAAGACCGGCTCTGGCAACCTACATTTCAATCTGTCCATTATAAAATTGAGTATAACATGCAGTGAAACCTGTGGACCAGACAGAGAGAAGAGAGGCTCAGTCGGTTACTATAAACAAGACTGACGCATGAAGGATGACTAATGTTGTGATGTCACTACAGTAATTGTATGTTTTTTATAGAGAAACAAAAAACAAAAATACCACACAAAAGTTTTTGCCATGCAGAACAAAAATTAATGACCCCAAATAAAGAACAAATGAATCTAGCAAAATTAACAGTTCAGTGCTAGTTACTGTATTAAAGGGTTAGTTCACCCCAAAAATGAAAGTTATACCAATAAATCACTATAAATTAATAATAATAACTAATTAATATAAATAAAAATTATTACCAAGCCCCTGAGACCTTTGATGTTTCTATATCTGGGGTATACATTAGTGCATACAGTAGCGGTTTTGTGGATGCGTGACCTATACTGACACTGTGATTATGTGCGCGCAGAAGGATTGTCTAAGCCTTATAATATTTTAATTGAACCACTAAAGACATGGTGGCGCAGTGGGTATCGCTGTCGCCTCACAGCAAGAAGGTTGCTGGTTTGAGCCTCGGCTGGGTCAGATGGCGTTTCTCTGTGGAGTGTGCATGTTCTCCCTGTGTTAGCGTGGGTTTCCTCGTGGTGTTCCGGTTTCCCCCACAAGTCAAAGACATGTGCTGTAGGTGAATTGAGTAAGCTTAATTGGCAGTGCAATGTAAGAATGTATGGAGGTTTGCCAGTGTTGGGTTGCGGCTTGAAGGGCATCCGCTGTGTAAAACATACGTTGGATAAGTTGGCGGTTTATTCCGCTGTGGTGACCCCTGATTAATAAAGGGACTAAGCTGAAAAAAAGTATGAATGAATCACTGAAGGTATATAGTCTGTTTTGTGGATGCTTTTGACATTTTCCTGGTCTTTGAATGAAGCAGGTGTGTTGCGGTCTATGAGTGAACAAACCCTTTAACTTGAAAAAAAAACAACATTAAAATAAAAGTAGTGCTGAGCAAAAATTAATTTTGATTTATCGCATACAAAATAAAAGTTTGTCATTACATAATTTAAGTGTTTGTTCTGTAAATACTGTATATAAATACACACATGGATGCGTATATTGAGGAAATGTTTATTTGTGTGTAGATATATGTGTATATGATATAAATTATATATAAATTTAAATGTCTATGCAACAAAATTGTAGTTTTGTTTCTATGTATGTATATCGCATATACATAATAAATATAGGTAACACACACATACAGTTCATCAGAATTATTAGCACCCTCCCCCCCCCCCCTAGATTTTTTTTTTCTATTTTAAATATTTCTTAAGTGATGTTTAACAGAGCAAGGACATTTTCACAGTATGTCTGATACAGTTTTTTTCTTCTGGAGAAAGTCTTATTTGTTATATTTGTTATATGTTATATAAATTATCAGCCCCTTTAAGCTATATTTTTTCGATTGTCTACAGAACAAACCATCGAATACAATAACTTGCCTAATTACCCTAACCCGCCTAGTTAACCTAATTAACCTAATTAAGCATTTAAATGTCACTTTAAGCTGTATAGAAGTGTCTTGAAAAATATCTAGTCAAATATTATTTACTGTCTTCATGGCAAAGATGAAATAAATCAGTTATTAGAAATGAGTTATTAAAACTATTATGTTTAGAAATGTGTTTAAAAAATCTTCTCTCCGTTAAACAGAAATTGGGGAAAAAAATAAACAGGGGGCGCTAATAATTCAGGGGGGCTAATAATTCTGACTTCAAATGTATATTATGTCAAATTAAACTTTTGTGATTAATCTGTGCCCAGCACCAGAAAAACATAAACTTCCTAATAATCCACATAGATGTGTTAGTAATAATAACACCCTCACTTACAATCTTGACCACTGTCACAAGTTTATATGGAAAACTTTCCATTGTAAGTTAATTTCATTCATTCATTCATTCATTCATTTTCCTTTGGCTTAGTCCCTTTATTAATCTGGGGTTGCCACATCGGAATAAACCGCCAATTTATCCATATGTTTTACGCAGCTTATGCCTTCCAGCTGTAATCCATCACTGGGAAACATCCATACACACTCATTTACACACTTCACCTATACCACATGTCTTTGGACTGTGGGGGAAACCGGAGCACCCGGAGGAAACCCACGCAAACACGGGGGGAGCATGCAAACTCCACACAAAAATGCCAACTGACCCAGCCAAGGGTTTATTTTATTGGTGCAGAGATGAATGTGTGTATTTTGTAAATGCTCATTAGGCCCTATCACATAACTCGAAGTACCTCAATTCAGTGGTGTTGTTTGTTACTTTGAGATTTTATTTTAAGTTTTGAAAATCAGAAATGTATAAATTTAGGTCTATAAATACCTTTCTTTCCTTTTTTTTCTTGTGTCCTGTTGGGTGATCAGAAGTTCTGCTTCTGCAAATACTTGTGGTCTTGTCACCCACTTGACCACTTGAATGACGGTGGGTTTCCTGTATTTGGCCTGAGTATTCAAGTGCAAAGACCGCAAGGGTTAGTAGTGGGACAAGCTTTAAGCGCTCGTTTTGCATTTAAAGTCAAAGTCCGCCACCTAGTGGTGAAAAGCAAACATGGTTAAAAAAAGTTGGCTATTGCTATGGGTCAACCACAAAGAGAGATTTTCAATCATCAAAATGCAAAAAAAATAAATAAATAATACTAATAATAACGATTTTAATGTTTCCTCCTCCGTACATTAGAATGAAAGGGGGTGAGGAGGCAGGCATATTAAAAACCAAAATTATTTGATGTAAAAAAAAAAGTTATAAATAATTTTGCAGCCCCCAAATACTTTCTAATGATCAGATTAAAATCTTTATATACTGTCTTTTGAATCACTATAGGTTTTATTTAAAATGTAATAAACTTTTATAACATTTTTACAAATATTTTAATAAGCACTTCAGAACTGAATCAGTTATACTGGATTATAGAATAGAACATTATATCATCCATGTTAATTATACAGACACCAAGATGGGATGTCTTGCATAGTTAAATATTAAATTATGATACTTTCTACAGTCAGCTGTTTATAAAGTTACATTACAACTTAATTTCAGAAACATGAACATGCAAACTCCACACAGAAACGGCAACTGACCCAGCCGAGGCTCAAACCAGCGACCTTTTTGCTGTGAGGCGACAGCACTACCTACTGTGCCACTGCGTCACCGTGGAGAGGAAATTCTCACTATAAATGTAGCCTATACATTTTTATTCCTAAATTTTACAAAAATAAATGTAAATTTTCCAAGAAAATCCCCATTTTTCTTTTATTTTATCGGTGTGGGTCTTAGCTGTAAATTTACATAATCTTTGTGATTTAAGTTATGTAACCCTCCTAGACTCTTTGTTCATAATGTATTTTCTTTGTAAAAGTTTTTCTTTCTTCGCATAACAATAAAAAAAAGTCAGCACTTGGCATCATTAACAACCGACATGATGTCAGCGAAACTAGCAACTGACTTTTGGAAAAACAAACAAAGTCTGCCGGAGCAGCATGTTTTGCTGTCTTGTCATCACAGATGAATATGAACCTTTGCTCTGTTGCATAACTACACCGATACCACTGTCTCTCTTTCGTTTTACCATATTTCCCGTATGAGAGTTTCTGTGCCTTCATTGGTTAATATCACACATATGACAAAACATCTGGGCCACACTTTATTTTGGTGGTCCATTTGTTGAGTTTAAATTACATTGCATCTACATGCCAACTAATTCTCAATAGAATATAAGTAGACTGTTGGGTTGGGGTTAAGGTTAGTGTAAGTTGACATGTACTTGCAAAGTCAGTTAAAAGTCTGTTTAGCAGCGGTATCAACAGATATTAAGCAGACAGTCTACTAATACTCAAATGGACCATCAAAATAACGTGTTACCAACATCTGTTAAAAAATTAACCGGCCAGAAATTTTTTTTATGTTCAATAGACATCTAAACATAGACAGCTTAGCTGAAACAAGGCTTAACTTGGGCTGTCAGTGATCTAATAGACATCCAAAATTTGGCCAAAACTAGACTATCAAATAGACAGATTAGACAGACTTTGTATGTGTAGTCAATAATTTCTGTTTATTTGATAACTAGTCTAGTTTTGGCCTATTCTTAGACGTCTATTAGATTTTCACTGACAGCCCAAGTTCAGCCTTGTTTTAGCCAAGACGACTGTGTTTAGACGTCTATTAGACATCTTTTTTTGTTTTGTTTGATGGGCATGTTTGTACCACAAAGAAAAACCACCGTTTCCGTAACCACAAGCTAGCCAATGGTTTTGCTACACCAATTGTAGTTTATCCATTGCATTTGTAGTAAAACTTTGATTACACAAATGGTAACAAATTGACCCCCAAACTTCTACCAGTAATATTTCAAAATAAAAAGTAAACAAACCTAACATGTTCTGGATTGTTCTGGAAAATCTGAAGATAATAAAAAATAAATGTGCCAGTCTTTTTTATGTCAGTTTATAAGTGTATGATAAGATAAAATGCTCAATTCTTGTGTCTCATTGTGATTCACCACGACACCCTAAATCAAAATGATTTGTACTGATAATATTGTACTGTACATTCCCAAATCAGAAGAGGTTAGTGCAGTATGGAAAACGCAAATAAAAAAGAAAGTCATGATTCCCAAATTTCCTTTGACTTGTATCTCATTGCAGATGATATGAACACAAAATATTTCATGTTTTGTCTGGTCAGCTTCATTTCATTTGTAAATATACAAATGTCATTTAGACCTGCAACACATTCCAGTAAGTTGGGACAGGAGTAGTTAAGGGCTAGTAATCGGGTCAATTGGTTAAATAACGATATGATTTGAAACAGGTGATGTCAACAGGTGATTGTAGTTATGATTTGGTACCAAAGCAGCATCCAAGAAAGGTCTAGTTCTTTAGGAGCAAAGATGGACTGAGGATCACCGGTTTGCGAACAAATACCTGGGAAAATTATAGAACTGTTTAAAAACAATGTTCCTCAAAGAAAGATAGAAAGACATTTGGATATTTCACCTTCACAGTGCTTAACATAATTTAAGATTCAAGGTATCTGGTGGAATTTCAGTTCGTAAAGGACAAGGGCACAAGTCTAAGCTGAACAACAGTGATCTTCTATCCCTCAGGCAGCACTGCATCAAGAATACTCATTCATCAAGAAGCGATATCACCACATGGCCTCAGGACTACTTTGGCAAACCTTTGTCAAGTACCACAATACGTTTTTATATCCACAAATGCCATTGGAAACTGTACTGTGCCAAAAGGAAACCCTATGTTAACAATGTCTAGAAGCGCAGTCGACTTCTCTGGGCTCGGAGGGATCTGGTGATGGATTCGGATTTCTGTCTTCCAATCAGTCCCAGCAAGGATCAACGTTTATCCTTGGACAATCCCACAGTGTAAATTTGTATTATGGTATTTGTATTTTTGGGGGGAAATGGACGCTGTGTGCTCTGAACCAAGAAAGAAAAGAATCATCCAGACTGTTACTAGCAACAAGTCCAAAAGCCAGGGTCTGTCATGGTATGGACTTGTGTTAGTGCCCTTGGCAAAGGTAACTTGCACTTCTGTGATAGCACAATTAATGCTGAAAAGTACATAGAGATTCTGGAGCACAATATTCTGCCTTCAAGAAGACATCTTTTCCAGGGACGCCCATGCAATATTTCAACAAGAGAATGCAAAATCACATTCTGCACACATTTCAAAGTCCTGGCTGCTGAGGAACAGGATACAGGTACTTGACTGGCCTCTCCGCAGTCCTGACCTGTCTCCAATAGAGAATGTGTGGCACATTTTGAAGCGCAAAATGCGACAACCATGACCCTGTACTGCCTGACAAATAACAAATCCTAAACAAGTCCTAAACTGCCAATTGAAAGAAAAGTCAAATCAAACGTTCCTACGATTTCAGTGTTTTATCAGGTGTGCACATTAAACAGTGCATTTACAGATGTGAAAAGTATTTATAACAAGCTCACAAAATTACACATTCAGAAGTTCGACAAAACAATTGTGCGTGTGTGCGTGTGTGTGTCAGTCACAGGATATTCATTTAAAGTCCTGATACAGTGATCGGCAGTTCATTAGTCCAGTGATTAGCCACGTTGCTCTCTCTAAATCACACACACTTTGTAGCTGAGGGAGGATTTATCCGAATAAACTTTACAATTAATCTGAAATTACACACAGTTGTACTCATTGGCATCTCGTGCATGCACAATCATCTTTGAAGGGAATTGCAGTATGTGCTGTCTTTAAAATGGCACACGATGAAAGTTTAAATGTCACATCTCCTCGTCCACATCTTCCTCCTCCTCTGGCAGGATACCAGGACACGGTTCCATGGTCACAGCTACACCCATTCCACTGCGTCCTACGGGCATATCTGTTACAAGCGTCCATACATTACTGGCGGGACAGTAGCACTCCACACTGGACAGGAAACCCCCTTGGTTAAATCCACCTGGAATGGACGAATATAAAAGATTAGTTAGGCTTTCATGGAATGCTTTTTTTCTCCAGTGCAACCTTTTATTCCTGCATTACACTCACCCCCCAAAACCTCCCAAAAACTCCCATCCCGGACGAGCCCCCACGTGTAACCCACCGGTCCTACGTATGGCAGTCAGTTGCTCTAACTGTTATGAAGCGGACAGGAGACAGAGGTAAGGAAACGTTAGGGTGTTTATTGAATGACAACAAGGAGCACATGAAGGATAGCCAGGAGGATCAGGAATGATGTTGGGGTCTTCTCCTCCGTGGCTGGGTAACAGGAATACACGAGGATGGACAGCACACACCAGATACAGCTGACAGAGGATGACACAGACTTGGAAGGACTGGAAGACAGGACGATACGGGAGGACCAGGAAGACTAGGGAGGAATACAAAGAGAACAGGTAAGTAAATCGTTTGTTTAGCTGAGGATGACTACGCTGAGTGGTCGCTCAGTTGTCCGCTTTCGTCGAGACGAGCCCGGACAATGAGCGACTGGAGTGCTGTGCTTTTATCTGGTGCTCGTGAATGTGATGCAGCTGTGTGCTCATTAGAAGTCAGGTGATGGTGATCTTCGTGAGTGGGGATCGTGAGAGCCTGACCAATCCGTGACAGTCCCCCCCTCCCCAGGGCCCGCTCCTGAGGGCCGACACCTCCGACGCCGTGGTGGTCTCCCTCTGCCTCTAGGCGCTGGGAACTCAGGGTGGCTCTCATGAAACTCCACCATGAGACTAGGATCGAGAATATCAGCTCTGGGAACCCATGTCCTTTCTTCGGGGCCGTACCCTTCCCAGTCCACCAGGT
The DNA here is from genome assembly GCF_903798145.1 of Danio aesculapii. Taxonomy (NCBI): domain Eukaryota; kingdom Metazoa; phylum Chordata; class Actinopteri; order Cypriniformes; family Danionidae; genus Danio; species Danio aesculapii. Next base: position 41,540,185 of record NC_079436.1, read on the forward strand.
ACTCCAACTGGCCACCACGACGTCGGGAACGCAAGATCTCCTTCACTGCGTAGACGGCTCCTTCTTCTAGGAGCAGTGGAGGAGGGGGTTCCTCTTCGTGGTCAGGCTCTGTGGAGGGAAGAACAGGATCGTGATAGGGTTTCAGGAGTGATACGTGGAATGTAGGGTGAATACGGTAGTGAGAGGGTAATTGTAGTTTGTAGGTGACGGGGTTAACCTGTTCCACGATGGTGAAGGGACCAACAAATCGGGGACTTAACTTGCGAGAGGGCAGTCGCATGCGTATGTCCCGGGTGGATAGCCACACCTTTTGTCCGGGTGTGTATCTGGGTTCTTCAGACCTTCTCCTATCGGCGGTTACCTTGCTTCGACGGACTGCCCTCTGCAGATGTTGATGAGCCTCGTCCCAGACTCTCTCGCTCTCCCGGAACCAGTGATCCACTGCGGGGACATCAGATGGTTCGCCATCCCAGGGAAAGAGCGGTGGTTGGAAGCCCAGGACGCACTGGAATGGCGTGAGTCCGGTGGAGGGTTGCCGCAGTGAATTTTGGGCATATTCTGCCCAGCCCAAATACTGGCTCCAGGAGTTCTGGTGACCACTGCAGAAGGTCCTCAGGAACCGTCCCACCTCCTGAATCTTCCTCTCTGTCTGCCCGTTGGTTTGGGGATGATATCCAGAAGAGAGGCTGACGGCCACACCTAGGAGCTTGAAGAAGGCTTTCCATAGACGTGAGATGAACTGTGGACCTCTGTCCGACACAATATCTTCTGGAATACCAAATGACCTGAAGACTTGATTAAAGATATTGTCGGCAGTTTCAAAGGCTGTGGGAAGACCTTTCAGAGGGATTAGTTTGACAAACTTTGAGAATCTATCTACTATGACTAGAATACAGGTATTACCTTCTGACGAAGGGAGGTCAGTGATAAAGTCCACTCCTAGGTGTGACCAGGGACGGTTCGGAATCGGCAAGGGATGGAGCTTTCCAGCGGGTAGATGACGTGGGCTCTTGGATTGGGCACAGTCCTTACAGCCCTGAACATATTGCCTCACATCCCTTGCCATGTTTGGCCACCAGAATCGTTGGGATACTAGCGAGAGAGTATTGTTGATCCCTGGATGTCCAGTGCCTAGCGAGGTATGTAAGGAGTGGATCAGATCTACCCGGTGTTCAGGTGGTATGAACTGCCGATGAGGAGGGCATCCCGGCGGAGCAGGAGCTTCCGGAGTGGCAACGACTGGAGGAGCGTTCCAGGTGATCGGACAAATGGAGATGTGTTCGGGAAGAATCTTCGTTGGGAGTTCTTCATGATCGTGATGCTCGTGTAAACGAGAGAGAGCGTCTGCTCTTAGATTCTTGGGTCCTGGACGATAGGAAATGGAGAAATCAAAACGTGAGAAGAAAAGTGACCATCTGGCTTGACGTGGACATAGTCTCTTGGCCTCTTTGATGTACTGGAGGTTTTTGTGATCTGTGATCACCTGGAACGGATGTTTGGCTCCCTCCAACCAGTGACGCCACTCCTCCAAGGCTAGCTTGATTGCTAGAAGCTCCCTGTCTCCTATGCTGTAATTCTGCTCCGCCGGGCTCAACTTCCGAGAGAAATAGGCACAGGGATGCAGTCGGGGCGGTGTATCATGATGTTGAGATAATACTGCCCCGACGCCGGTGGTGGATGCGTCCACTTCCACCACGAAAGGAAGATTTGGGTCAGGATGAGTCAGGAGTGGGGCCCTTGTGAACTCCTTCTTAAGAAGGCGGAAGGCTGCGGCTGCTTCTTTGGTCCACTCCAGTCCTTTGGGTTTACCCTTGAGGAGATTAGTGAGAGGTGATGTAATCCTGCTGTAGTCCTTGATAAATCGTCTATAAAAGTTAGCAAACCCAAGAAACCTCTGGAGCTCCTTAATGGAAGTGGGTTCTGACCAGGATAGAACAGCCTCAATTTTCTTCCCATCCATACGTATACCGGTTTGGTCAATGATGTATCCCAGGAAATGAATCGACTTCTGGTGGAATGAGCATTTCTCCGCTTTGAGGTAGAGGTGATGTTCTCTCAATGTGTGTAGGACCTCCGCAACGTGTTGGCGATGTTCGGCCTCACTCCGGGAGTAAATGAGGATGTCATCTATGTACACTATTACACAGTGGTGAAGAAACTCCCGGAGGACTTCATGAATGAAGTTTTGGAATACGGAGGGGGGCGTTGACCAGACCGTAAGGCATGACCTCATATTCATAGTGGCCAGTAGGGGTCACGAATGCTGTCTTCCATTGGTCCCCCTCACGTATTCTTATCAGATTATACGCGCTGCGGAGGTCCAATTTAGTGAAGACTTTAGCTTCTCGGAGCTGTTCCAAAGCGGCTGGTACCAGAGGAAGGGGATATCGGTATTTTACTGTACCGTTATTTAGGACCCTGTAGTCGATGCATGGACGCAGCCCTCCGTCCTTCTTGGCCACAAAGAAGAAGCTTGAGGCGGCTGGTGATTTTGAGTGACGTATGTACCCCTGACTCAGAGCCTCCCTTATGTAATCTTCCATTGCCTGATTCTCTGGAAGCGAGAGCGGGTAGATCCTACCTCTTGGCAACTGGGCATCTGGAACTAGGTCGATCGCGCAGTCCCATGGCCGATGCGGCGGTAGCTGGGAAGCTCTCTTGGGGCAGAAGACATCATGAAAGGAGCTGTACTCCTTAGGAATGTGGATAGACTGCTTCTCAGGAGGGCTCTCGACCGATGTTGCAAACAAAGAAATGGGGTTCCGACCTTGAAGAGGGAGATTTGGAAAACAGGCAGGTGTACATCCAGATCCCCATTTCTTTATCTCTCCTGTGCCCCAAGAGATGATGGGATCGTGCTTCACCAGCCACGGGCGCCCTAGAATGATGTCCATATTTGCACCCTCCAGAACCAGAAATTGAATCCTCTCTTGATGTAACACCCCCACTTGAAGAAGGATGTCTTCGCATTGTCGATGGATACGGGTCGAAGATCGAGTGCACTGGGTTATCGGTTGTATCTGGTATATATGCGAGGACGCCTCAGTACGGAGGTGGAGTTGACGACAGAGGGATTGGGAGATGAAGTTCCCTGCTGACCCGGAGTCGATGAGGGCTGTGACAAGGAGAGAAATAGAGGCAGTAGTTATTTGTACGGTGGTAGTAAGTGGTTTACATTGTTCAATATTCGTACTGAATACACTCACTGAAGTCCGAATGGGACGAAGGGGACACTCCATACGGGTGTGTCCACTGACACCGCAGTATAGACACAGACCCCGGGTCAGCCTCCTCTGTCGTTCCGCTGATGTCAGTCTTCCAGACTCTATTATCATGGGTTCTGGTTCTGGAGAGGCTGTTGACTCAGGCGATTGGAGGAGTGCAGACGAGGGGGTGATGGTGTCCTGTTGATAGGAACGAAGACGATCGGAACATCGGAGAGAATGTTGGATGAATCTCTCCAGACCCATTGTATCATCTAATGTGGCCAGTTGGATTCGGAGAGTGGGTTCCAAGCCGAGCCGGTACGTGGTCAACAACGATCTCTCATTCCATCCACTTGCAGCTGCTAGAGTGCGAAACCGGAGAGCATATTCCTGTGTAGATAGAGTACCTTGCTTTAGATGATACAGCTGCTCTCCAGCGGCTACTTCCCCATCAGAACGTCCAAACACCTCTTTGAAATACTCCGTGAAGGTAGTGATGGAATTCATGACCGGCCCGGCTTGGTTCCAGATCGTCTCAGCCCATTTAAGTGCAGGTCCAGAGAGTAGAGATACGATGTAGGCGATCTTTGACTTATCTGTGGGATATAGAGAAGGTTGCATTTCGAATATGAGGGAACATTGTAACAGAAAACCATTGCACTCCCCCGCTCCGCCTGAGTAGGGCGCTGGTCGGGCCATGGGACTGGAAGGAAGGGCCGAAGAAGAAACTGTGGAGGCGGAAGTGCTCGGTGCTGGTGGTGCGTTGGAAAGTGGAGCTGGTGGCTGTAGAATCCGCTTCAACTGGTCCACCAGCTCTTGAAAGTGATCGGGGGTGCTCATGTTGTCGTCGTTATTGGTCCGGGCTTCTGTTATGAAGCGGACAGGAGACAGAGGTAAGGAAACGTTAGGGTGTTTATTGAATGACAACAAGGAGCACATGAAGGATAGCCAGGAGGATCAGGAATGATGTTGGGGTCTTCTCCTCCGTGGCTGGGTAACAGGAATACACGAGGATGGACAGCACACACCAGATACAGCTGACAGAGGATGACACAGACTTGGAAGGACTGGAAGACAGGACGATACGGGAGGACCAGGAAGACTAGGGAGGAATACAAAGAGAACAGGTAAGTAAATCGTTTGTTTAGCTGAGGATGACTACGCTGAGTGGTCGCTCAGTTGTCCGCTTTCGTCGAGACGAGCCCGGACAATGAGCGACTGGAGTGCTGTGCTTTTATCTGGTGCTCGTGAATGTGATGCAGCTGTGTGCTCATTAGAAGTCAGGTGATGGTGATCTTCGTGAGTGGGGATCGTGAGAGCCTGACCAATCCGTGACACTAACAAGGAGGCTAAAGACCATGGCCTCTAGCGTCTGTCGCTAGAGAACCTTAAGAGGTCAGAGGAGTGAGGTTTACCTGTATAGCGCTTTGATAACTGGCCTCCGTTACACTCACTCCCCTAAACCTCACTCCCATCCCGGACGTGTAACCCACCTGTCCTTCTGCACCCAACCTGGTCTGAACTGGGATTGGACCAGCAATTCTTTGTATGGCAGTCGGTTGCTCTAACAAGGAGGTTAACGACAATTACCTCTAGCGTCTGTCGCTAGAGCACCTTTTGAGGTCAGAAGAGTGAGGTTTACCTGCATAGCACTTTGCTAACTGGCAGTTACACTTACCCCCCTAAACCTCACTCCCATCCCAAACGAGCCACCACGTGTAACCCACCGGTCCTACTGCACTCGACCTGATCTGCGCTGAGACGAACCAGTAATTCTTTGTATGGCAGTAGGTTGCTCTAACAAGGAGGCTAAAGACCAGGGCCTCTAGTGTCTGTCGCTAGAGCCTCTTTTGAGGTCAGAGGAGTGAGGTTTACCTGCATAGCACTTCGCTAACTGGCCTTCGTTAGTAAAACATATTTTAAAGGAATTTTTAATCATTCTTTTGTCTTTGCAATAAAGACAGTACATAATATTCACTCGTTATTTTGCAAGATACTATTACTCAGTATGTGTAGTTTAAAGGCTTGGCTAGATAAAGTATGTTAACTGGATAAGTTATTTTAGTTAGTTAAGTCATTGAACTACAGTGGCTTGTTCAGGTACTTGACTGGCCTGTCTGCAGTCACGACCTGTCTCCAATAGAGGAAGTGTGGCACATTTTGAAGTGCAAAATGCAACAAAGACCCCAACAACAAAGACCTCTGATTTATGAACCGCCAACTATTCCGGCATATGTTTTACACAGCGGTACTGGGAAACACCCATACACTTTCGCATTCACACACACGCATACACTATGGTCAATTTAGTTTATTCAATTCACCTATGTCTTGTGGGGGAAACCGGAGCACCCAGAGGAAACCCACGTGAACATGGGGAGAACATGCAAACGCCACACAGAAATGCGAACTGACCCAACCAGGACTTGAACCGGCAACCTTCTTGCTGTGAGGAGACAGTTCTAATCACTGAGCCACTGTGTCGCCTATTTAAGCCATATAGGATAATAATAGAAAACAATATGAAAAATGTCCTTGGTCTGTTAAACATCACAGTATTTGAAAAAGGAAAAAAAATAAAATTAAATTAAATAAAAAAAAAGTCACAGGAGGGCTAATAATTTAGTTCATAACTGTACCTCTTACTTAGTTTTCATTTTGTATATGGATTATTCGTAGTGCAACCACAATATTTAATATAATTTGTTTGTATTCTTTATAACGGAAGTTCCTCAAATAGGAAGTGCAACCCATAATTGAAAAAGCAGTCATCACGTGTGGAAAAAAATGGATATCAGGATTTTATCAGTTTGTACTTTCTGTTTTACCCATCCACCTCACCTAACACAAAAATCTTGCATTGGTAGACTGAGACTCCATGTGCGCTGCGGCAGTGGTTCATCGAAGCCATGGGTTCCCACACATCTCGAGTGATGTTATATCTCTCCATGGTTTTGAGTTGGGTTTGTCCATCATAGCCTCCAACTGCATAGAGGTAGTTATCCATACACACCACCCCTACGAACAGAACAAAGACCGTTTCATTAATAAACAAAAGGTTGCACTTTATTTTACAGTATGTATATACAGCAGGGAAAATAAGTATTAAACAAGTCATGTTCTTTCCTGGGAATAATATTTCTAAAGGAGCTGTTGACATGGAATTGAACCAGATTTTGGTTAAAACCCAAACGTAAAAATATGTGTCTAATAACAATGAAATGACAGAAGGAGAAAGTACTGAACTACTGACAAGTATTTAATACTTTATATAAAAGGCTTTTTTGGTGATGGCAGCTTAAAGACGCCTCTCATATGAAGAATGAAGTCACATGCATAACTCAGGTTTGATTTTTTTCACAGACTTCAACAGAGTGTAACAATCTTGGCGAGTCTATGAGTCGCGTCTATCAAATCTGATCATTAATTCGTATTTTCTTTTAGATTCAAGTCAGGTGATTGGCTGGGCCATTCTACAGCTTCATTTTCTTTCTCTGAAAGCATTTGAGAGTTTCCTTGGCTGTATTTTGGATCATTGTCTTGCTGAAATGTTCACTCTGGTGTCATCTTCATCATCCTGCTAATATTGATGTTGGACTGAAGCAGCTGATATTAATTTACCCTAACAAAGAGCAGAGGGTTGCTGAAGAACTACTGACAGATTTCAGCTCGGTGTGGGCGTTTACTGCCTTTCTACACCTCCCTTTCTTCATGTGTTCAATACTTTTCCCTGCGTCATTTTATTTTATAACATATAACTTCATTTGTAAAGGAATTAGTTTTGTTTTCTTTTCATGTATGGATTTCTACATCCGGGAAATATTTCAAGTCAATGGCACTTTTAGAAATATGCTTTCTGAGAAAAATGGTGATTATTTTCCTCACTGTATATACTTATATAAGCAAGTACTGGATTATATAAGGTAATTACATGGGTTACATTTATGACAGTTTACGTAATGACTATGACAGGTACATAGTACAGTATATACACATGAATCAGGGCTGTAAATCTGTGTAGTCAAGCATATTTTTAACACCTATGCAGTTTTAAAGGTTTATGGTTGTGTGTAAATGTTTCAGTGATTTTTTACTTTTACAATATATTGTTTAACCTGTTCGATTAAAAAGCACTTTGGTTATTGGTCAAAGGATAATGTCTAACATGTGCGATAGAAATAAAAAACATACAGTTTCGCTTCCTTAATATACAATGAAAGTGAATGAAGTCTGTCAGGAATATTGAAGTGGTATTTCAATTGTATAAAGTTATTATATGGCTTGAGTTGTTATATGGCTTTAAAACTTTTAATATACGATTACTTGTGATACTTTTTTCTCTCTTTATCTCCTTTCTTTGGAGTTTAACACACTCTGGTTCTCATCATTGTTCACTGGGTGGAGAAAGCAGCATGAACATTCTTTAAAACTTTACCTTTTTTTATTATGAAAGCAAAAACATACCGGTTTGGAACATTTATTTGGAACAGAATCTCATTCCTGTATGAATTATATACTCTTTTGAGCTGGATTGCACAACTGCCAAATCATGCGTGTCTATATGTTGACTGCACAGGTTTAGTAAGTTTTCAACTTTTCTGTTCTGAATTATTAAGTGACCGTCCAACTCTGTCTGCAGTTGTGTTCTGTATAGCTGCAGGGTAAAGCAGCTCTGGAATGTACGAAAGTATGAATTCCTAGAAGTGTTTCTTTAAGCCCAGCCACCTTCACTAACTTAACTTATGAACAAAACATTGTATTATTTATTTACTCAGAGAGGTTATAGATAGTTTATGCGGACACTTTTAATCAGAGCTACAACGTGTGATTAATCTTTAGTAGTTTAAAACGAAGTCTAGACAACAAAGACTTTTAATCCTGGTGCTGCTTTACATGCGTTGTGTGTCCCTTTTCTAACGTAATTGATTCAGATCATCAGCTCATTAGGTGGGAGCAATATGGATGGATACTAGTACTAGTACTAGATATGGATGGATGGATGGAACAATAGATTACAAGTACTAGATGGATTGATAGACGAATCACAAGTATTAGATGCATGGATGGATTGATTGATAGACGATTGATAGACTTACATGTACTAGATAAATGGATGGATGAAGTAGAAATATTGGTTAAGATGGATGATAATTACAAGCAATGGATGGATGGATGGATGGATGGATGGATGGATGGATGGATGGATGGATGGATGGATGGATGGATGGATGGATGGATGAAAGAATTAAAAGTACTGAATGGATGGATAGAAAATTAGAAGTATTTGGTGTATTGATTGATGGATTAGAAGTATTTGATGAATGGATGGATGGATGTATGAACATAAGGACTGATGGATTGAAGTACTGAATGGTGGATGGATAATTATAAGTATTTTGTGGATGAATGAATTTTAAGAATTATTTAATATATAATTAAAAATATCTGATAAATGGATGAATGAATGAATTGCAAGTACTAGATGGGTGGATGGATGGATGGATGGATAAATCACAAGTACTAGATGGATGGATGGAGTAGAAGATGGATAATTACAAGCATTGAATGAATGGATTGATGGATGGATTGATTAAAAGTCCTGAATGGTGGATGGATAATTAAAAGTATTTGGTGGATGGATTGATGGATTAGAATTATTTGATATATAATTAAAAGTATTTGGTGGACGGATTGATGAATTAAAAGTATTTGATGGATGGATGGATGGATATTAAAAATTATTTAATGGATGAATGGATAATTAAAAGTAGTTGATGAATGGATGGATTAGTAAATTAGAAGTATTAGATGGATGAATGTAAGCATTGATGGATTAGAAGAATTGAATAGATGTATACATATAGATGGATGAGTGGATGAATGGATATATGGATGAATTAAAAGAATGAGATGGATTAGAAGTATTGGATAGATGGATGGATGGATGGATGGATGGATGGCTGAAGTAGAAAGTTTGGATGGATGGATTGATAGATTAGAATTAATGAATTGATGGATGGATGGATCAGAAGTATTGAATGAATTAAAAGTGTTGGATAGCTGGATTATAAACATTAGCTAGATCAAACAACAGTGTGTTGACTTGAGATTCATAACTCTACTAATGTTTTGCTGCTGCAGACAGAAACATGCAATAATGCCAATTGATGAATTATGATGTGGTCATTTGTTCCCTTTTATTTTCATATTGTTCCCTTTAGTCACTTTTATACAATCCACAATTCAAGTCCATTGCATGACTGTGGTTAACATGCCAAGTAAAAGAAAACCGTTCCAATTCATTAATCTGACAAATGGTGTGTTTTATTTACCCAGCCCGCTCCGCACTGTGTTCATAGGTGCCACATGCTGCCAGGTGTTGGTGTCTGGTTGGTATCGCTCCACCGTGTTCCACCTGTTATCCCCATCAAACCCTCCCACCACATACAGGCATCCTCCACATGCCACCACACCGGCCCCCAGCCGCGCCACTGACATTGGGGCCACAAACGTCCAGCGGTTTGTTTCTGGGTCATACCTGTGAAAACAAAAAGCAGGAAACACAAACCAGTTATTATTAATAGATACAACTCCCCACACGAAACAATGAGGAAGTAAACAAAGAATACTTTAATCTGACTGTTTGATTGTGCTGCTGTAAGCATTTCAGGCTCATCGCTTCAAGAACTCGATTTCCTTGTTTCTAACAATGATATCCAGGGCCAAATACCAATCATAGCTGTAAGCAATTCCCATGAGCTGTTATATGACCAACAGAATGTCACAATCTAAAAAAAAACAGCCTTCAGCTAGAAGAGTTTGCATTTAACCTGCCAACAATGCAAAATCCTCATTTAAAAGGTTGTGAAGAAGGCTGCTGTTACCGAACCAAGAGTTTCTGTCTGCCAGCACATACTGAGCCTTGAATTTCACACATCTTTGAAATGGTAGACCATCTATCCACATTCATTGTTTGAATTCGTGTCAAGCTCCAGTTCCTAAAGAGAACACACACACACACATACACACACACACTTTTTTTTTCTCTCCCTGCATTCCTGAACAGATTAACTTTCCAATTTGCGCTGCTCACTCAGATATGAATGATCCTCAATAGGATTCACATGCCTCTGTTATGAATGTCAACTTGAGATTCTAAGTAAACAACAAACTCAGTAACAAATGAGATGCAAAGCAGAAATAAGAAGTAAAAGACAAACTTAATGAGGTTTATGGCATATTCTGACAGTGCCAAAAATAATAATACAATTGTTTATATATATATATATAGCTATTTCCTGGACACTCAAAGCACTTTACACATTTTTAGAGGGAATCTCCTCATCCACCACCATTGTGCAGCATCCACCTGGATGATGCGATGGCAGACATATTGCACCAGACCACACACACCAGCTGATTGGTGGAGAGGAGAGTGATGAAGCCAATTATGATATGGGGATGGTTAGGAGGCCATGATGGACAGCGGTCCATGGGCAAATTTGGCCAAGTTGGCGGGGTTAAACCCATACATCCTGGGATTGTAGAAAAGTAATTGATTTTTATTGCTGATAAGAAATGGCAGTATATACAGATTTCACTGTAAAAAGCAAACTTTAACTTGTAAATAAAAGTGAATAAACGTGTTGCCTTAAAAGCATCAAGTTGATTTTACTTAAAAAAAGTGATTTTCTTGGAACATTTAAGTTGACTTAATTAATATAATTATGCGCATAGTTGATTTACTTACACTCACCGGCCACTTCATTAGCTACACCTGTCCAACTGCTTGTTAACGCAAATTTTTATTCAGCCAATCACATGGCAGCAACACAATGCATTTAGGGATGTAGACATGGTCAAGACAATCTGCTGCAGTTCAAACCGAGCATCGGAATGGGGAAGAAAGGGGATTTAAGTCATTTTGAATGTGTAATGGCTGTTAGTGCCAGACAGGATGGTCTGAGTATTTCAGAAACTGCTGATCCACTGGGATTTTCACCCACAACTATCTCTAGGGTTTACAGAGAATGGTTAAAAAAAAAAAGAAAATATCCAGTGAGCGGCAGTTCTGTGGGCGCAAATGCCTTGTTGATGCAAGAGGACAGATGAGACTCACCATGTCATAAAGAGAGAATCATCTCAAGACTGGTTTCTTGAACATGACAAGGCCTCCACAGTCTCCAGATCTCAATTCAATAGAGCACCTATGGGATGTGGTGGAATGGGAGATTGGCATCATGGATGTGCAGCCAACAAATGATGTGTAGCTACGAAGGATTAAGGCAGTTCTGAAGGCAAAAGTGGGTATAACCCATTACCAGTAATGTGTAACTAATAAAGTGGCCGGTGAGTGTAATTATTGTAAGGCAACTGGTGTACTCACTTTTTTAAAGGAAAGTCAACTAATCACTTTTTACAATATAAAACAGGAGTCACACACCTTTTAATTGTAAATCTTGAGAAACTTTTTACTGGTCCAAAATCAAACAAAAAGTGCTTCAGGGGTAATAAAGGTCAGTGCTCTTTGGGTAAGGGACTCATAATGATAAACAGCAAAATTAAGCAAGTCTAAGGCACTCGAAAAAAGTGGGAAAAAAATATTTTAAAAGCCTTTATTAATATGGCTATTCCATAGAATTCCATGGATTTTTTTTTACCATAGCTGTATATAATTTGTGTGTGTGTGTGTTTTGTAGTGTCCTTTAATGTCCTATATTTTACTTTTCTATTTAGTTTTAATTTATTTAATTATTTCATTCACATAATTTAATATTCTGTACAATACTTTTGAAGAAATTAGGATATGACTGAGGCTCAGTGGTTAGCACTAAGTCTGCTCACAGCAAAAAGATCACTGGTTCGAGTCCCGGCTGGGCCAGTTGGCATTTCTGTATGGAGTTTGCACGTTCTCGCTGTGTTCATGTGGGTTTCCGGGTGCCCCGGGTTTACTCCACAGTCCAAAGGCATGCGGTTCATTCCGCTGTGGCGACCCCTAACAAATAAGGGACTAAGCTGAAGGAAAATGAATTAAATTATGATAATCTCCACCTTTTGTAATTGGTAGCAACATAGTTTGCACATTTTACTGCTTCACAAATAAGACTAATTAAAAATAATTAAAACCAAGTCGTGCATTTATCATTTTTAGCAACAGTTTTACTATAGTTAGTTCAGACTCAGAGTAGACACTTCCTCATACAAATGACTTGACAATATCCCTTTCAAGCAAAATCGAGCAACCACCTACAGCAGTTCTCACAATAGACAATGGAGAGTACTTCCTATCTCATATGTCATGCAGTACTTGACAAACAACAACCTGACCCTTTTTCGTGTTTAAGCTCCATGAAAATGGTCTGTGCAAGTTTTTTCCTACCGGATCTGTCGCCATGCTTACAAACTAATAACAAATACAAAATATTCATAATTATCACACTCATTATGAAGAAATGCGTTTCTCCTGAAGGGCCAAACCTGACTCTGCACCGAGGAATGTATGTTATGAAACAGATTTGCCTGAAGCTTGTTAGTCAAGAGTGATGGCTTTGCTCTGAAAAGAACGGATCTCTACACCCCAATGGACGGTCTAAATCAAAACACAGACGAAGTATCGCAAATGTAGCATGTAACATGACCTTTCTGCTAATAATTCATTTTTTATTTGAGCATTCAGTGTGAATGTGCTTCTGTTGGACAGGTGTGCTATATAATATGAACTCAGTCAACCAACTTTTGATGTGTCACTCTGCACTGTGCTAATATTTTGACTCCACTTATAATAGAAAGGAAATGCAATATAATGGGGAAAACCCCAAAACCTCCGACAGCACAAAATCTTTTTCGAGTTGTTTTCTTCCTGCCTTGACCTCACCTCTCAGTGCTGTTGTAATGTGTACAGGACAGGCATGTGAAAGCTTGCATTTAATAGGCTTTCGGGGGAATATGTAAAATCAGTGTTGTAAATTTAACTTAAATGTGCCATATGATAAAAATCTGTAAATATCTGGGCATATCTTAATAATAAAAGTTCCGTTCAGTGGAAATTATATATTGTGAGCCTCAAACCCCATTGATTCCTCATTCTCATGTAAATCCAGTGTAAAATCCTTGTGAAAAACAGCCGATCAGAACAAAACACTAACTCTGACAATCCACATGAGATCCTTAATATGAACGCCACAACATTTTCTGATGTGATTTTCAACAATCTTCATTTTCTCCTTATTTTAAATTTATATAAGCTTATATTGTACTATGTATGAGGACTCTTATTTTGAAAACAAGCTATAATAATAACTGCATTATAGAGCTTTATATAATAACTGCATTATAGAGCTCTCAAGTAATACATGCAGGCATGGAGTATCTCATCAGAACGCATACTCAGATGATTCAAGATGAATTATAAATTTATTCAGTGCCCCTGAAGAGGCAAAAGATCTGTTTTAATGTTTTTTTTGTTAGTTTAACATGTATATTGTGGTATTTTTGTAAAATATGTATGTAATGAGGCAACAAACCCATATAGAATGCTGAATATTTGTGTTTAATGCACATTTATGCACTGTGTCATATCACTCAGCTCTTACTGGGATTTTCTGAACTGCAAAGACGCCAATAAACTTTTAAAACTCATCGGTTTAATTTCATTAATATAGCTGTACCTACATTAAAGTCAAAATGTACAATTATTTCATCATTACGGAGCTCACTAGTTTCTTTAAGTCTCATTTTTAATTAAATGTGCCATTTAGACATTGTCCAAGGTTGTACTGTATTTTTTGTTTTGTATTGAGGTTTAATGCAACAAAATGTTAATAAGACAATTTAAAATTAAAGTTTGTTGAAACTGTGACAGAAATATATTACTACTGTACTGTAAAATACACTTCTCGCTAATAATAATATGAATTTGATGGAATAAGTAATAATATGTTTTAATCAGTGTTGGGTGTAATTAGATACAAAAGTAACTAGTTACTGTAACTAAATTACTTTTCCACTGAAAAAGTAAATTTAGGGATTACTTTTAATCTTTAGGTAATTTAATTAGTTTCTTAAAATGTACTTCCCTAAAATACTGTGCATAAAATCAGCAGTTATGTATAAATCAGTTCAGATGCAGGGGAATTGTAAAAATACATGTTTGTTATACAAATATATTTGTAAATTAACTAGATTTTTCAACTGAAGTTAGATTTATTGGACGATAACACATGATTAAGAAACCATGAAATTAGTAGAAAATTAATGTCAATTTGTATAAAATTCTGTTTCATTATTATGCCGCGATTACACTCGAGCATGCAAAATTCTGCAGTACGGCACTGCGAAAAGGGGCAGGATTAAACTAGGTGATTAGATGTTTAAAAAAAACAAGCAGTTGGTCCATACTGTATATTACATTTCTGTCCAGAGAGGACATGTTTTGATCTTTGATTGGTCTTACGCAGTCATGTGACGAATTCGCATGTCAGAGTTCACCAAGCTTGAACTTTGCACCGCAGTGGACTGCGAAACTTGCGTTTCCAGTCTGACGCATTCACGCGCATATGAATGGAAGTCTATGAGGCGAAAAGTCCAGTGTAACCATGGCTTAACTTTGAAACATTTTGTGTTTTAATTTAACTACATAATTTAATTTAACTTAAGTGTTAATTAAAAAAACTTAAAGTGAAGTTTGTTTATAAAGTAATTTCGAGAGGATCACATGCTTATGATTGACCACGGCTGGTCCCGCATTAGCTAACACATGATTCACCAATCAGACGATAACACACTATAAATAACCAGAGTTTCTTACCTCAGTATCTTCGCCTTAAAAAATCCCCCAACCACCCCTACTCCCCCTCCTTTCTAGACTGCCGTGGGTGACACGGTGGCCCAGTGATTTAGAACAGTTGCCTCACAGCGAGAATCTCATAGGTTAAAGTTCCTACTGAACCAGTCAACATTTCTGTGTGGAGTTTGCTCGTTCTCGTGTGTGTTTCCCCCAGGTTTTCCTGTTGAACATTCTAAATTGACAGAACTCTTAGTAAGCCGTATATTTCTTTTAAGTCATCCCTTTATCTGTCATTAGCCAGAAATAAGTTGGGCGAGTTCAACGAGATCTACCTGAGCTCAAACTCCCCTCTTGCCTTGCTAACGGGAGGGGGCCCAGGGCTCGAGGATCCTATGAGTTCAGGGCTCTCTCCCGGGACAGCATGCCAAACAAGCTTTATTATCAATCATTAGCTAAGTGTGAACTCTTGAAAGGCCCATTTAAAGAATTAAATTAATTCAGTTTGTATTCTGTACACTTTGAGATTTCTAAGACTTTAAGCAGTATTGAGTCATTCATTAATTTTGTTTTCAACTTAGTCCCATTATTAATCTGGGGTCGCCACAGTGGAATGAACCACCAATTTATCCAGCATATGTTTTATCCAGTGGATGCCCTTCCAGCTGCAATCCATCCCTGGAAAACACCCATACACTCCCATTCACACACATACACTACGTACAACTTAGCTTACCCAATTCACCTATAGTGCATGTCTTTGGACTTGTGGGGGAAACCTGAGCACCCGGAGAAAACCCACACGAACGCAGAGAGAACATGCAAGCTCCACACAGAAATGCTAACTGACCCAGCTGAGGCTGAACCAGAAACCCTCTTGCTGCAAGGTGATCGTGCTACCCACTGCGCCATTGCGTCGCCCCGGTATTGAGTCAAGTAATTAAATTACATAATGTAATTAGAAAGTTTAAATACAATTTTAATTATGTAATTAGTAATTAGTGATAAATTACATGTTTGAAGTAACTTACCCAACACTGGTTTTAATCTACATGTGCATAAAATAGAATTTAAGGGGAAAAAACCTAACACTAAAGCTTTTTTGGAGCTGTTTCTCCTGTCTCAGCCTCACCTCTCGACGCTGTTGTGATGCATAGAGGCATGTGAACCCCCAACGGCATAAATGCTCCCGTCAATGACCCCGACGCCCACTCGGTTTCTGGGTGTGTTGAGCGAAGCCAGCTGGGTCCACTGGTTAGTCATGGGGTTGTAGCAGGACAAAGATCCAGACTCTGTGTTGTTCTGCAGAGAGAGATTGCGTCCGCCGACTGTATAAAGAAGCCCGAACAAAACACACGCCCCGAGCCCACTACAAGGAGACACCATGCTAGCTAGATTGAGCCAGACGTTCTTGTGCGGGTCGAAGGCCTCCAGGGTGTCCAGAGAATGTTGCTTGTAACCTCCCGCTATGTAAATGAGCTGAGTCCCACGATGAGGAGTGGGTGGCAGGGGTTTTCGGAGAGCCATTTCGTGGAATATCTTGGACAGGAAGTCTTTGCAGGAGTTGGCCTTGCTGAGGATGGGGCAGGATTGCAGTTGTCTTTTGAGGAAAGTGGGTGGTAGGGCGTAGATGTGGACGGCGTTGAGGAGGGCATGGAAGTACTGTGCGCGGCTCTCTGCGTCCCAGCGCACCCAGTCGATGCAGGCCTTGTAGACTTCGCTCTCGCAGAGCACCTTCAGACTGTCCTGACTGATCAGCTCCAGCAGCTGGCAATGGGACAAGCTGAAGAACTCCTCTTCTTTGGTTACCTGTGAAACACACACATGGAGGATATTTAGATAGGACATAGATGAAGTCTAATTCATCCACAAATGTATATTCCCTTACCATTTACTAACCATCTACAGGCTCACAAACACAAATACGTACACAGCTACAGATAGACAATCACTGCCTCCCCCCGCATCCCACGCCTTCGTATGCTTATCACCCCTGGTGTGGGTAGGTGGGTCTGTGACCAGCACTTTCTAGCTGTAGGACTGATGGCTGTTACTTACAACACACTAACTCTTCATTCCCTGTTCCCCTCCCCTGTTGCTTGTTTATGTGCTTGTTGATAGGCCATTTTCCCCCCTGATTTCACACTGCCCTACTTTAAGGACAGTCTGGGAGGGGCTTTTTCACTTTCTTTTTCCCTAATGCTTCTTATTTCCTATTTTTCCTATGCTACCTCTCGACTGACCTGTTTCCCCTGAAATGTATGATGTTTGTGTATGGTCGGAGGGGTCCATTTTCGCTGCATGTAACACTGTTGTCACAAATAAAGGCTCATCGTCATCAACAACACTCAAGTGATTCCAAACTTTAATATGTTTTTTGTTCATCTCTTGAAAACAAAAGATTATTTTCTGATGAGTATTGAAATCCAGCAGCCATTGACATCCATAGTAGGAACAAAATATAATTTCGAAGTCAATGGCTGCTGCTTTCCAATGTTTTCTTTATATCTTCTTTGTTTTCAATAGAAGAAATAAACTCAAACAAGAGGAAGACGAGTAAATTATGATAGAATTTTCATTCATTCCTTTTCTTTGCGGCTTAGTCCCTTTATTAATCCGGGCTCGTCACAGAAGAATGAACCGCCAACTTACCCAGCACATGTTTTACGCAGTGGATGCTCTCCCAGCCACAACCAATCTCTGGGGGAACTATCATTTCTATCCCTATTTACATGTCATGACTAGGCCCACACGGAATCTGCGCGCGCAGAATTCCGCAGAATTTTAGCCCATCACTGATTCTGTTTATTTACCTGTGTAAATGTGTGTAAATTTATATTTATTCAGTTTTTAAATGAATTTCAGTTCTATTTTTGACTAATCTGAAAATATTTATACGATTTATTTACAATATAGTTTGTAAAGTAATATTTAATGTGTTTTAGTAGATGTATTATATGAGAGACTTGCTTTGTTTACCAAATAAAGTGGATCTATTTGGATTTGCATTGTAAACATTAAACACAAGTTAAAAATGTGTTACTCTTTATTTCATATATTAGAGTTTTAGTTATGATACTTCCAAAATCATTCCACATAAATCCGCTGATTTTGAACAAAATTCTGCGCAGGAAAATGTCCGTAGATTCCGTCTGACCATAGTCATGACTCAATGCATTTGTCTTTGGGTAAAAAAATATATTTCTATAAAGATATTTAGATATAAATATATATTTCCGTCCATTAGATTGTGTCCTGTATCATAAAATGTCAATCAGGGTAACAACAGTTTACATGCTAAAATATCTTGTTGGGCATATTTAGAACATAAATCATTTCACATTTGATCATTTATTGATTTTATATAAATATTAACCAAGTACAGGTCTAAATAAGTATGTTTTATTATTAAATAATACATCTGTTATATTAAATAATAATGGAACTTTCACTCATATAATTCCAGTCATTTCATTTGAACAGCTATTTAAAAAATTATAGAAGACAGTACACTTTCATATAATATGCTTTCTAATGTCTATAAAATAACTTAGGTAAATTTAATTTGATGCTTTAATTTAACACGCATTGCTTAATTCTTCAAAAAGTAGTGATCAGCACTCATATAAATATTTTAGTTTTTTTATTTTATCTTTATGCATAATAAAAAACATTAAAACAAAAATGTTACATTACTGCGAATCACTACTTTTTGAAAAATGCTTTAATTTAACCCAGTTATGGAAACAACAATTAAAAACAATTTATATATGTGTGTGTGTATGTGTGTGTGTGTGTGTGTGCGTGTGTGTGTGTGTGTGTGCGCGTGTGTGTGTGTGTGTGTGTGTGTGTGTGTGGGCAAATAATAATAATAGATGTTTCTGGGAATTTTGTGAAAGGGTAAAAGATCTTCCAGTACAGAATTTTGTTAAAAATTTATTTAAAAAGCTATAAAAAAATATTTATTAGGCCATAATCAGTGCTCAGCATAATTGAGTACACCCCATTTTGAAAATGAATATTTTTATCCATTTCTCAGTAAATGTAGGCAATGTATTTTGGTCATTTAAACAAAACAGATTTATTAAACAGATATATTTATTCAAATAATATTTTAGTCACCAAACATATTTAGAAATTGAAAGATAATACAATTAAATAAAAAAAAAATACAACCTACAAAATTTCAACAAATATTTCCATTTTTGTGCTTCTCTTGATTGTTCCTCTTTTGTAAATTTGTATTTAATATTACTCTATAACATATAAATTTGGTTGTACTAGTTTTTGGACCGTTATCGTAAGTTATTTTGTAAGATAAGCTCCAGATTTGGCTTCAGTGCTGACTAATTTAATGTATATGCTCAAATATAATATTGTATAGCTTCCTATTAAAAATATGTATTTAAAAGATTTGTGAGGGGTGAACTTATATATGCTGAGCACTGTATACAGCTTGAGTTATGTGGACTACTTTTATTGCACTTATGATAATTACATTTACTTTTTAATCCGCTTTTTGACAGTTTAAATCACTTTCCACTTTTGTATCACGAATCAGAGAAGCTTGCACATTCTGCATAACATATCCTTGAGCTACCAAACTGCAAAAATAGCTTGAGTGGCATGAGGCTGAGCAACTGATGATAAAATTAGGAGTTTTGTGCCATCTATTCCTTAAAACCATGATCCATTTGACAGCTGGATAATTTATACGAATCGATATCCATCCGCGAGACAGTCCCGCGTTCCATTGACAAATCAATTAGCTCTGTTGCCTTCATTCATTCGCAGACTGACTGTTACAGGTCAATGGCGCAGTACAGTTACTTAAGAGAGCACAGCAGGTGGCAACTATCGATCGCCGCTAACTGACACTATAGTGAACACTTTAGTCCCCAGGGTACAAACCTCATTGAAGTGAGTGTTGATATACTCTCTGGTGCGAAGGTGCAGGTCGGTGCAGCCGATCTCCTCAGCGAATCTCGAGATGCCGATTACATTTGACGGCTCCAGGTTCTTCATGAGGAAATCGCAGCAGGCTTTGGCCACTTCTTCCATTTGGTAGCGCATGGCAGTCAAGAGGACGTGAAGAACGCAGGTCTCGCCAACTGTGATGCGCGAGGTGTAGGCAAAGTCAATGAGACGGCTGATGACTTGAGGACAAACGTCTCGAAGGGTGACTTCTGACGCGTGGCACTCCTTGAAGTTACTGGTGAACATGGCTTTGAAGTAAGGACTGGAGGCGGCCAGAACCAGCTTGTGCACCTGGGGATTGTAGACACTTGTTGGTTAAAAAAAAAAAGAAACAGGCAGAAACACACCTGAAACTAAATCATGAGAGTGTCCTGGTAATTACAATTAAATGCCGTAACATGTACTAACATCATTCTGCACTTGTAATGAGGACTATTTATCTTTGTGCTCTGTAATTTGCAGCGCCAGGGACATAATGTAATAAAATAGGTATAACATGATGGATTTTCTTTTAGCTGTTACAGAAGAACTATTTAGATGCTCTTATTTTACATTTCTGATCAATATGATAAGCTAAAATATAGTTGATTGTATTACTATTATTGCTATTATTTAGATTTACAGCAGGGAAAATAAGTATTGAACTATTTTAGAACTGCACCTTTAGAAAACATATTTCTAAAGGTGCCGTTGACTTGAAATTTTCACCGGATGTTGGTAACAAAGAAATCCATATATGCAAAGAAAACAAATCGAATTAGTTTACAAATTAGGTTATGTGTAATAAAATGAAATGACGCAAGGGAAAAGTATTGAACACATGAAGAAATGGAGGTGTAGAAAGGCAGTGAAAGCCCAGACAGCAGCTGAAATCTCTCAGTAGTTCTTCAGCAACCCTCTGCCCTTCCTCGTTTTAAATGAATATTAGCTGCTTCAGTCCAACATCTACATTATCAGGATGATGAAGATGAAACCGGGGGGACATTTCAGCAAGACAATGATCTAAAACACAGCCAAGGAAACTCTCAAATGCTTTCAGAGAAAGAAAATCAAGCTGTAGAATGGCCCAGCCAATCACCTGACTTGAATCTAAGAGAGAATACGAATTAATGATCAGATTTGATAGACGAGAGCCACAGACTCATCAAGATTGTTACACTCTGTTGAAGTCTGTGAAAAACTCACACCTGATCAATTCATGTGACTTCATTCTCTATATGAGAGGCGTCTTTAAGCTGCCATCACCAAAAAATCCTTTTATCTAAAGTATTAAATACGTTTCAGTAGTTCAGTACTTTCTCATTCTGTCATTTCATTTATTACACAGAACTCATTTTTCAGATTTTTTTTGTTTAATTTTATTTTTATATTTGTATTGTTTGGGTTTTTTACCAAAATCAGGTTCAATTCCATGTCAACAGCTCCTTTAGGAATATTACTCCCAGGAAAAAAACATGATCTGTTCAATACTTATTTTCCCCGCTGTAAAACACAATGATGAATTATATTATTTTAAACTCATATATATTTTGTCTAAACAAGAATGAGGGAACAAAAGTATATGCACTACCATATAAAAGTTTGAGGTTACTTTTATTAATTAGTTTTAAGTGGCAGCAAAGACATTTACATTATTATAAAATATTTCTGCTATTAATCACACTTTATGGTTCGTTTGTTGAATTTAAGTTACATTGCATCTACATGCCAACGAATTCTCATTAGATTACAAGTAGACTGTTAGGTCGGGGTTGGGGTTAGGGTTAGTGTAAGTTGACATGTACTTGCAAAGTTTCTTATAGTCAGTTAAATGTCTGTTGAAGGAGCATTATCAACAGATATTAAGCAGACAGCTTACTGATACTCAAATGGACAATCAAAATAAAGTGTTACCCTGCTATTATATACATTATGATATTTTAAAATTGGAGAATAAATAAAAAAGAATACTAAACAGTACAACTGTATTTAAAATTTATTTTAAAAAGTTTTTTTGAACTTCTTCTAAAAAGACAATGTGACAGAAGACTGGAAATTTACTGGAAAATACCACCAGAGGAGTAAATAAAATGTTAACATGCTTAAAAAGAAAAACACATCAAAAAAAAGTAAAGTTTCTTTAAGTAAGTTAATTATACATTTTTTAAATGTTCTTTATATGTGCTTTTAAGAACTGTAGATCAAAAAATCTTTTGGGAAACCACAAATTGTTCCCTTTTGTAACCTTTTTTTTTAAGTGTAGTTATTTTAAATGGCAATATACTGTACATTACTGTATATACAGTTGAAGTCAGAATTGTTAAACCCCCTTTGAATTTTTTCTTCTTTTTTAAATATTTCCCAAATAATGTTTAACAGAGCAAGGAAATTTTCACTGTATGTCCGATAATATTTTTTCCTCTGGAGAAAGTCTTATTTGTTTTATTTCTTCTAGAATAAAAGCAGTTTTTAATTAAAAAAAAAACATTTTAAGGTCAAAATTTATTAGCCTCTTTAAGCTATATTTTATCGATAGTCTACAGAACAAACCATCAATATACAATTACTTGCCTAATTACCCTAACCTGCCCAGTTAACCTAATCAACCTAGTTAAGCCTTTAAATGTCACTTTAAGCTGTATAGAAGTGTCTTAAAAATATCCAGTAAAATATTATTTACTGTTATCATGGCAAAGATCAAATAAATCAGTTATTAGAAATATGTTATTAAAACTATTATGTTTAGAAATGTGTTGAAAAAATCTTCTCTCCATTAAAAATTTAATTCTGACTTCAGCTGTATATACTATTGCAATATACTGCATATACTGGACTTTACCTGAACTAGGTCGTACTTTACTAGAACTATGTTGGACTTTACTAGAACTATGTTAAGCTGCTTTGACACAATCTACATTGTAAAAGCACTATACAAATAAGCATAAATTAAATTGAATTGTATACTGTATATGACAATATGTATGTGTATTTTTAACTAAATAAATGTTGAATGAGAAACAATGCAAAAACTTAAACAAGGCCTAGTCCACATTTCAGTAAACCGCAAAACTGTCACATTCTAAATATTTGAACTGAAATATTCCAAAGCTGTCAGTCTTGTATAAATAATTATGAGGCCGTGCCTACTCGCAAGTTAACGTCACAGTCTTATAAATGATTGAGCTACTGCGCACATAGACGAGAACTGTATATGGCATGGAAAATGAACTGTCATGTCCAGTAAATCCAAAACAGAAATGTGTGAAACTATACTAACATTGTTCTCCATCATGCCATTGTTAACAGTGAGAGCCTCTCCACTGAATCTGCGTTGAGATCTGACCTTTGCTCAAATTGAAGCTTTGAACATTTTAACAAAACTCGCATAAGAACTGACTTACCTTAAAATCCACTATCTTGTCTTTGTATGTGACATGCAGAACCATATCACACAGCATTTCATGATGACGCAGCTCGTCCATGTTCTGCAGAGCTTTAGACGGATGACTTTCAACCGTGTAATCCAAGTAACCGTGACCCTTCATGGAGGGGACCACGATGGCGGAGAAATCCTCATCTTTGATGGGCCTTTTCTTTCTTGGACATATCATTCTCCAAGAGCTTGATTGTCAATCTTATAAGTAGAAAATGGATGGCAAATGCAGTAGAACAATGTCTATACCCATCCACGTGCCATGAAGAAATACAGGCACAACTGATTATCATTTAAGGATAGAGAGCCATGTTTCTTCTGTCTGGTTAGAAGTCCACTATAACAAGATTCTGTCTCCAGCCAAGTTGGCATTGTTGAAATATCCACAGTGTAAAAGGATATTAAAGCTTTGCTTCCTTTAAATCAAACAAAAGCTACTTTTCATCAATTACTGATCCATTTTTATCCTCTTGAGATTGTTAAAGTGAAGTTGCTTTACAAATTAATGTAAGCACATGCAATAAAAATGCAATATTCTTTCCTTTCAAAAGGTTATTATCCTCTGAGAAGGATGTGCTCTTTTCACCCTAAGAGAAAGAACAGAGATACTACATTAGGAAATTCTGTGTTAATCCCCCCCCATTTAAATTAATATTTTCTATAAGATGCATTAATATATTATATTTGTGCATATACATTTGAT
Source organism: Danio aesculapii (assembly GCF_903798145.1). Lineage (NCBI taxonomy): Eukaryota > Metazoa > Chordata > Actinopteri > Cypriniformes > Danionidae > Danio > Danio aesculapii. The sequence goes on from NC_079436.1 coordinate 41,564,265, forward strand.
TAATCAGTACTAAAGCCAAATCTGGAGCTAATCTAACAAAATAACTTACGATGCTCCAATCGATCGGCCGGAGATTGGTATCGGTTGATATCACATTTTATGACTTGATCAGTACTTGCTTATTTGGGGTGCGTTTCCCAAACAACGACATAACTCACAGTTGAACTATCATAGTATGATGCATCATTTGGGAAAAGAACAATGTAGTGATGAGTGTTTTCCAAAACCGTAGTTCTCTGTCGCAGATCCATTGCTTGAACCATGTTAGTTAAAATTTAAAACACCCATAATGATGCTATAAATGGGTTGGAGTAACTACTTCTTTAGAGAAAAACCCCATCATTTTTACACACACACAAAATCCAATATCAGCTTTAGTAAAAACATGCACTTGTTTTCCATATTAATTGAAATATATGTAAACGACAAACATAGGACCAATATACGTTTTACAAATATTAATAAGAATATTCCATATAAAAATTACTTAGCTAACACATATTCTAATCTCATATATAAATCGTTAATGGTTGTAGGCCTAGTTTACAGTATGCCATTAAGAAATAAAAAAATCCTACTTAATAATAATAATAATAATTATTATTATTATTATTATTATTATTATGTAGGATATTGTTTATTTATTTATTTTATTTATTTTAAAAAGTCTACTTTTACTATTTGACACATTCAAACCACTGCAGAAATTATACAGATACATTTCTTAATAAATAACCTGCGATAAATTAAAACCATTAACATATGCTACATATTTTTGTTTTCATGAGCTTTGGAGACGTAACAGTCTAAATTCCACTTTTAAATAATAGGTCACCTATAGCGTTCGCCATGAGCCACGGCTGTGTACCAAATGGCAAAAATGTTTTCAAAGTGCACTGCGAATGGAGCGCAATTGTCAATATGAAGATCGCTAAAACTGAACTGTAAAAAATACTTTGAAAGCAAATTACACCTGAGAGTGAAGACTTTAATGTTTTTTTTAATCATTCCAAGTTTAAATGTTAGAATATTCTAAATGAATAGGGCATAGGGGGGATAACGGGGAATAGAACACAGCCAGGAACTATGATTCTAACTACAGCTCTAGAGGTGTAGTCGTGAGGGTAGAGGTTTGCGATACAGTTTGCGAATATTCATTGGAACGACAGATTTGGAAAATGCCAAATCAACAAACAATGTTTGTAACGAAGGAACTTGCTACCTTAGTTGGCTAATGATGGTTTTTGGAAATGCACCCCTGGCCAATCCCATGAACCGATGGTAAGTGTTAGTTCACTGGTTTACAAGCAGAGGAAGATGCATTTTAACTTCTTATGCATCAACAATGCACTCCAAACTTTTTCTTCATTGAGGCATGTTGAATTCTTCTTCCATCATTTGCAATGTTTCCAAATTGCATGGTCAGTCATTTTTCTTACAATTTTTTTTATCTGTTTTATCTATTATTTTCTGTAAAGCTGCTTCTGACCATGACGTGTCCACACTAAATGGTTATAACAGACTTGTTTAAGGAATTATATGCAATATCCTTCATTTATTCTTTTAGGAAAGGAGAAAGCTCCACTTAAGTATCGTACTTAGAGGGAAAATGTGCTTTATGCAATGTTAAAGTGATATAAACCTTGAAGCATCAGAATCAGTACTCGGTATCAGCCGATCACCATGACGAGGAATCGGTACTCGGTATCGGCTCCAAAAATCCTGATCAGAGCATCCCTAAAGATAACGGTCCGTTCAAAAATTAGTAGCTCAAATTTATATGTGAGGGGGAAAAAATGAGTACAAAAATACAAAAATCGAGAGAAACAAAAATTATATTTTGCAGGTTGTAATTTTTATTTGCAATATTTCGCATTATTTTAAATGAATAATCATTTTATTTCTAAAGTAAATATTATTTGAATAAATATATCAGTTTAATAAATCTGTTTAGTTCAAATGCACCAAAATACATGACCTATATTCACTGAGAAATGGATAAACATATTAATTTTCAAAATGGGGTGGACTCAGTTATGCTGAGCACTGTATTAAATAAAACTAAACAAACACTACATGCAATATGCATTATAAAAAGAACACAACAGCAGCATTGCGTAAATCCTGCAGAGACAATTTCTACCATAGTGTGCACAAGAAACTGTCTTTAATTACGATCTATGCTGACAGTTGCAAAGACTTGGCTGAATCATGTTTCACTTCCTTATTCCTTCACGGATGTCAAGTAGACTACAAAAAAAGGCACCACTCCCTTATTTACAGACAAAACGTGATTTCCTGAACTCAGACAATACTTCCAAAACCATGCGTGTGGCACAGCTGGACTATAAAAAGATCTTTGTGCACACTAACATGATTTTCGAGCGGAGGCCAAAGTCTCTGTTGTCGATCAGGCTTGATGTTGTTCATCAGAAGCTGATTTTTTTTCTTCATGGGTTATGTAACGCAGGTCAACTCTGTTGCCTTTATTGCACAACACAAAGCGTTAAAGACACACATATTTGACTTAAAGCACAGTTTATCACAAGACAGCGCTGCCAGCAATGTTTTTTTTTTTTTTTGGAGCTAAGAAAGCTCCTTCAGTCCATCGCTCATAAAGGCCCATTGTGTCATGCTCCCACATGCTAAGCTGGACTTAAAAGAGAACTATAACATGCTGTGCAGTGCACATTAGCACCATGGCTCAAGTGGGATTAACCATTAACACACCGAGTGTCAGGCCATTAAAAAATTACAGAACAGAAAGTGAAAAGCAATATAATTCTTCTAGTAGGTTCTGCCAAGTGAACTTCTGTCCTTGTTGACTAGTGGAAGATGATGCAATTAATGCAGTAGTCATTATTTGCTTACCCTCATGTCATTTGAAACCTGCATGCTGTGTCTGTGGAACACAACAGTTGGTATATTTGAGAAGTCTTTACGTAAGCACTTTCCATATAATGGCTAAGTGCTAATTCAGTGTGAGGAGCTACAGTACTCTGATTAAGATGAGCTTGCATGACACGGGCAAAGCTTTTTGATCCTACTTTTCAGTGCTGCTTTGATTACATACAAAGAAATGTGCTTTTATCTGTTTATCTTATGTTGACACTGCAAGCTTTAGTACTCAAACAGGATTTGTTCGTCTGATTTTACTTGAATTAAACATGAAGGCCATGATGTGCTGTGAAGGTAAGTGAATTATTGGACAGAAGGTCAAGGATGAGGATAATAATAATAATATTTAATAATTCCTTATGTTAATATAGCAATTTTTTGGACACTCAAAGCACTTTACACATTTTTGGGGGGAATCTCCTCGTCCACCACCAGTGTGCAGCATCCACTTGGATGACGCAACGGCAGCCATATTGCGTCAGACCACACACCACACACCAGCTGATTGGAGAAGAAGAGACAGAGTGATGAAGCCAATTATGGTATGGGGATTGTTAGGAGGCCATGATAGACAGAGGCCAGTAGGCAAATTTGGCCAGGTCCCCTGCTCTTTTTGAAGGACATCTTGTGATTTTTAATGACCACAGAGAGTCAACCTCGATCTAAAAGACGGGGCTCACTGAGCAGTATAGAGTCCCATCAATATAATAGGGCGTTAGGACCCAGACAGCAGGTTGAGCGTCCCCTGCTGGTCTCACTAACACCACTTCCAAAAGCAAAAGCTTTCCCATATGGTCCTCCATCCAGGTACTGACTAGGCGTAACTGCTTAGCTTCAGTGGGCGACCATGTGAGAATTGCAGAGAGATAGCTGCCAACCAAATACAACAGATTTGATAAATATTTACAATACAACCACTTACGTTTAGCTTGCATAGAGCTGTCGGCTGCACAATATACTGTGTTGTAGAATTATTGATATCACAAAAATAGTATATGCAATGTTCACATCACAGAAAAGCTTTAAATGACATTTATTTTATGTGCCAAGCATTTGTTTGTTGCATGCCACCAAATCAGACTGGGCCTTTACACCCACCTCTCCAATGTTATTATTATTATTATTTTTATAAGACTAGCCCAAAGGACAATCTAATGCCTCATTAGTGAATAAGAATCAAATTATCTGCTGAGGTTTTTGGTCATTCATTGTGTTTTAAAGTCTAATGGTTCGGCATCGTTTTTTATTACATCATAAAAATATCTGTTACCTGTTTATTTTAGTATGGTCATTTTCAAAAAGCTAATAAAAACAGCATTTCTCAAGGGAAATGTTATATCGCAAGAAATATTGTTACCTCAATACTCGCATATTTCAAATTTTTTAGGCCCAATCCCAATTCTACCCCTTAGCCCTTACCCCTCGTTTTGCGTGTTCCCGTGAAGGGGTAGGGGTGTCCCAATTCTCTTTAGCTTGAAGGCGTAGGGCTAAGGGGATGGGGTGAATAGCCCTTCGAAACGAAGATTTTTCAGGCGCACACTCGAAAGCAAGGGGTAAGAAAATTTCCCAGAATACACCAGCCACAACAGCAGGAGAGTTACACCCGGAAGTAAGGAGATCCACAAATTAGTATTTTTTTGTCAATATTCTGAATTTTTACAACAAACAACATACGTTTTACTGTATTTATAACCATGTACGTGTTTTACCGTCATGCTTTAAAAATAAAAACCGGTAAATTTTGTGATCTATAATCCATAATAATAACTCCTGTATAGTAGTCCGTCAACATTATGACACTCGGTGACACTTGAATACCCTGTGAGAAAAGTCTAGTGGCTGGGAATGAGCTTTTTACAGTGTCTGCTATAATGTTAATGTTGTTTTTGGTGTGTTTACATAGATGAATATGGTCACTGTGTAAATGCCAAAAAAATAACACAACTGGAATAACTACAGCAGTCACGATTGTCTGACCTCATATGAAGCAAGAGATCGCGATGACGTGTGCAGGTGCTGTAGTACTGTCCCATTTCTTAGGGGTAAATTTTGAAGCCCTTCCCCTTCACACTCGGTTTTAAGGGCCAAGGGGAAGGGGAAGAGGTAGGGGTACAAAAATACAATTGAGATTGGGTCTTAGTGTTGTGTATCTGTCCCCTTATTGCCCCTGCATCTATCTGTCATTCACATGAGTAACCAAACTTATGTAAAATCCTTAGAGTGACTCTCATCAGTACAGAATCAAGACGAATGTTGTGTTGCATCCCAATTCGTACACTATCCGTTCTAAATAGTATTTGAAAATAGAATTATTTTGTCCCAAATCGTAGTATGTTGAAAAGAGTATGCCAAAAGTTCCCAGATGGTTTACTATTTCTGGTAAAAATATTAAGTGTAGAACTGTCCAATACCGCTGATATTGCCCACAATACTGTACATTGAATGTTGGACATGAATGCGATTAGAACTACAAATGAGGGTGCAAAATGTAAATAAACTACAAACATGATGGACATGTGAGACCAACCGTCAAGTAGAGAGGTATTGGTAAAGATGTTTGTATGACTGTTAATTAATATCTAGCCCACTGGAAAATATTTCAATTGCGTTTTCTGTCTTATATTTAATCTGCAACAACAATACTGAACTTATGTAAAAACGCGTTTGGACATTAACATTACTTCACAAAGAAGTACATATAGGGCGTAGTAGGAGTATGCGAATTAGAACGCAGCATTGGTCTAGAGCAGTGTTTCCCAACACACCAACTGTACATATTTTGGATGTCTCCCTCTTCTGACCCATTCATATCTGGTTTTAGAGTCTCTTCTAATGATGTGATGAGCTGATTCAGGTGTTTGATTAGGAAAAGTTTGCAAAAGTGGACTGCATGTTTGTCTCCAGGATTGGGAAACACTGTACTAGAGTGATGTTAAAAAAAAAAGATAGTATGCATTCTGATAAGACTGTTCATACTGTGGTTGTAATGTTAAAGCGTCTGATCTATATTAGATTTTGGACCACATACTGTATTACAGTGGCCCAGATCAGAATCAAAAATATCAGATTACATGTGGTTCTCACTGCCAGAAACATATGGAAAAATTGAATTTGGGCCACATTTTCCTGCAGTCTGAATATGCACTTATAAACAGAAATCTTCAATTCAAATGCATTTCATCCATTTGCTGCCAAATGTTTTCACCAAATTCAAACATTTTCTGATCAAGGCAGACTCACTTTTGAAATCTTTCTAAATCAGTAATATATATAAAAAAAATAAATAAAAAAAAATAAAAATGTGTCTGTATATATATATATATATATATATATATATATATATATATATATATATATATATATATATATATATATATATATATATATATATATATATATATATATATATATATATATATATATATATGTATGTATGTATATGTATATATTTATATATGTGTATATATATATGATATGCTACAGCTTTCATAAAAGAGCTACAGGTTTGATGTGGTGGTTTTAACAGCACTAAAGAATGGCCAATCACAAGTATGCTACACTATGCTACTGTTTGTTTAAAACCTCTTAAGCATTGCTGCCATTTTTTCCAATAAAGTTGTCAGTTGACATGACCAATAGACAAATAACTGCAGTATTTTAAATTCAAATTAATGAATTATATTTAAAATCGTATATATTATAAAATATATAAAACCTTTAAAACCTTTACATTTAGATTGTGTTACATTTTTCACATTGTTTAGCATAATGTGCTTACAAATTGTTAGAACATTCGAAAACTATATGCTTGTCACCATATTTGATATCACTCCGAAATAATCAGAGCTTTTGAGATTTAAAAAAAAATTAAATCGCACCCTTTTAAATCACGATTTTGGTTTAATAGCAATTAATCATGCAGGTCTAAGATAGACAATGCCAGTTCAATTTGGGGTGGACTATTCCTTTAAAAAATAAAAGTGCTTAGTATTACTCTGGAGATTCCAGAGGGAGAGAGCAAAGTTCCACTATGTCACAGTTATACAGCTTAGGTCAGCAAGAGGACAAAACATCCCATTGATAACTGCACCATGACACATCATCAGTGCCCTGATAAAGAGCCAGTCAGTCTATGAGCAGTCTGGAAGGTGTTCGTGACTACGAGGAAAACTGTGAATCATTAAGATGCATGACAGGGTGGTGATTACTGACCTAGAACCAGGCTGATGGGAAATTCTTTTATCAGATGAAGTACATACAGTGAAAATGATTGTAGTCTATTAGCTATCTTGGAAGGAGTCCACACACACACACACACACACACACACACACACACACACACTATGAGAATGCACAACAGTGTGATTCACAGTGCTGACTAACAGTTTAATTAGTTGAGGATCAACAATAGGGATCGTTTGATGGCCCAGGGCCAGTATGACAGCATTTCAGGACAGATGACAGAACATTCTGTTCAGTTCTGCATTGTCAATGTTTATAAGGTCCTGGTCACCCTGTCAACAATTATTTAGCAAAAACAATCAGCTAACTGTTTTTCCCGCAAGTTACTTTTAGCTATTACTGGCAAAAATAAAAATATTTAAGGGCACCTATGATGAAAATCATCTTTTGTAAGCTGTTTGGACAGAACTGTGTGTAGGTATAGTGTGTTCACAGTCACTTTGGGGTGATATAAAGACAATAAGTCTCTTTTTTTTAATTTCCTGATGGTAAAAAATCCAAATCCCTGCCATTTTGAGGCCCACTGCAACGTGATGTAGGAGTGTGGTTTCCCTACCCACCAAATTTATTGACAGCTGCATATTAACATGTCTCCGCAGTAAGGCGTAAAATCTTATCAACAAGGCAGGCCGGCTTGACTTAACTCCACAACAAATACATCAAATAATCATTGTTAAATTTCTTACTCTAGTATTTCTCACAAACGCTACATGAGATCTGCTTCCTTCATGTCTGTCACTGTGCTGTTTAACTGACACAGCTGAGGCGGAGATTGAGGCACACTCTGACAGGCACGTGAGAATGGTGGGTGGGGAGAACTAGCATTAAAGGCACAGGCAACAAAAACAGCTACACTGTGTTCAGATCAGAAAATCCAATATTCTGAAAGGTATAATAAATAATCTGATGGGTGTTTTGAGCTGAAACTTTACAGACACATTCTGGAGACACAAAAGACTTATCGTAAATCTCTGAAAAGGGGTAAAATTGGTACCCATTATCAAAAAAAATAATAATTGCAGTAAAAATACATTTTTATTTTAGAATAATTTTTTAAATAAAAAGTTTTATATTAAAAGAAATTTAAATGAAAAACTCGAGGATTCCCTTTAAGGCTGCACAATACATCGATATAGCATCGATAACTCAATGTATGCAATCGCAATAGTCATATTTCAGGATCTGCAATGTTAAGCTGGGTTGTATGCAGGGCCGTATTAACCAATGGGCATTATGGGCACAGGCCCAAGGGCCAATGCGAACTTGGGGCCCCTGTGTATGGGAAAAAAAAGCAGATTTTGGAGTGTCTATTTAGGCTAAGTGCAAATAGCGCACCTTGTTGGAATAAACCAGTTGAGTGATTCTCACCCATCACTGTTTGGTCGACAGAGACAACAAAACTATAGAGCGCATTCAACAGCAGCGTGAGTGGCGTAGCTCGTAAAGCGCATGGAATCATGTTCTTCTTTTTCCCCCCACTACATATCAGATTTTGCCTACTCTTCATCACGAGGAAGACATGTAGGAATCATTAATAAGTGTGTGTATTATAGAAGACTCAGATTCATAGAACTGGATTGGAGAGGTGTTAAATCCAAATCATATGCATTATAGGTTTGTAGTATAAGTTATACAGTAAAAATTCCCCTAAATATATATTTTTAAATATATATTTTAGTACTGCTTCTGTGAACTTGAACAAGTACTGTATATTAAAATCCATTATTTTTCACTAGTTGTTCTAGTATTTTTTTTCAAAGTATGCTTTAAATGCTTTAAAAATAAGTTAGATCTTTTTAGACTAAAAATAAATGTACTGTATATCATTTATTTTAAAAATACAGGCAATACATTATAGATTTAAATTTTATTAAAAAATATTATATTAATTCAACTAATATATCATAAATTCAACTATAGGGATGTGGCCAGGTAGAGGGCCTACAAGACATTGTGCCCAGGGGCCTCTGAATTCTTAATCCGGGCCTGGTTGTATGTTTATAATGCAATGAAGACTGTCCACTGTTAATTCACATTACATTTAATTATTTATTTACTGTACCTGAATATCTGACTACTGTTTGACTCTCCAAAAAACCATAAAGCACTGCATATTACACTTTTATCTTTGCTTTTGCCCATCAAATCTTATTTATGCTTGTAATTAGTTTGATTCACTCTGCCACAAAAATATCCCAGTCAATCTAAAATTAATGATTTCGTTCAAAACAGAGCTATTCAAGCAATATATATCGCAGAAAAATAAAGCAATGTCAGATTTTTCCAATATCATGCAGCCCTAATTCCCTTGATTGTCTTGTATTTCCTTAAAACAAAGACCCTTTAAGGCAAGTAATTTCACTCGGCAGCCATCTTTGAATTCTATAGTCTTTGCTGAAAATACATTTTAAAATGACATGTCGCTATCTACTGGCATAATGGTGTGATGATGTCTTGTCAACATTACACTTTACACTGCCAAAAATTGAGAATTCGTCTTTTTTAGTAAATTGTATGCAATTTTAAAGTTAGTTTTCTGTAATATAGAAACTTGTTTTAAGAAAATCATTGCAATAACAAGTAAGCAAATTAGTAAAAAGAAAAATGCAAATGTTACACTAGGTTTAGGGGTACAATTCTTTGTAAGAGGGTCCATACTTTTCACATCTGGTTCTGCAAATAATTCTTTATCAATATTTTATTTTAAATAGTTATTCTGGCCACTGACAACACAAAGGAATAAGTCAAAGGAAAGTGATCGAGTATGTTTCTTGAGTGTAAATAATATTGTGAAACACAAAACAGCAATCTATTTTAATAAGGTTCATCAGGATTTCATGTAATATTGACCATACTGCCGCCTAACAAAACAATAAATTATTATATTTAACTCATTTTACATGATCGTGGTCACGTTTTGCATCAAACTGTATTGTTTTCCAACACAAGAATTCACATAACGCCATTAGAGTTTGAGGTTTTGCATGCAGAAAGTAACGTTAGCGAGGTTTTTCGTAATCGTTCCATGTACTGTGTATATCGTTCTGTTCTCGTGCAGGGTGAAAACCCGAGGTGGATTCAGTCACCATAAAGCGACTAGAAAACGCTTCGTGGGTGGGAGGGGTCGCACCGCTCCACTTAACCGCTGCTCCAGTCCTGGATTTAGCCTTTGCGTTGCTTGGTGACACCCAAAGCTTGACAGATTGGTTTGTTTCGGAAATGTTTTCGTTAGCTAAAAAGAAATTATAACCCGTTAAACATTGTGTGAAACGTAAGTCTTTCGATATTGTTACAAATTATGTATTGCATTAATCCGAAACTGGCAAACGTGCTGTAGTTGTAACTTAAGTATCAGTAAAGTTACAACTATTATTTACACACGGCCTCATGCATAGGCTACTGACAAATCCACACAGTAGCACTGCTCGTGTGATACTGTTTGATTATGCTTAATTATACAGAACTTGGCTACTCTCAGTGCGTTCAAACATTTATCAGAGACTCCAACAACTGTTACATCATAACACGCTTGGCTGCTATCGCTGCCCTTCTGATAAGATGGTGTTGATACGACGAGAAGCGGGAAAAAATGACTAATGATAATAGTTAGACCCGAGCCAAGCGCGCATTTTTAAGTCGGCATCGAAACCAGATCTACATTCGCTAAAAACACTCACCTTAATGTCAGGAACCGGTGACAGTTCTTCACTTACTTCCACGTACGTCCTGTAAACATAGACTGCTTTACACAAAGACTGATCCTGTTCAAATTAATACTGATACTTGAGGAGGGGAATGCCCTCCGAGTGCATTCACGAACTAAGCCTTGCTCTATTTGGCGCGTAAAACCTCAACGCAAAACACTTAAAATAATCGAAAGTTTGTTGTGTGCGAAGCTTCTCTGCCTTCCAGCTGTCAACTGACTGTGAGGCAGGCGCGTACTCGCTCTCTCGCGCTCGCGCGCCAGTCGGCAGCTTTCCAAACACACAGAGTGCCATTGACATCAGCATGACTCTGCAACTCCTCTATTCAGCAAAACGCCACTGAGACCTAATACACAGGCTGAATGACAAACCGAAAGCAAAGACTTCGAGAGCTGTCAGTTGATCTCATTTGTCATTTAAATGCACCTATCAGGTAATCCATCTCTGTGTGATTCATGGTCTGGAAAGTTTGACATCTTTGCCAAAAAGAGAATGAAATGTTTTTGTTTTTTTAATGTAAAAGCAAACAGACACCCACTGGGGATCCCTCTTCTTAATCCTAGATGATATTTGTGTTTGCTGTGTATTTGTTTGGGCTTGTTGGGATTCTAGTAGTCACTGAGGCTTTAGTGAGTCAGAGTATTGAGTGTGTGTGGTATTCCACAATAAAGAACAAGCTAATCCACATTTCAGCCAGGGAACTTCTCTCATATGCCCACCTCAAAAGGAGCGATTAACAATGTTGACAGAAAGCTGTTCAGTAAAATGCCTCGATTCAAACTGAAAACTGTTTAACAGAAAGTACCATTAATTTTATTTATTTAAATCACTTTCTGTAGTTGCAACTTCATACATGTTAGTGCATTAGTATGTAAAATGTATACACATCACATCAGGAGTTGTTTTATAGACATCAGATTTTATGGATCACTTGCAGATAGCAGGTCGTTTTACAGCAAGTATTTCTCCAAGTTTCCAGAAGATCATATTCTTTGTTGGGTTACACCCAAGCCTCTGACCTTAGCAGGATTCGTGAGCTTTGTTTTTCTGATTCGTGCCTTGTCATTGTCTTAAGGAAGTCACTAAAGGAAAACAACATTGTTATCTATGTAAAGTGCACCAAAAGCAAGTAAGTGCACATAATATTCCAACAAAGACAGTAAAGTTTACTAAACACACTCCTAAAATTAAAAGTTCTGAAAGACACAGTTGCACAAACTAACCATTTATGGTTTCGCAAAGGATCATTCGTTCATAAAACATTTTTTTTTCTCTTTTAGTGTGCAGATTAACGTTCTAAAAATCTAAATAACATCTATATAATAACCTAAAGAAAATTTAGTTTAATGGAGAGGTTCTATGGATGTTAAAGTTTTTTATGGGATCCAAAATGTTTAAGTCTTTTTACTTTAACCCTTTGACTGCCGCTCTACCAAATGGTTGACCATATTTTTTACTCTTTCACATAATGACTGTTAAACTGTTAAACTAACTAATAGTTTACACACACAGCATTGTTGGTTTACAAAAAAATAAAACAAACATAATCCTGTTGCACTACTACACTTAATTTTGGTTATATTGTAACAAAACAAAAAACTAAAGAAAAAACAAGAATGCATGTTAAATGACAATCTGAAATATTTTATGGCTTCATAAAATAAAGAGGAAATTTAGAAATTTAGTATTTAAAAAATGTTTTATTGTGAATATTTTTTTGTAATAAATTGGTCTTACACTTCATAATTTTTTAGATTTGTCATAGTAGATGTATTAATACTGGTACTTTTACCAGAAACCGACATGTCAACCATTTGTTAGAGGTTGATATTTTAGAAATTATGGGATGTGTTGGGAAAAAAAGCATTGAGTGTGTTAACTAGCGACATTAGGAGTTAAGAAATGCAATCCAATTTTTTTTTTTTTTTTTTGGTGGGGCAGTTTTTTGTGCAACCTTTTGTGCAATTGAGAGCCTCCATTAAAAGTAAATGTTCTTCAAGGAACCATCAATTCAAATAAACAACCTTCAAGATTGCATGCAAAGCATTTTTTATTGGGTTAGCATTGATTTTTATCTTATTTCCTTGAAAGTATTTAAAAAATTGTATTTTATACAGAATATATTTATGCTATGATGTAATCTATAGTTTAATGCTTTTAATATGTTGCCAAACTTTGTAGGACAGTGTAGGATATCAGTGAAGGAATGGTACATTTGGTGCTAAATTGTGTCCTTTCATATGAATTCAGACATGAGGCTTAAAGATATGTGCACATGATGCTTTTACAAATGTATACTGGAATCTTTTAAATATAAAATTAAAATATACAATTTATATATTTAAATTATGTCTTTGGGTTATATATGTGTCCCTCCCTGGTAGGCCTGGGCCGGTATTAGATTCTGATGGTATGATATCCTTGAATAAAAGTATCACAGTTTTACGGCATTGTGATTACTGCTCTAAAATAAGTTCTTTTCAAATGTCTAGTAAAAAACTAAAACTTTTTCTACTTTGAACACATTATACTTTGTTTTGAGAAACATTTGAGATATTTTGGAGCAGTAAACATGTCAGTGACAGACTTCTGCTGTCTTCATTAATTTAAAAACACAGATATCTTTACAATTTAAAACGGCATCTTTGGATATATTTTCTGCTGGAGATACTGTTGTCCTAAAAATAAAAAAAAATAAATGTAAATACTTTTTTTTATACATATACCATAGGAACCGTATAGCAGAAAATGTGCCGGTTTTAAAACCTTGACTTTTCCAAACCACGGTATACCTTGAAAACTGTTTTCGTCCCGTGCCTTCACCTTGTTACTTTAATTTTAATAAAATGATTTTGTGTAGTGTAAAAAAATAAAAATGAAATTCTTTGTGCAGTATCTGCATGAACCCTGACAAAAAGATAATGGACTTTGTCCTAAGCTTGTATAATTTGCAAACTGCTTACTTGCAGAGCATGCAGGGCATCAGGTGTGTTCTTTCACGTATACTCACTCAGTGCCAAGAGAATAAAGCAAATGTTAGACAGCACAATGACACAGCAGTTCAGAAAAACATGAGATTGACTGATAAGCCCTCATACACACTATTTTCCCAAACACCGCCTCCCTTTATGGCATTACTTAAAGGGATAGTTCATGCAAAACTGAAATGTGTCATCATTTATTTACCCTTTACTTGTTTTAAACCTTTATGAGTTTCTCTCTTCTGTTAAACACAAAGGACAATTTTTTTAAAATGTTGGAAACCTGTAACCATTGACTTACATAGCATTGACTTTAGCATTGACTTACATTGACTTACATAGTATTTGTTTTTCCTACCATGGAAGTCAATGCTTACAGGTTTCCAGCTTTCTTCTTTTGTGAATATCTCATAAAGGTTTGGATCCACTTGAGGGTCAGTACATAGTGAATACACTTTAATTTTGGGTGAACTATCCCTTTAACACATTTTACCATATAAAACCCATTGTCCTTTACTATTTCACGGATTAATTTGTAATTTAGACTATATTAAAGCAATTTGTTGATTTATTGGTCAACAACATTATTTAATTTTTTTGAATTGCTTTCGTCTTGTTAAATTAACGTTTCTTTTACAACTTATTTTATGTGATATCTGTGCCTGATAACTGTAGAGAGTGCATGGAGAGGGTTTCTCATTTTTGTCATTTTTAACCCTGGAAACCTTGTCCAATTGAGGTAAATACATTGTGTTTGTGCTCCCTCTAATGGTTGCCACTGCATAGCACGCAACTCAGTTGCTTACAGATTTGATACTTTATGGACACTCTGTTGTTTTTTAACTGTTGTTATGCTTTCCAAAAACGTAACCTTTTGAATAGAACAAAACATAATGCTTTAGTTTTGTACTTTTTAAAAGATTAAGCCAATTGAAAGTTTGACAACAGCTACAAAATAACAGTGTGTTCAAAAAGCAAATCTAATCAACTGTGTTACACTCTCAGAAGTAAAGATACAAAAGCTGTCACTGTTGCCTCCACATTTATTACCTTAAATGTATGGTAATAATAAATTTTTTAATACATTTATTACATTTTACATTTATTACATTTTTTTAATACATTTATTACCATAAATGTACATAATAATATCTAAAATGTGCACAATCAACACAATTCTTGTTTTTTTTCTTGACAACTTAATAGTTTTATGTTCAATCCACATACATTTGTAAAATTAATGTTAACTTAATTCCTTCATATTATCCCAACACAAATTGATTGTGTGGAACCCAGCATTTTTTACAGTGTACTAATGTGTATTTTTATGCTACCAGTATGGACCCTTTATGTGCAGAAATTTTAAAAGGTACCGCCCCAGTGACCACTTTTATGTCTGAGAGTACATCTGTCAATACTATACATTAACATTTAGGACTGTAATTTATGGATTTGAAGTGAACATCAATGCATTTCCCTACATATTTTTAGTTTCATCAAAGCCAGGTGCACACTGTACTATTAATAATAGACATATAATAGCTTTTCAGATTGTACAAACATGTTCCCATACAGCTTCAAGCCATGCAACACTATAGGGATTTCATTACAGGAGGAAAATGATGGAAATGGTAATTAATGTAGTGATCAGAGACTACAGATCCTAGCCTGGAATTATAAGAAAATAACATTTGTGTACAAAATTGCTCTTCCACCCTGGTTAAACTTAGATGTGAATGTTTACCTGTCACCTCAGAAATGCAAGTAAATTTAACTTTGTTTTAACTCACAGTCAAGATAATGGTTTACTCTAATTTACATTTCTGAAAATGTTTTAAATTACTTTAAAATCCAAAACTTGTCACTTCAATCAATTTGAAAGAGAATAAATAAGGTAAGACTATCATGTTTTACATACACTACCTGACAAAAGTCTTGTCGGCAATCCAAGTTTTAGGAACAATAAATAATAAATTGACTTATAGTTGATCATTTGGTATCAGTTGTGGCTTATATGAAAGGCAAAGGCCTCTAGATTACGCTTAATTTACCTAAATAAAATATGATCCAGCCTTGATTGTTAATTATTTAATTAGGACAATAAGGTCTGACTTTGCTTAGACAAAAGTCTTGTTACTTAACATAAATAATG
Source organism: Danio aesculapii (assembly GCF_903798145.1). NCBI lineage: Eukaryota > Metazoa > Chordata > Actinopteri > Cypriniformes > Danionidae > Danio > Danio aesculapii. The sequence goes on from NC_079436.1 coordinate 41,580,242, forward strand.
TGCAGTATAGAATATAAAATCATGGTGCAGTGGAAAAAATAATTAAAATTGTGTATGACTTCCATGAGCTTGGAGGACTGCATCCATACATCTCTGCACTGACTCAATAAAACTTATTAATAAAGTCATCTAGAATGGCAAAGAAAGTGTTCTTGCAGGACTATCAGAGTTTATCAAGAGTCTTTGAATTTATCTTCAATGCCTCCTCTTTCATTTAATGAAAGTTCATTATTGAAAGCTCAATAATGTTCACATGTGGTGACTGGGCTGGCCAGTCCTGCAGCACCTTGACCTTCTTTGCTTTCAGGAACTTTGATGTGGAGGCTGAAGTATAAGAAGGTGCGCTATCCTGCTGAAGAATTTGCCCTCTCCTGTGGTTTGTAATGTAATGGGCAGCACAAAAGTCTTGATACCCCAGGCTGTTGAGGTTCCTATCCACTCTGCAGATCTCTCGCACGCCCCCATACTGAATGAACCATGGTTTTTCCTTCACCAAACTTGACTGATGTCAATGAGAATCTTGGGTCCATGCAGGTTCCAATAGGTTTTCTGCAGTATTTGTGATGATTGGGATACAGTTCAACAGATAATTCATCTAAAAAAATCTACTTTCTGCCACTTTCCAAAAGTCGAGTTATATAATTGTTTGTTGCTCTTACAACTGGGATTGACGACAAGACTTTCGTCAGGTGAAATGTGACTGCAATACTGGAAATTCTGCATGATTTGCATAACTTAAAGAGCAGCGGAAGAGGAAAGAGGAAGTACAGCATAAGAGGAATGAATAAAGATTTGACAAAAGAAGAGAATAAAGCATAGACATATTTGCTTTACCTATATTCTTGTTTGATTGCCGATGCTTTTCACCCAGTACATTGAATCCAGATGGAACGAGGAGAAAGAGCAAGTTAACAAGTCAGAGTCCCGTGGGGATTTTGGCTACAGATTTGCTAGATCTTGCCATCACTGAGGGTATGGTTGATATACATCTGTCATGCATTATTTGGGGAGGGGGGGGGGAGCTGCAAAAGGTGCTTTTCTGGCTTTAGAAACTATGTCAGGGGTATCCGTCAGAAATGATGATCTGATTTGTCTTTCTTTGACCGTTCATTCCACGTTAATTCCCATTTAGCCGTTCTTTAAAAGCTAATACGTCTCAACATACAGCGCAATATAAACAAAGCTTAACCAAGTCTGGAAAGGCTTTGACCCTACTTCAAACAAACATTTTCTCCCAATCAGTGAGGATTGTACCGCTGGGGTCAGTGACTGTCTCTGTGTATTAAGAGGAAATTGCTTGATTTACAGTGATTTCAGCACATGTTTCGCAGAGCTGGAGCCTCTCCCAGCTTTTCAGACATTTTTAAGAGGGTTTCCGTGTCGGCCAAGTTGATTGGACGTAAAATGCTGAGGTGTGTGGGACTGAGGTTTAACCTCCCCCTTGGGTAATCATCATTATATTACTGCATGTCCAATTTGAGTTCCTTGGAGTGCTTCAAAACAAAGCAGCCAATGCTTTCACACTCCGCTTGAACGCTGCGAGTCCAAGCCTCTGTCCCGAAGAGAATTCCCCCTGAAATCTTTATGGTGGGATAATTTGTTCCACATGCCAGAGCTCACCCACTAAATCACAAGGTCCCAGTAATCAATGCTTCCCTGTCTCATTATGGTGTGTTGTACTGTCTCAGAGCAGGCTTCTGGAGGATAAATGTCCTCTTAGATACAGACAATTCCTCGAAGTGTAAGTCATGTTCTGGATAGGCATCATCACCTAGTTCGGGGGTATATGCATGTGTCCAATCAGACGCGGTCAGCGAATTGGCTGAGAGATTTACGCTGTAGTTCATTCGCCGGGAGGAAGTTCTTGTTTGCGTTTCTGTTTCTAACTATCTTTGTTGTGCCGTCTCCAAAGCAGAACTCTTTTAACACATTAGTCAGATACGCTACTAGGGGGAAGAAAAAACACACATTTCTTCCTCTTCCTCTGCTCTAGTTTGATCTGCATAGCTAATGTTTTGGATTATTTCCCCATCTTTTAGGATTTAGTGAAAAGCGTAATCACTCTTGGCCTTCAAGTTGATCCAAAGTCGTTTAAAGGACTGGATTATATTGCTAAAGATCTGAGGCGGAGGATAGTAAGACCATTTCCTCTGAAATCTGGAGCTTGTTTTTGGTGCAAAATGACCATGCGTGTTGCTTCCGCTGTCTTGTGTTTTCTAGGAACAGCTACTATACTTCATTCACAGATAATTATACCTTGTTCATATGTTTGTGCCGCCGAGGTTGTTGTGATTACAAAACATTGCGATTTGTAAATGTACATTTCCTGAGGTGAGCTATTTATATGACTTAACATTCCTAAGCACGCATTGACTCCCACAAGGTATACGCATGCATGAATAAACAGTTTGGAATATATTTACTTCTCTTTTAAATAACAGTTTAGATCAAATGCATGAAGCTGAAGTCGAAGGGCAGAATTAATGAATGTGGTGGGAGCTCTGGCTTCAGGGTTCCGGCTCTTGGAGATGAATGGTCTTTGTCTTCAGTCACAGTCTTTGATTAACATCCCTCTTGTTATGGCATTGTATGGTGATAACTGGAAAGGAAGTCCACTCACTCGTTTACGAGACAGAAGCAGTGTGGCACTAACGGTAAACCCGTCTTTAACAAGCATTTATTTTCTACAACAGATAAAGCACTGCTTTGTGGCTTGCTGACCCATGGGCGAACTGACTGTCATGGTTATTGTTTCAAAATATACATTCTCACCGAGCGAGTGACTCGGTGACTAGGACTACGTCTCTAACTGCTCATAAGGATCATTAGTCAAGTGTTAGTCATGACAGTGTTGAGGCGTTGCTATTGAATTGATATTAATTTTCTATTCATTTAAAATTTATACACACAAAAAAAAAAACTTTCTCAAATCATTTATCTATTTTTGGAGACTTATTTTATTTTTTAAATGATGCGTTTCATTGCATTTTATTTAGGTGTTTTTCATTAGCATATAAAATATATTACATATATTATCATAAAGGTTATTTCATATCCGTGGCATGGTGGCTGAGTCGTTAGCACTGTTGCCTCACATCAAGAAGATCGCTGGTTCGAGTTCCGGCTGGGCCAGTTGGCATTTTTGTTTGGAGTTTGCATGTTCTACCCATGTTGGCTTGGGTTTCCTCCAGGTGCTCCAGTTTCCCCCACAGTCCAAAGACATGCGCTATAGGTGAATTGAATAAACTAAATTGGCTGTAGTGCATAATTGTGTGTGTGTAGATGTTTCCCAGTACTGGATTATTGCTGGAAAGGCATTTGCAGTGTAAAAATTCCGGTTCATTCCGATGTGGCAACCTCTGAAATAAAGACTAAGCCGAAGGAAAATGAATGAATGAATGTTATTTAATTATTTTATTGTGTAATTATTTTACATTTGCATCAAATTATATTTGGGTTATCAAAGATAAGATGTGCCATTTGGTGTCCCCATCAAATTTAATTTAATTTAATTTGGTTGACATAATATTCCATCATCATACAGCTAAACTGAGATATTTATGCAAAACTAAACAGCAAATTATTCTGAACTGCCCTTAATCACTGTCTAAAACAGTAATCATGCCAAACTTTATTAGGTTTTTTAAATAATAAAAAGTGTCTTGCTTATTCATGTTTTAGGACTGCACTGTAATTCTTTAAAAAGGGTTTTTTAAGCCTTATGTGCTGCTTGGGGATGTTTTCATTCACTCTGGGGTGATTTTAAGTATTAATTTGGCTATTACTTTTTCTGTGTTTCAGCTAGCAGAAGGATTTTTGGTGACAAATCTTATTTTGACACATATTTAGAGAAAATACTGAATTTTTCTAAGACTGTGATAAAAAAATGTTTAAAAAAATCAGTCCACAATTACTTTTTCTATTGAAAATACGTAATTCTGTGTTTTTTTTTTTTTTTCACCAAATCAGTGACATCATTTGTGAACTTGGCAATTAAGGAGTTGAAATCCTGTGAATTTTCTATACAATTTAGTAATTTTGATCACGACTGAGGTTAACAGATTTACTTTTAAAGAGACTTTTCATCTTTTACTGATTACCCTTTTTATGCCGAAACAACGGATGTATAATGGTACAAACTGACTCTACTTTTGAGTTATGGGACAAAATTATTGCTTTTCTTTTATGCAAAAAAATCATTAGAATATTAAATACAGATCATGTTCCATGAAGATATATTGTACATTATTGTAAACATTAAAATCACATTTTTGATCTGCAATATGCATTGATAAGAACTTAAGGCACATTTTTCTCAGGATATTTTCATATATACATATACAGTTGAAGTCAGAATTATTAGCCCCCCTGAATTATTAGTCCCCCTGTAAATTTTTCCCCCAATTTGTGTTTAGCGAAGAGAAGATTTTTTTCAACATATTTCTAAACATAATAGTTTTAATAACTCATTTCTAATAACTGATTTATTTCATCTTTGCCATGATGACAGTAAATAATGTTTTACTACATATTTTTCAAGACACTTCAATACAGCTTAAAGTGATATTTAAAGGCTATTTAGGGTAATTAGGCAAGTTATTGTATAATGATGGTTTGTTCTGTAGACTATCAGAAAATATATAGCTTAAAGGGGCTAATAATTTTGACCTTAAAATGGTTCTTAAGATTAATTAAAAACTGCTTTTATTCTAGCCGAAATAAAACAATTAAGACTTTCTCCAGAAGAAAGAATATTGCCAGAAATACTGTGAAAATTTTCTTTGCTCTGTTAAACATTATTTGGGAAATATTTTAAAAAGAAAATAAATTCAAAGGGGGTTTAATAATTCTGATTTCAACTTTGTATGGGTGAAAATTATTGCTTTTATTTTATGCCAAAAATCATTTGAATAATAAATAATGATCATGTTCCATGAACATATTTTCTACATTATTGTAAACATTAATATAACTTAAGAACTAGGCAAATTTTCTCAGGATATTTTCTTATACTGTATATAAATATTATAAACGCTCATATTCCAGCTTTTCAGATTGCCGTATATCAGCCTAATTAGTGTCAGCGTATTTATTCAGCTTTTTATGGGATGCATAAATACAATTATAACAATTATGATTTTGCTTTTTAGGGTCAATTTTTATGTCTTTTTGAGTCACAGTTATGTCGGTTTATTTAGTTTTAGACACATATACTTATTCCAGTATTCAAATTTAATTTGTATGCCAGTTAAAAATTCATGTGGTGGCAGACATTAAATATTCCTTCCAGCGAAATGTCCCAGAATATAATAACTCAACTTCAAAATAGCTACACATAATAAAGGCAGAAGTGGAAAGGCCTCCAATTAAGAGATTGCTCTAACCCACAGGTAGACTGAAGCTGACTGATTCAGAGGTACAAGAACTTCTCCAGACCTGCTTGAGAGACAAGAGGAGGGCACAGACGGAAGGGAGGAATAAAACGAAAGAAAGAGGCAAAAAATGACTTGGAGCTGTGTGGGAAGTAATGGGAGGAGCTTGCGAAGTATAAACTTGGACGTTTCCTAGCAGTGGAGAGCCTCGGCACGGTAAACGATGCCAAAAGTAAATGAAGAGGACGAATGCACCGTCGCGTTAACAGAACATTTGGCGGCTCTTGTGTAAAGTTCAGTGTTGTGGAAGGTCCGCGGGACGCGAGCGGCTTAGGAACCTACTCTGGGATCAACTGTTCGGGTGCACTGGAGCTGGACTCGGTGTGGCATGCGTGGATCTTCCGACACTCCTGCATACGCCAATAACACGCTGTCGTGCTAATAGAAGGAAAGCGAACATTCCTCGTAAGATGATCTGCTTATTGTTTTTGCTCCTCTGTGCTGCCGGCGTGTTGTCGTCTTCCACCCGTGAGTACATTTATAGCTCTGTGTTTGTGAGTGTGCGTGTGTGTGTGTGTGTGTTACATGTGTTCCTACGTACCTTCACTAGTTTCCGAACTTGACGCGTTGGTAGACAGAATAGGCTAGTTCAATTAGAAAGTTAACGTTATTATAATAATGTGAATGAAGTTAGTTGGAGTTATCCATTTTAAAAACTTCACATAGTATCTTCAATGCACAATATATTGTTTGTTTGTGTATTAATAACAAGGGAGGATGCGCCAGGTTCTTGCCATGTACCTATTTTATAAATATTGGTTTGGATTTATAGCTACATAAATGTTACGTTTGCATTTTTAATAATAAAACAGTTTACATTTTAAATGTATTTTATTAAACAAATATAATTGGAATATTTTGGAAAAATGCATACTGTTTTGATGGCTCCCTCTGTAGCCTATTTCATTTATGAATTTAAGTTGGTAAAAACTGGTTAAAAAAAAGAGCCCATAGAAATTTGATATTTCTTATTTAATATTCAACTTAATATTTGTGACCAGAATTTTAATATTTTTATTGTCTTCTGCAAGTTTTTATCAAAGATTCTGAGCCGGAAATTTCAGGATTGTCTTAATTTTAATTTTAAACTAAGTAATTTGTACGTTTTTGAGCATCTTTGAATTGTATTTAGCAGATTTAATAAATTCAGGATTCTGGAAGTTAGAAAACAGCATTGAATGCTTTATTATTATTGTTATTTACAGTACTCCGCATATAAAGTACATCCCTCACGAATTCATCTTTATACTTCATAGTTTTAATAGGAAGCTATACAATATTATATTTGTGCATATACATTAGATTAGTCAGCACTGAAGCCAAATCTGGAGCTTATCTAACAGAATAACTTAAGATAATGGTCCAAAAACTAGTACACCCAAATTTATATGTTATAGAAAAATATTAAATACAAATTTACAAAAGAGGAAAAATCAAGAGAAGCAAAAAAAAAATGGAAAAAAAATTGTGGAAATTTTATAGGTTGTAATTTATTTTGTAATTAATTTCTAAATATGTTTAGCGACTAAAATATTATTTTAATAAATATATCTGTTTAATAAACTGAATGCATCAAAGTACATTGCCTATATTCACTGAGAAATTGATAAAAATATTCATTTTCAAAATATGGTGTACTCAATTATGCTGAGCACTGTGTACTGATGATATCACCATCACTGGTATTGCACTACATTGAAAAGTCAACTGTTGATTAAAAAAATCCCAAAAGTCAGAGCTTAATTAATTTAACACATTGAGTCTTCAGCCTTATAACCCCCAGCAAAAACCTGGACATCATATTTCTTAAGCTTGTTTTTGTAAAAGTTCACTTCAAATCAACACTATCGCTGAAACCTTGCATTCTGTTCGTAGCACGTTTCAGTGTTGGTGAAATATAGGTGTTTGTGAAAGTTTAATTTGCTTTTAATCAATCACAGAGAACAATGTATAACAGTATCAAAGGGCATAATTGTGTTGCAAATAACAAAGGGCTAAATTATTAATAGCTATTGTGAAACGCATTTACAATGCAAGCGTTTAGCACATTCCCCTTACGTGACATTCACAGGTGTTGGTGGAGGGGAAGATTGAGACTAATTACACCTAATTAAGTATTGCCTCATTCACACCCTTGGTGCCAGGCAGGGGATTAAGAAAGTGAAGTGCGTTACATCCACTGATGATGGCAAACTACGTTTCCCTCTCCTCTTGTCACACAGTTCACATTAAACGCAAAAGCATCAGGCGGATTTTTTCTGGGCCTCAGTGAAACATAAACAGAGTTAAAAGGAGGAAAAAATTTGCAGGCAGAAGTAACCTTTTAAAAGATCATCGCGGTTTGACAAAATAGGCAGGAATGTCCAAAGGGTGGTCCCGCTGTTCACCGTCTCAGCTGTAAGACACTTTACTCCGTTTCCCTCGCCTTGATGACAAGATGAACAAGCTTACTTCATGAAACCCTCTGATCTGAAACCAAATATCTTTCTACTGATTTCCTATTCAGGTAAATAATTATTTGTAGTGTCATTAAATGCACTGAAAAAATATTCACTGGATTTACTACTTTAAAAGTGGTTACAAACTATTTATATGGGCTGAATTTAAGCAAACAAATTGAGTTGAGCATTACTAAATATAATTTGTTTGTTTACCTTTAGCCCATATAAATAGTTTGCAACCACTTACCTTAAAAGAATTCAGTAATTCCAATGAATCTTTTTTTTTTCCAGTGTGGTTTGAGTCTTAAATAAAACAGCACCGATCAAAATTAAAGGACGTATGGTGAGCCTTTGTCATTAGATGAAATAACAGATTTGTATCTTCCCCTCTTTGATAATGATAGAGGATTTCACCCTTTCTGCTGTTTTTTTTTTTGTGTGTGCTGAATATGTAATCTCTGTCTTTTTAAGGTTAGTCTGTCTATCCATCTTGATGTAATTACATGTAATCACATGGCAGATCACTCATCACTTACATTACCCAATTGCATTTTTTTTTAAAGGGATTCCACACTGTCACATTACAAGGGTGATAATGAACTCCAACAGGGTTTTTGAAATGACACTTGTGTGCGAGATCCTGTTGTGGGATTTTATTATGCTAATTTACTACAAGCGTTCAGTGCAGTTATAGATGCTGTTAGGAGTTTTAAGAGAATCTATATCATTTATATTACCCATGTTACACTGGAATTGAGGACAGCATGGTGGCTCAGTGGTTAGCACTGTCGCATCACAGCAAAAAGGTCGCTGGGTTGAGTCTTGGCTGGGTCAGTTGGCATTTCTGTGTGGAGTTTGCATGTTCTCCCTGTGTAGGTATAGGTTTCCTCCAGGTCTTTCTGTTTCCTTCACAGTCCAAAGACGTGCATTATAGGTGAATTGGATTAACTAAATTGTTCGTAGTGTGTAAATGCGAGAGTGTATGGGTGTTTCCCAGTAATGGGTTGTGGCTGGAAGGCCATCCACTGTGTAAAACATATGCTGGAATAGTTGGTGGTTCATTCCGCTGTGGTGACCCCTGATAATCAGGGACTAAGCCGAAGGAAAATTAAGGAATTAATGACACTGGAAGTGTTTATTTAAAGACTGACTTAATTAAGGGGAAACCAGCAGCCGTTGACATCCATAGTATGAATGAAAATATTATGGAAATATCTTCTTTTGTGTTTTGACAGAATAATAAGCTCAATAGGTTTGGAATAAGTGGATGTTGAGTAAATGATGACAGCATTTTCATTTTTTGGTTGAACTATGCCTTTCGCAACATTTCTTACTATAAAATTGCATCTAATTATGCTTCATTTAGGAAATGAGTACATGTAGCATGTAACAGGGACACGGTAAATAAAGTGTTCCATTTTTTTTATTCCAAGTAACAAAAATAATTTTAACTGTACGGTTTTAATTTTAGGAACCTGATTATGAATGCACTTTCACAGCTTTGTGATGTCAATTTAAACACTGAACCTGGTGAACAATATTTTCTAAAATATAATAAATAGTTAAATAATTTATTTATTTATTTTAAGAGGTGGCATGGTGGCTTAGTGGTTAGCACTGTTGCCTCACAGCAAGAAGGTCACTGGTTGGAGTCCTAAGTGGGCCAGTTAGCATTTCTGAGTGGAGTTTGCATGTTCTCCCCTTGTTCACATGAGTTTCCCCCACAGTCCAAAGACTAAATTGGCCATAGTGTATAAGTGCATTTGTGAATGAGTGTATGGGTGTTTTCCAGTACTGGATTGTAGCTGGAAGGGCATCCGCTGCATAAAACATGCCGTAATAGATGGCAGTTCATTCCGCTGTGGCAATCCCTGATAAATAAGGGACTAAGCCGAAGGAAAATGAAAAAATTCGTTTATTTTAGTTTTGTTTTTTTATTCATGCATTAATTTCTTTATTTAGTTTGCAAATAGGTTGCACTTTACATTGATGCTCATATTAAAAAATGCATTTGATGATAAATGACGTTGCAACTTGATGTCAACTAACTGTTATTAGAATATTAGCAGAGGTTATAGTATGATAAATTGACATTAAAATACATGCCAAGTTACTTATAGGTCCTCTTGTACCTTACATTATCATGCATTTACAGTGATCCAGACAAGACACAGTAAAGTTCCATCTGTTATTATTAACATACATACTGATGCATCTCTTTTGATCACTTATGTTGGGATTACTCGCAGTTAGTTTTATGATTTAAATATCTACATTGTTAAATTAATGTCAGTTTATTTTATTTTACACTCTACGTTCATTTATAATGTATGTTTCATATTTTTTATGCCACTGTGTGAATGATCTGTTTTGGAACTGGCTGTGACTGCGTAGACAATGGAAGGGGTGGTCCAGTCGAATATTTTAGACCCCATTTACACCCGAATTCAGTGTCATCTGCTTGTGGTTGAATTGACAAAAGCACATCTTAATACCAGATGTAAAACATCAGTTGGGCAACCATAAAAAACATTAACCATTAAATATCCATCTTAGTGAAATAGATAGAAAGTATCTCATCTGAATATCCATATGTAACCCTGGAAAACAAAAACAGTCATAAAGTATTTTGAGATCTGAAAGCCAAACAAATAATCTTTCCGTTGATGTATAAGTGTTAAAATGGGATTATATTTGGGCAAAATACAACTATTTGAAAATCTGGACTCAAAATAATCAAAATACTGAGTAAATTGCCTTTAAATTAGTCTAATTTTAGCACATTACAAACCAAAAATTGAATTTTTATTTATTTACAGTAGATAATTCACAAATTATCCTTATGGAATATGATCTTCACTTAGTACTTTTAGCTATTTAAATATATCCATGCAACTTAAGACTATTTGTGGTGCATGAGTCTGCTATGTCTTCTCCTTTATCATTAAACCCATAACCTGTAATAACCAAGCTGCTTCTTTCCCTCACAGAGGTGGCTACAATCTACCCTCAAGACCCTGCCCTGCTCATCGGCTCCAGCCTGACAGCCACGTGTTCAGTCAACCCAGACCACGGCATCCATGCAGGCTCGCTCTACTGGACGCTGAACGGCAAGCGTCTTCCCAGCAGCACCTACAGCATCTTGAGCCCCACTGTGATCAGCGTCACCCTGCCCAGGCTTTTGGGGTCCCGTCAGCGCTCTGGAGACAACCTTGTGTGCCACAACGGCGGAGGTCATGTGCTGGCCGGCTCCTGCATCTACGTTGGCAGTGAGTCCCGTCTACCATATTGTTCTTATTTACTACCGAGTGCGCTTAATTGGTGAATGTGCACGCAGTCCAACTTAAATACGATTAAATGGATTCTGTGGGTAAGCCTGGAGCCTTGGGGGAATATGGGTCAGACTATTAGACGGTCCTCATGCATTGACCCCCTGCCGCTGAGCTGTAGTTTTTGCAGTGTTTAAAGTTGACATATCATGAAAATCTGACTTTTTCTGTGGTTAAGTGCTGTAATGTGGTCCCTGGTGCATCTAGCAACACAGAAAACATGAAAAAGGACAACTCAGTTCTTTTGTTTTGGTACATTTTCTGGGAGCATGAGAAAAAATGTGCCGCTCTAGCGACTTAAGGCTTGTTCACAAAAAGCAGGATAATTAATAATATAAATAAAATGATAAACTTTGCTCTGATGAATGATAAAGATCTGTTTATTTTTAGTTTATGCTTTTAGTTCTACGTTGAATCCTAGGGCTGTCACAATAATCGGTAATACTTTACTTAAAGGGGTGTTCATAAGTCATTAAACCTTAATAATCATGACATATGAATGAGATTTTGTGCTTATAACAACTGTCATGAAGTATCATTCGCTCAGTTATGTCATTTTTAATGCAAAGATGACATTGTTTGTTATGACTCCTTAACATAAACAAATACATCACAACCAGTTTTTTGTTGTTTTGCTGTCATTTATTTATATATATATATATATATATATATATATATGACATTTCTAATAACTGATTTATTTTATCTTTGCCATGATGACAGTAAATAATATTTTACTAGATATTTTTCAAGACACTTCTCCTTTCAAGACAATACGTCCTTAAATATTATTGCTATTAAAAATTATTTGACTAATGACACTGTTAATGAGACATTTTAATGACATACAATTTGTTCCTCTAAAATCAGAAGAATATTCATGACACAATTATAATGCCTAATGACAATCATGTTTATGACAGATTTATGACAAGTTATGTTGTCTTTGTAATGTCAAGTTATCATAACTTAATAACAGTTGTCATAAGCAGTGTTTGTGGTAACACATTACAAGTAACGCAAGTTATTTAACTATTACTTTTTTAAGTAAGGAAAGTAGCGCATTACTTTTAAAAAATAAGTAATAATATTTATTTATTATTATAACGCGAGTTACTTTTTAGTTAAATTAATTAGCTTTTTAAAAAATAAATTGCTGAATTAAAATTAAAGTAGTCACAATGAATCACGTAGTCAATGCAAGAATGTGTTCATTATTTTGAACGCATTGAAGAAAAGGAAAAGGAGATAGTCTCAATGAACAGTGATTTTTACTTAAGACTAATACTACAAAAGTAGCAAACACATTGCTTTAAACTTTCAACAATCTTTCAACAATCTGTATATATGGCATGTACAGCTCTGGGGTTAGGAAGTTCTCAGATATTTTTTTTATGTGTTGTTTTTTTAAAGGTAAATGAAGGTGTAGGTCACTCAATATTGTAATCCATTACTTTCAAAAGTAACATACCCCTACACTGGTCATAAGCATACATAAAATCTCATTTTTCATTCATTATAAAGGTTAAAAAAGTTTTATGACAGACTTATAAACGCCTCTTCAAGTAAAGTGTTACCTGTTTATCAATATATATCGACCATGAACATGACCTCAATAAATTTTGAGGATGCAATATATATCGCAAATCAAGTTTGCATAAAATTCTCTGTTGGAGAACTCTGGAGAGCTCAGGGAACACTTTTGGAAACAATGCCCCCTAATAGCTAAAGAATAGGTGAATTTTCACATTTTCCAGTAAAAACTATTGACTATTGTTTGGAGGACATTGTCCAAATCAGCTCTGTTTCAAAGCTCCAGTCTACTTCCATAAAGGTGACCATGCAAAATGGCGCATATCACAAATAACGTTAAAGCCATTTTGCAGGAACATTTACTATCTGCATCACCAGTTGTAACCTTTATATTAGGACATATAAATAACCGTAAATATGAAAAGTTCTTGTCTAAATGACTAAATGTAAATGTAGTCCTAATTTGCATTGTACAGTGGCATAAAAGGCCTATTTCCCCATTGTAGCCAGCAGATTTCCTCAATGTGCTACTAATGCATCTGACCAGTGAATCCAGCTCTTGTAATCTTTATTTATAAATGTATTAATCTAATCAAACAAATTTAGCATTCTCAGTATGGAAATAAAAACCTTTCACAATATGAAGCCACTGAATCTAGCGCAGGATACCTAGGGTACTTTTATTTGTATACTTTGATTTGTTAGCCTGGCTTTAATAACTTTTGTTTATTTTTATCATTCTTTCCTATGGTTTTCCCAATTTTTTTTAGATGGTCATCATCTTTAAATACTCTTTCAAAAGAGAGTTTAACATCATACAGTTAGCTTCTCCACAATGTCGTCTGTAGATTCAAATTGCACGAGCCCATTATACTTCAATGGATTCTGACTGGCTGTCAGTGTTTTAACATTTACTGTGTTAGAAAATATCAGAAAATGATCCCAACGTTATCGTTTCTCTACATCTTTATAGATATAGATTGGGTCTGTAGCTGTTTTTCATTCAGAATGTTTTTATAACTCTGTCTTTACCGTTATGATAATAGTTATCGTGCTTGGTGTGAATGGGGCTTTAATATGCTTCATGTGCAAGGATCAGTTCAATGCTGTTTCTGAAGGTAAAGTCAGTAGCAATGTTTCGTGCTCTAACTCTATTTCCAAAACAAGTGTTAATTCATATTTTGAGAATGTTATCATTGTCTTTGACTCTATTCACAGAGATCCAGAGGTATGTCATTTGATCTTCCTGAAAACATGCCAGCGTAATTCATTGACACATTTATTATGCAATGTATAGTTAGATTTTCTGCGAAGACAAGAGAATTATACTAATAGTGTAATGTTTATTTACAAATGAAAAGCAGGGGAACAAAGATACTGAATCAACTCCACAACAACTACATAAATGAATCCACTAAGCATTCAGAAATGTCCTGGTGGAGTCTAGACGTTGTAAATACTTCCTTTTTTATCATTGTCCAACTGACATCTTGGCTTCGTGAGAATTCGCTCGTTTTGTTGTTTCTGTGAGAACATGGTGTAAAGGCTGTGCCCTCTTTAGAAAGCAGCAGCTTATATGCTATTGATGAGATGTGTGAAAAACAAAATAGCATGTTGGTAATCACACACAAATAGGGGCTAATTTGACAAGCTATAGTAACAGATCTATGGTGTATTTCCAACTATTTGCGTTACATACTGCAAAAAAAAAACCATTTTTCTTCGAGGTTTTGTTTCTAGTCTAAATATTAAAAAAAAATCCTAAATCAAGAAGCATTTTCTAGATAAGCAAAAAGTGTTGTCTTGTTATCAGGAATAGTATGACAAAATTTGTTTGATTAAAGGGATTTTTTTTCTGTAAAGCAAGCAAAATAATTTGCCAATTGGGTACACTCAAAAATATGACTTTTGCTGCTTGTTCAAACTACTTATTTCAAATGACTGGGAACAACACTATTCATAAGTCTTTTTTAGGACAACTTTATTGTTTTATGTTCAGTCCACCAAATTTGTAAAAGCAATTAAGTTTACTTATTCTTCATTCTTTCCCAACACAAATCGATTTATTTATTTTTTTCAGTGTAATTTTGAAGCAAAAACAAGATTATTGGCAGATTATTTAGCTTGTTTTAATGGTGCATTATGTAAGTTTGACATCCAGTGGTTGAACTAGGTATTGCACGTCTGGTTCAAAACACATGCAATTGCAGGTTGCCAGATTAACAACACCAACAGGAGAGAGCCTGACTATCGAGCCTAAATGCTGATTTAAGTCAAGTACTAAATAAAAGCAACAGAATGCGATAGAAAGAATATTCTCCATATTAAAAAAGTTTTTATTCTTACAAACACCTGAAATTTATATTTTAGAAACAGCTTCTATTTCTTGCAGCTGGACAATAATACACTGACAATGATCACCTTAGGTAAACGTCATGTGCTTTATTCAGTGTTAAATGCTAATAGTGTGAGTTTGAATGTCATTTTACATGACATTTATTGTCATAAACTGAAAGCAGCAGCACATAGTTCACCTCCGATCTTGAAAATCAGAACTTTAGAACTCTGACTCAATGCAAGCCAACACATATCAGTGATTCTGCACGTACATTTAATAATATTAAAGAGGTTTAATATGCATTAATTAGATTGTAAACCTTTGCATTTTGTTGGAGTGTAGTAAGTGCACTATTCTGTGCTTCTGAATGGCTGTTTTTTTTATTTCTGTCATGTTTCATCTGGTGCAAACAGCCAAATGGCTCATCACTGCATATCTCATCACTTGGCATGTTGTTAGGACACGAGGTTACAATGCAACCTGCTCACCTAATGTTTACATTTGTAATATTTATATTATTTGCTAATTAATAACCACCTCATGTGGAACTCTGAATCTGCATCTCATTTCGGAGGCTGCTACTTGTCCACAGGAGGTTGCGGACACACTATGAGAGCCTTTCTGACTGAATGAATGAAATATGCACTTTCCACACTGTAAAAAATCCTGGTTGTCTTAAATTTTTAAGCTGAATCAAATTAACCTTATGAGTCCATTGAACTTATATTATGTCAAACTGACTTAAAACGGCTTACGTAACTTCTAAAATTAAGTTAGAACATGATTAATTTAATAAGTTAAGGTTTAATAAGTTACAATGACCTAAAAACATATGCTTTCAGGACTAATTAATCATATATTTTTTTACAGTGCACCAAAGCAGAGGTTCCGGCACGTTGCGCACATTTTCAAAGCAGAATATCCGACTTCAGCATTGTTTTTCAGATAAACAGGAATGTTCTCTTAACATGTTTCTTAAATATCTGCAAGCATATTGTGGTATTTTATGCTTTATAAGAGTCAAAAACTTTACATACAGCATCTTTAAGAAAAAACTCACTTAATTTTAGTATATTATTTCTGAAAACAAGACCATATTTTTTGCTTGTCTACTCTAGAAAATGTCTTAATTATTTTTTTTTAGATATTTAGACTAGAAACAAGACCAAAACTCTTTATGAAAAGCATTTTTTTTGTGTGCAGTGCAGACAACAAAATTTATAAAGGCGGTCACCTTTGTTTTCACCCTATCCGCCAATGAACTTGAGAGTGGTTTAAGCCGCTTAAGATGGCTATCTGTTCCTCTGTTATGCTTTTAGCACCTGTGTGGTCCATTATAGACGCTTTTCCTCGACAGACACAAATGTGCCGCATTTGTCAAGTTGCATGGAATGGTGGCAGTATGGAAAATTACAAACGCAGACACACAAGGAAATTGAGGGAGCGAGACAAAGGCAAGGAAGCCAGTGTCTGTCTGGTCATTTGGTAAAAAGATTGAACACCAGAAATGGAGAGACATGGTTATGATAAGTGTGTGTGTGATTTTTAAGTGCTGTGTTGACTCAAGCTCTCTATGTCTCTGAGGTCTCCTCTGTAAGGTTTGGTTCATATAATCACAGTCTTACACTTAGACGCAGTGTCTTTTGTGCTCAGCTGAATGGAATCTTGGCCCCATTCCTGAACTTAAATGAGGATGACAGCTGAAGACACTCATCCATTATTGAAAATGTTTTAAGTCAACACAAAGTCGAAATTGACCCTATTTACTTTCTTAATGCACGTTCCTCTGCTTATTGTGATGGATTCATTGGTGCGCGTTATTCCAAAAAAGGCAGCATTCATTATCTTTCATCAAAACTTAATAAGGCTTTTACTTTTGGATGAGTTCTTTTTTTAAATGTATTCTGGTCTACAATACTGAATGTGTTTGATAAAGGGAAAAAAAAGACAATTCGGAAATATTATAGTAACCACTTTTTGAATGAATGTGATTCATATTTTTATGCTTAAGCATAAACAAAAATAAATAAATGCATTTCTCGTTATTACTAAAAAATGTTGTTACTAATATTTTGTGAAAACTATGAGACAGTTTTTTTAGGATTCTGCAATGAATAGAATTTTCAAACAACAGCTTTTTTAATAAATGTAAAAACCTTGCGTCTAAAATACTTGTTTACTAACATGAATTAATAATACATTATAAAATCTGCACAATTATGCTGGAACAACGTTAAATGAAAGGTTATTTCCAAACCCAGTCAACATTCAGAATGACTAATATTGGCTGTGCTAATAAACACCAATCCAATCCAGTTATTCAGTATTATCAACTTTTTTCTTATTAAAATAAAACAACTCGAGTAATATTTTGAAGAGTGAAATTGACTAAACAGAAAACATCCGTGGAAATAGCTACTAAATATCAATCATTCATTTATTCATTTTCCTTCAGCTTATTCCCTTACTTATCAGGGGTTTCTACAGTAGAATGAACCGCCAACTATTCCAGCATATGTTTTACTCAGCGAATGCCCTTCCAGCTGCAACCCAGTACTCGGAAACACCCATACACTCTCGCATTTACACACATACTCATACACTGGCCAATTTTGATTACCCAATTCACCTATAGCGCATGCCTTTGGACTGTGGGGGAAACCGGAGCACCCAAGAGAACATGCAAACTCCACAGAAATGCCAACCAGCTATCTTCTTACTATGAGGCAAAAGTGCTAACCACTGAGCCACTGTGCTGCCCTACTAAATAATATATACTTTTGTTTGTACAGTGAAGTTAAACTGGTTACAGATTTTCTTTTTATTGAAGAAAGAAAAGGAAAGGAACAATAAAAAGGAACAAAGCAGTTATCATAGGGGTTGCAGTATGAAATCACAATACGTTTGATGCACATTTTCACATATTATTTGCAAAGGCATGCTCAGTCCATTTTTTTTTTCCTTGTCACATTTTTTTGAGTCTCTTCATGTTTAACTTAAAAGTATCTCCTTTACAATTTCTGCCCATTGGGTTCTTGCTTGAGGAACCTGAAACCATTTTTGAGTTATGGCTTTTCTTCTTGCTTACAAAAGTATTTTTATTAGGTATTTCTCATTGGTTTTTAACAGTTTCTGGCATTTTCCCAAGGTATAATGAAATGAATGAATCCAATTCTTCTCCAGTTATTTTTATTTTTAATTGCTATTTTACACCAAAGTGCTGTAAGCAACTGTTTTCTGACATTGTTCATGAAGCTTTTAACTGATTTTATCCCATATGTGTCTACAAGCAGCATTTGGTCTTGTATGTAGTGAAAACCATCAAGTGTTATTAGTGTACCTCTTATAAGGTGTTATAAGAGGCATGAGTCATGTTTCACTAACTCTCTTTGACAGCTCAGTGAAAAGTCATTGACCTTATCTGTTTTTTTTTAGTGCCTCCTGAGAAGCCCGTGAATCTTACCTGCTGGTCCAGGAACACTAAAGACCTCACTTGTAGATGGGCCCCTGGGGGCCAGGGGGAAACCTTTATCAAGACAAAATACACACTCAAATATAAGCTCAGGTCAGTGCCACAGGTCATTCATGCTTGCGTTAATGCCTCTTCCCAAATTCACGCCTTATCTTGTTGGTATACTTCATGTTCTCACATGCCCATTCTCTGGAGGACAGTGGAGGGATGTTTAAGGGTGTCTCAAACCCAATCTGTGCTAATCCTTCCTGATGGGCAGATGCTGTACACTTTATTTTATTTTTTTGTCGGGGGCGAAAATCCTGTAAAGTTCTAATTACTATATATATATATATACACACACATACAGGGAGACTAATAATTCTGACTTCTACTATATATATATATAGAATACAGCAGAAGGCAAAATGACTTATTTTAATATATTTAATATTTAAATAATAAAATGTATATTTTTATATTTAAACATAAGTGATGTTTAACAGAGCATTTAGCTTTTCTTATAATATATTTATGTAATATATTTGTTTATTTT
Source organism: Danio aesculapii (assembly GCF_903798145.1). Classification (NCBI taxonomy): domain Eukaryota; kingdom Metazoa; phylum Chordata; class Actinopteri; order Cypriniformes; family Danionidae; genus Danio; species Danio aesculapii. The sequence continues at coordinate 41,599,322 of NC_079436.1, forward strand.
AGTTTGGCTGGATTAACATTTCTAAAAATAATTTTGAATAATAATTCAATATTATTAGATTATAATTTTTTTTGATTGGCTACAGAAAAAAAACACTGTTGTCAACTGTCTTGCCTAATTGCCTAATTAACCTTGGTAAACCCTTAAATTGAAATATGACTCAAACGACAACGTAAGACAACGTAACATAAATAAACAACAGCCATAGTGCTCCAACTAAATTATTTAGTTTTTAACATAAAATAACCAGCAAAACAATCCAAAATGACAAGAGATGGGGAGCCCAGCAACATAATAAATGACAATCAAACAAACCTAAAGCAGGTTGGGACTCCCCACTCCAAACAAACATCAAAAGGAAAGTATAAAGGAGAACACAACAATAAAGCCATCAAAAACTGTGGTGGCATGGAGGAATGAGCAAGAGCTAGAAGTCTGCTTCCGTCCGTTTTAAAGGCCTGAAGCCACCAAATCAACCAAGAGAAAACTGAAAAGGGAAAAAAAGACAAACAAGATCACTTGAAAGTAATAATTATGGGCAGGAGTGAACGCCACACGCAACAAAGCTGAATACTAGTATCTTGCAAAATAACTAGTGTGTATTATATACTGTCATCATGAAAAAGATTAAATAAATTAGTTATTAGGAAGTAGTGAATTAAACAATTGTTTAAAAATGTGGTGAGAATCTTCTCTCGGTTCAACAGCACTTGGGAAAATATCCTTAAAAGAATTCAAATTTCACAGGAGGGCTAATAATTTTGCCTTGAATTGTATGTGTATATACATGTGTACATATACATACTAAAATTATGGAAATATAAAAAAAATATTCTGGCAAGAAATATTAAGTTATCTTTCAGTAAAATCTAATTTTTAAAAATTTTATTCTGTAAAGATCTCATAACATTTCTTCCCAATTATAAATGAAAAAATACTGTAATTTAGTTTTTTTTTTTTTTTTAGAATTTCAAAATTGGTCAATGTTGTCAGTTGGTTTTGGTTGAAATTAGGATGATTCTTAATCTAAATACATGATTCTTACTCAATGGAGTAATAAATTGTAATATCAAATTACAATGGAAATTTTATAAAATGGAGCAAATTACTGCATTTGTAAATCATAAAATTGAACAATTTATTTGATTCTGGGAAAAAATGGACCAACTATGCAACATCCCATAAACGTGGACTTTTATGTTAGCTTAAAATCAGAAGGATCACTCCCTACATAGTTTGTTGCTGATATGCATGTATATCTTTTGTTTGTTTGTTTGTTTATTTGTTTATTTATTTATTTATTTATTTTTACTTCTTTGTCGCTCCCCCTTTTATTTTTTTTTTTAGAGATTTTATTTATTTATTTATTTAATATTATTATGTATAACATTAGTTTACATGCGCACAAAAATGAAAGCATATATTGCTGAAAGAGAAAGTGGAGAAACAGAATTTGTGCTTATATTTGTGAGTGTATTCAGATGATCTCTTGCATATATCTGATGTAAAGTGTAAAACTATTTGAGAAAATAAAAACATAATACAAAATGGTCTCACTTTATATTAAGTGGCCTTAACTACTATGTACTTGCATCAAAAAATAAATACAATGTACTTACTGTTTTCATAATGTGTTGCGGAACACTTCTTGTGTTATTGAGGTGGAATACAGGTAGATTTAGGGACAGGTTTGGTGGTATACAGTTGAAGTCAGAATTATAAGCCCCCCTGAATTATAACCCCCCCCCGTATGTTTTTTCCCCAATTTCTGTTTAACGGAGAGAAGATTTTTTTTCACATTTCTAAACATAATAGTTTTAATAACTCATTTCTAATAACTGATTTATTTTATCTTTTGCCATGATGACAGAAAAAATATCTAGTCAAATATTATTTAAAGACACTTCTATACAACTTAAAGTGACATTTAAAGGCTTAACTACGTTAATTAGGTTAACTGGGCAGGTTAGGGTAATTAGGCAAGTTATTGTGTAACGATGGTTTGTTCTGTATAGACTATCGAAAAAAAAGGGGCTAATCATTTTGAACTTAAAAATTAAAAACCGCTTTTATTCTTGCCGAAATAAAACAAATATGACTTTCTCTAGAAGAAAAAAATATTATCAGACATACTGTGAAAATTTCATTGCTCTTTCATTTGGGAAATATTTAAAAAAAGATAAATCAAAGGTTGGCTAATAATTCTGACTTCAACTGTAGCTTGGTTTAAGGGTGGGTTAAAGTGTAAGGGATAGTCAACAGTGTAATTAAAGATATAATTACAGAAATTAATTACATGCATGTATTTAATTAATCATAAGTACAATGTAAAAACATGTATTTACACAATTGGTACATTGTAACAAAGAATTCATTTCAGTGTAAGTACATATTAGTTAAGGCCACTTAATATAAAGTGGAACCAACAAAAAGAATGAAAATGATTCCACCAGTTAAAACATTGGTGTTGTGTTGTCTAAAATGAATATAAACAATATAATCCGAAAATAAGGAACCTTTACAGAAAAATTTTAAAATTTAATATTTGTTTAAAGTCTTTCCAGAAAAATAAAAACAGTTTTAATTAAACACAAAGCTGTAAATCATAAATACAGAAAGAAATCATCATAATATTTTTTTTATCATAACATTATATAATTTCATGCCCAGTGAGCAGACGGAATGCTAATTCCAGACAGCAATTATCATATCCTCATTCCCTCTAGGAATATGCAATAATTAAGGAAGCATAACCAGAGACCCTATGACTGTCTCTACGAAGGCATCATCACAAGTCTGTTTTATCCAACCATTGACTGGTCCATTTGTCAAAAAATAAGCTTTATGTTTGCACCTATAGGTGGTACGGACGGGAAAGGAGTGTGAGGACTACAGCACGGGAGAACCATACACGTGCTACATCCCCCGCGACCTCGCCCTCTTTACGCCCTATGAGATATGGGTGGAGGCCTCCAACCAACTCGGAACCGCAACATCTGACGTCATCTATCTGGATATCTTAGACGTGGGTGAGTGTGCCTGACCTTTGACCCCTTTTCAGGCACAAGCCCCAGGTGTTTTCCTTGTGGGCAGCACGCAATCCGAGAGGACCACGTGCAACGTGAGAGTGCCACTCCCTGGAAAACAGGGTGGAGGCATGACAAATCGCAGCGGTCCATCCAAGCGTCATCAGTATCTCTATGTATACTGTATATCTACCCACCTACTCACACATACCTGCAGTGCCGTGCAACCCCCTCCTACACAGGCCAGTGGAATTTTTACGAAGTTTCTTGCTAATCCTTGTACCGTGACCTGCCCGGGGCTACCGTTTAGCAGTGTGACTGGAAGAGGGTGAAGTCTGTTTTGTTGAGTCCTTAAGATCTTATGAGCTTTGAGTGCAGGCCAAGCTCGCACGTAATCTCTTCAAACAGACACTTTAAACTACAAGCATGTTCATAAAAATGGAATTAGCATTGTTTGGACTTGAGTCGGGGGGCCTTTTGTCTTGGCAAGACTTTAGAAAGCGTTTGAGATTGAATTGTAATAGCCTGAATGCAAACGAAAGCCCCCCTGTCTTTAAAGAGGAGATGAGAAAGGTTATAAACTTGGACATCATGCGCGTGTAACTGCACCTGTAGGGGGAGGCAGGGCGATTTTGAATGGAAAGTGCAGTGAGAGGAAGGTGGGTGCACCTCCAAACATGCCAGAGTTATGACACAGCAACCACACCTAATGCCTGCACCTCCTTAGCAACAGAGACAATGCTCATCTATGTTAGCACTTAATTAAACAACAGCTTAGGGATCCGGGCAAACTACAATTTCAGGGAAGTTTGAAGCATGCTTAAAGGGATGGTTCACCCAAAGATGAAAATTCTGTCACCGTTTACTCGCTGTTTTTCTTAATGCTTACAATAAGCTCTTTTAAAGGGTTGGGGGCATCAAAAATTTGTTGATTTTGTTCTGAAATAGCAAATCAACTAGATATCTGAGAGATCAGAAGTGTACACTGAAATGATTGGAGAAAGAATAATTGGTTTAAAACAAATCTGTGTTTTATGAACTATTGTTTTTTTGAGAGTGGCATGACACTATTTGAATCAGCTTGTCTGTGCCACTTGTTCCATACATGATTTGTTTTGTTGAGCACGAAGGAATATTTAATCTAAAAATGTTGCAAAACTGTAACTACTGACCTACATTGTATGATAAACAAATACTTTGGAAGTCTTTCTGACTTTTGTGTTAAACAGAACAAAAATCTGGTATCAAACTGGGGTGTGTTTCTGAAAACCATCGTTAGCCAGCTAAGGTCGCAAGTTGCGTCAATACAAACAGTTCGTTGATTTTGCGTTTCCCAAATCTATCTTATTTTGGCTCATTTAAACAATTATAAACAACATAAAACAGAAATATTTTGATGTTCTAATAGCGATTCCTATGTAGAAGAATCACTTCCTGTCCTCCATCTGAATTTTGCAACGACATCATGTGAAAACAACCTATAATAAAATATCTCGCAAGATCTCTTGTCTTGCCCATCAAGTTGTATTCACTTACCAGTTGATGGATAATTCACTAAAAAAAGGTCACAGCTACTTGGCATCAGCGGTTTTGTTGTGTTTAGCTGGGTTTACAAAGTGAAAGTTAATAAGACCTGCAGATGTTTCTCTTAAGGCATACAATGAGCTCTTTTGTAAGGTTGGTGGCATTGTTTGATTTCTGAAATAGCAAATCAACTAGATAAGAGATCAGAAGCGTATATGGAAATAATGAGTAGCTTTGGAGAAAGAATAATTGGCTTAAAACAAATCTGCTATGTGTTTTATGAACCATTGTTTGTTGAGAGTGGCATGACACTATTTTAACCAGCTTGTCTGTGCCATTGTTTTATTGCTGTGTTTATTCCATACAAAGTTGAAATCCATGAACAGGAATTGGAATGTAAAAAAGTAGAATAAAACTGCATGCAGATTTCTTTAGGAGATGATATATGGATCTTATTCAGGGGCATACGCCGTATAAATACATATGCCAGAGTAATTGGCGGTTCATTCCACTGTTGCAACCCCTGAAAAATGAGGGACTGAAGAAAAACTGATAAACTGAAGGAAAGCAAGTGAGTGAGATCCAATTCACCACTGAACTGGTGAGATTTTTTCACTGCAGTGTTGAACCGATTGCCCATTTATGTTTTCTGAATTATCCTGTCCTCTTGTTGCACTTAAAAGAGTTAGAGAATATTTCATCTTTACAATTCCTCTTTACTAAGAAAATTGATGCTTATTCTGCATATTCTCTAAGAAAATCAGATTAACACCAATAACTGAAAGTAATTCCATTTTTGACCAGTGTTCTTTTTTAATAGGTTATTCTCAAATTTTAAACCCTACTGTATTTTTATTATTATATATTTTTAAAGATTTATATTTGGCCTTTTTGCCTTTATTAGAAAAGACAGTAGTCAGACAGGAAGCAAAGTGGGAGAGAGAGATAGGGGGTAGGGTCGGGAAATGTCCTCGAGCTGGGATTCAAACTCGAGATGCCCTGAAGTGCTACAGCACCACACGTCAGCACGCGAACCGCTAGGCTATTGTGCCGACAACCCAACTGTATTTTTAAAAGAATATTTATTGATCAGGGGTGGATTCCCCAAAACCATTGTTAGGCAACTAAGATTGCATGTTCTGTTATTGCAAAACATTTGTTTCAACGGACATTATACTATGAATATTAGCCCTGGGCAAAGATAAATTGCGATTAATCATATCCATAATAAACGTTTTTGACATAATATATTGTATGTGTGTGTACTGTTTATATTTATTATGTATATATAAATACATCAATGCATATATTTGGGAAAATTATTGTTTATATTTAGATATAAAATGTGTATATGTCACAAAATATACATAAATTTAAATATACAGTTGAAGTCAGAATTATTAGTCCCCCTGATTTATTAGCCCCCCTGTTTATTTTTTTCCCCATTTACTGTTTAACGGAGAGAAGATTTTTTCAACACATTTCTAAAGATAATAGTTTTAATAACTCATTTCTGATAACTGATTTATTTTATCTTTGCCATGATGACAGTAAATAATATTTGACTAGATATTTTTCAACACATTTCTATACAGCTTAAAGTGACATTTAAAGGCTTAACTAGGTTAATTAGGTTAAATAGGCAGTAATTAGGGTAATTAGGCAAAGTAATTGTTTAACGATGGTTTGTTCTGTACACTATCGAAAAAAAACAGCTTAAAGGGGCTAATCATTTTAAAATCGTTTTTAAAAAATTAAAAACTGCTTTTATTCTAGCCAAAATAAATCAAAAGACTTTATTCAAAATAGACAGACAAATAGTATCTTTTGTGGATTTTATCTAAAGAAGTTGTTACTTCACACCCCTGAGGAGCGTCATTACAGTTTAACATTATAAAACTATTGATCTCCGACAGAGTTCAGGAAAAACTTGTTACAATTTCCCGATTGATGCATCATACTATGGTAGTTTAGCTGCAAGTCGAGTCATTTGGGAAAATCGCCCAAGGATGGAAGGAAACATCCTAAAATTTTTTTTTAACATCCTCTTTTTTGTCACAGCATCTCTAACCTTATGTCATGTCGTAGTTGCCGACCTTCTCATCCATTAGACACTATCAGACTGGAGGTTTTGGATACCAGACAATAGACTATATTAACATAATAAAGCAGAGATGTCTGAAAACAGCCCTTCAGGACAACCTGAAGTCTCCCCTAGACAATCTGAAGTATTTTGTCACCATCATCCTGCTTTTATACATGCAGTTTCACCTTGCGTGTTTTTGCTTGGCACATATATGATCGTGTGACATTTATCTGTTATATTCTTGGCTCTCAGCCAGCTAGCTAAGATCTACGCAAGCAACTGCTTTCACACCAGAGATGTCACTTCATTGATGCAACTAATTCTAAGTGTTTACACACATTGTCATGATGTTACATTTAACTTGATAATATGTTTCTCTCCTGAATACCTCTTACACATATAGCTTCATATGAATAGTTCAGGTCTTATTTGGAAGGCCGAACCGTCTCTGTGCGCCTAGGGGTTTGTGAGTCCTCCTGTGCTTGATTAGCTTATGGAGTTCCACAGGGATCTGTTCTGGGCCCTTTATTGTTCTCTTTATATCTGCTTCCACTCGGATTAATTCTTAGGAGACATGGCATCTCCTTTCACTGTTATGCTGATTACTGTCAAATTTATGTTCACCTTAAAAGGACAGATGGCCTTTCCCTAAATGCACTGGACTTATGTATAAAAGACATTAAATCTTGGATGACACTGAATTTTCTTCATTTTATTGATTCTAAGACTGAAGTGATTGTGTTTGGCTCCAGCTCCATTGTACGCCTGAATAATCTTGAAACTTTCTGTAAGACAGAGATTATGAACCTGGGTTTTAAAATGGATCCTGAACTAAAGCTTGAAAACCAGATTCGGTCTTGTTGTTCGCTCTAGCTTCTTTCACTTAAGGCAACTGGACTGCAACTTGTTCAAAATGCAGCTGCGCGTCTTTTAACTGGCACACGCAAATACGAGCACATCACCTCTGTTTGATCTTCTCTTCACTGGCTGCCTGTGCATTTGAGGATCCATTTTAAGTTACTTTTATTTGTTTTTAAGAGTCTAAATGGTGCTGCACCTCTTCACCTCTCTGAGCTTCTCTGTCCCTACACACCTTTTTGTTCACTCAGGTCAGCCGACCAGCTCCTCCTGGGTGTGCCTAGGACAAGTCAAAAGCTCAGAGGGGGTCAGGCTTTTGCTGTGGCTGCACCAAAATTGTGGAATGAGCTGCCGTTATATATTAGACAAGCCTCTTCCATTAATGTTTTTAAATCTCTTCTTAAAACCCACTTGTTCAATTTGGCTTTTAGCACAGTGTGAGATGTTAACATTTTATGTTTATTTATTTGTATTTTAAAGTATGTGCTACGCTTTGTTTTACTCTCTATTGTCAGCACTTTGGTCAACTGTGTTGTTTTAAAGTGCTTTCAAGAGTTCACACTTAGATATTGTTTGACAAATGTTAGCAGGTTTGACATGCTGTCCCAGGAGAGAACCCTGAGCTCGGAGATAATTGAGCCCAGGGCACCCACTAGGCTACATATAGTGAGTTTGGATTAATCTGATTGGCTAACTACTGATTGTAGATGAGAGACCAGCTGCGGTCAGTCATATCACGTGCTCCTCTGGAAATTAGTTTGAGAAACTTCACTTATAAATAAAATTAAATTAAAATTGAATGTTTAACATATATAATCAGTGCTTTCTGTATTCTGTTATTTTACATATTCAGTTATTCTTCAGCATAGCTTTCTGATAGCAGGCTCCCTTAACCGGCTCTAGCACCTCTGTGGGCTCATTTTACACAAACCCAGTTTTAGCCTGGCTCATGTTTACTTTTAGAAATTACTATTAGAGAATACAATCTGCTTCACATTTAGAGAATACTTTTTAGAGAATAAAAAAATCTTCGTCAGTCATTTGTGTCTTTTCTTCTCCCAGTGACGACAGACCCACCGACTGATGTGACTGTGAGCCGTGTTGGAGACCTGGAGGACCAGCTGACCGTGCGCTGGGGGACACCGCCAGCACTCAAAGACTTCCTATTTCAGGCCAAATACCAGATCCGATACAGACTGGAGGAAAGCAGCGACTGGAAGGTACAGAAGCACTCTTGAGCAGTGAGCACATCCTTCTCATTACAATCACCACTACCATACCCACTTGTTTTTCTAAAGCAAACTATACAAGTATGCGAGCGAATGTGAGTTTCTTGTTTTTCAAACGCTTTCAGAGTGGCGCAATGATTAATTAGAGCAGCTCAAAAGACAACAGACTTGTTTCAGTAGAATTTGGAGTGTTTGTATTACTTGTCCGAAACGTCATTTCCAGCTGTAGCCGAGCAGCACATGGTTTCCAGTCCTCTGGCCACGGAAGAGTCCGGCTAAACTTCAGGGCTTCAAATAAACTTAAGCTTTCACTGTCCCCATTTCGCTCATATGGATCCAATCAGTTGGCAGGTTTCCTTCTGAAGCTGGGCAGAGTTGGGTTACATAAGTCCCCCCCCTCTTTTACCCATCATTGTGCTGTCAGTTGCACAGTCCTACATAGTTAACAAAGTCAAAATATGACAGTGACCATCAAAAGCACATCACAGAAGATGACCTGCTGTTTTCAAAGTGTGTTTAGTGAGTTGTATTATCGCTCTCAACCCCACATACCGCTCGCATAGTCTGTACGAAGGGAAATAATTACTCAGCATGCCTGTTACACGGCAACCTGATGATGTTAACATTCTGCCACTCATCACGTTCCAGTAGTAATGACGGTCCTTGGATTACAGAGCCGTGCATATTAACCATGTTTGTAGCTTTTGAAATGCGAGTCTGGAAATGGAGCGCGGAAAGGGACTGATTCGGGGGTACCGGGATTGTAAATAATTACAGGAGGCCCACATTCCTGCATTTGAATCCTGACTTTACCTCTGTCTGCTACGCACAGGAAAGAGGAAGCATTAAGACTGGCATTGGCCTCGTCTGCACGTCGTTGATGCTGTCTGCACCCGTGCAATTACTCAATCTGTATTAAGTGATAGATAACAGATTTTCTCTCAGGGTAGTGTCGGCGCTCGCTGTGTGTATGTAGAGCCAGAAGGCAGGCCAATTATTTATGTGTGTGCGTCTTTGTCATATCCCTCCTGTCTTTGTCTCTGATATATGTTGGTGTATCCCCTTGGAGCACAAAAGAGGGAAATTTCTTTGTTCTGCCTCTTTGTAGATGAGCTTGTATGAACTTGCTTAAGGATTTTGAAAGTGAATGGCTTTTTTTCCTTTCTTATAGAGAACATTAAATATGCCCGGTAGGGTAACGGTGTGTGTGTGGTATGTGGCCGCTGGAGGTGTTTGATGTAACAGACGTGTTTTGGGTGTCTTTCTCTGCAGGTGGTGGATGATGTTGGAAACCAGACTTCCTGCAGGCTGGCAGGGTTGCGGCCGGGCACAGTGTATTTTGTGCAGGTGCGCTGTAATCCGGTGGGGATTCTGGGATCTAGAAAAGCAGGCATTTGGAGTGACTGGAGTCATCCAACTGCAGCCTCAACACCACACAGTGGTAAGAGAAATCATGTTCACTTACTTGGGATCTAATGCCATGGTATTTCATTATCGCAAATATCGAAGTGGTATCAGTTAGCATTTTTACAAACAAAAAAGGATTTCGAAGGGTTATGTGCACAATAGAATTCAGAAACACTTGTTATTAGTAATCCCAAATTTTTTTTCATTAAAATATTTGATATTTTTGCTGACGTTTGTACTTGCATTATCCCACATATTCAGAGAAATAAGAAATTCAAACTATTGGCAAGGTCCGTGTCCTGTGTCACTATGCTAATGACATACTCCCTGGATTTCTGGGTTTGCTTTTATAGAAAACACGAAAAAAACAAAGACGTTTAAATGTGTTATGCGTTTTGTTATGAGTGCCGTTATAACTCAGACCCCCTAGTTTTTCCCAATTCTGCGAACGCTAAATCCAACGCAAAATCAACAAAAAGTCGATAATTTTTGTGATTCTGCAAAATTCTTAATTTAAACGCAAAATAATTAGCAAAAAATGTAAATCTCATAAAACAACCAATTCCAAACCATATAATCAAGTTCTATTTATTTTAGTTTGCAATTAATTGTTTTACATGACTAATAGATGTTGCATATGCAGTGCTCGTGATGTATTTGAGTGTCTCTCAAAAAATTATGTCTTACCTGCACCCTCACAATCATAACATTACATGGAATGGTGGGCGGGGAGCTTTCAGCTCGTGCAGTAGGCAGACGCGGATGAAGCGCGAATGATTTACATGTGAAGTCAAAGCAAAGATGAGATACAAACATCCTGTGGTGCAAATCGGGTATTTTGTGCGTTTGATGCGCTTCAAACTGCAAAAGAAATTTGGAGCAAACATTTAACAAACGGAGCATTGGAACAAACCGATTCACGGATGACGGCTGCTGGACGTGACCGAATTGAAGAGCATAATTTGTGCTTTACATATTTAGCTGGTATTATGAAGTGCGTCAAATCGATAAATTATTATATTTAACTCTTTTCCTGCCGTCAACAAGAGAAAATGATTCCCTGCCATTGACGAGTTTTACGGTAATCCGTGTTTTAGGTGTATTACAGTAGGGGAAGCACTAACGCATGTCCTGAGTGAGGTACATGATGTCAGATGCTCTAGTAAGTGAAATCTGACAGAGAGAGAAAGTAAGATCGTGGATAAAAACAAGAGTTATCTAAACTTCCTTTGGGTTAATCTCTGCCGTTTTAGATCTTGTCTTGACAAGAGACCAAAATAAAGAAGCTTTATTTTCATGATTTGTGTCATTTGTTTTAGATTGCAAAAAAATTGTGAAACACATGGGGGTCTGATAACTGAACCCTAAAGAGAATTAAGTTTGATAAAGCAGTACTGTTTCTTCCCCATGTGATCATGATCATGAGGGGCTGTCCACATACAATGCATTTTCCTCTCCAACGCACTACTCTTCTATTGTTTTTTTATGTAGACACATGCTGGATGAATGTATTTGACCCTTATGCTCGGGTCTCACATTTTTTAGACGTCATTTTTTTTTTAGTTAAAAGATCTTCAACTTTCACACGCAGCACAGCTCATCCCTGTCAGGCCCAAAAGCAGTGAACCATTCAGAAGAGCTCAGAGGCAGGGCAACCATTGCAAGCTTCTGTTTATAGTAGAAAGTTAGCATGACGACTGTTTTATTTACCGTTGTATGATGGCGGTGGAGGTGAAAAGGGTATAAACGGAGGTCGGAGACAGCTCCAAGTGGGTGGCAATTGAGCTCCAAGTGGGCTGTACAAACATTGAGTTTTTATTTATTTAATGTCTTGTACATGACACGGAGTCCAATAGTGTGCTTTACGAATGTTTACACCTACCTCAACCCTAAACCCAACCTACAGTTTTTTTTTAATGTTACAGCCTTATTCCAAAATGGATTAAATTCATTTATTTCCTCAAAATACTACACACAACACCCCATAATGACAATGTGGAAAAAGATTTTTTGAAACTGTTTCAAATTTATTAAAAATTAATGACACAAAAATTAATAAGTATTCACTGCCTTTGCCGTGAAGCTCTAAATTGAGCTCAGGTACATTCTGTTTCCACTGATCATTCTTGAGATGTTTCAGCAGCTTAATTCGAGTTCACCTGTGGTAAATTCAGTTGATTGGACATGATTTGAAAAGGCATACACCTGTCTATATAAGGTCTAGGGTTGAGAGTACATGTCCAAGCACAAACCAAGCATGAAGACAAAGGATTTGCTGTAGGCCTCTGAGACAGGATTGTCTTGAGGCAGAAGGCTGGGAAGGGTACAGAAAAAATTCTGCTGCTCTAAAAGTTTCAATGAGTACAGTGGCCAGGTGTTACGTTTGGAGAAAACCAGGCATCGCTCATCACAAGGCTAATACCATCCCTACAGTGAGGCATGGTGGTGGCAGAATCATGCTGTGGGGATTTTTTTCAGCAACAGGAACTGGAAGACTAGTCAGGATAGAGGGAAATATGAATGCAGCAATGTACAGAGACATCCTGAATGAAAACCTGCTTCAAAGTGCTCTTAACCTCAGACTGGGGCAACGGTTTATCTTCCAGCAGGACAATGACCCAAAGCACACTGCCAAAATATCAATGGAGTGGCTTCACAACAACTCAGTGAATGTCCTTGAGCGGCCCAGCCAGAGCCCAGACCTAAATCCTATTGAACATCTGTGGAGAGATCTGAACACGGTTATACACTGTTGCTCCCCATCCAACCTAATAGAGCTTGAAAGGTACTGCAAAGAGGAATGGACAAAAATTCCCAAAGACAGGTGTGCCAAGCTTGTGGCATCGTATTCAGGTTTTTTATTTTTAATAAATTTGCAAACATGGGGTATTGTGTGTAGAATTTTGAGGAAATAAATTAATTTAATCCATTTTGGAATAAGGCTGAAACATAAAAAAATTTGGAAAAAGTGAAGCGCTATGGATACTTTCTGGACGCACTGTAAACGGCTGGATTTGTGTTAAAAGGATTTAATTTCACCCAAAATAAAAATTAACTCATAATTTATTATCCTTTGTTTGGTTTTAAATCTTTATGAGATTCTTTATTCTGTTGAACACAAAAGAAGATATTTTGAAGAAAGCTGGTTGCTTCTACCAATTGGCTTACGTAGCAGAAAAATAAATTACTATATGAAAGTAAATGGTGAGTAAATGATGGCAGAGTTTTTATTTTTGGGTGAACTTTCCTTTTAAGTTAGCAATGAAATTAGCGAAGACAAAAAAATTATGTAACAAATGAATTCATTGTTAGTTAATATAAATTACAGTGATGTATTAACTTACATCAACTATTGGGACCTTGTGTTACCAACTAATTTTATGGATGCAATATGCCACAATTTACTATCGTTAAAAAGGTTTAGGCACTTAACTGCATGTCATACAACAATCAACAGCATATAAATAAAAACGGCCTAACATTACCGAATGAAATGTTGAACCCATAAAATGTACTGTAAATGACTTTGTGAGCTTTAGGGGCGGTGATGGACTCGATATACTTGATTTATGTTTTGATTGTTGCTCTGAATCAGATTCTGGCATAGTCTCTGACAAAAAAGAAGAGAGAAAAAAAGAAGCTAGAATATTTTTAAGGAAAGGCTCAGCTTTATATTTTAATATATTGCATAAATATGTGAACATACAACGGAACATGAATTTTTGGCAATGAAATGTTTTTTCTTGCCACTTGAAAAGATTCTATAAATTGCGCATTTCTATTTGTTTTTTGCATCCTGTTTCTCTGATTATCAAATTATATCTATTTTTAACTACGCCACATTATATCTTGATTCAAACACCAACCCCTCTTCCAATTATTTTCTGTGTCATTCACCAATTCGTATTAATAAAATGACCGAAGCAACATACCAAATCAATAAATAAAAAAATATAGCCAAGGTCTAAATAGTAGCAGCGAGAGTTGGATTGAGCTGTTGCCATTGCTGTCTTTCATCATATTTTCACATTTCGAATGTGTCGTGCAGTCCATCCTATAATCAAATACATATTTCCAAGACGATGCTCAGTCCAGCAGACACCAACCAGCACATGCAACGCATTACCTCAGTCATACATCTCCTCATTTTGTGGCTTGCCAGAGAGTCACGGGGGAGTGTTGGATGTATTTTTTCAGTCGATTGTTTCTGAAGATTAACAGATTAACTCCTCTGCACATTAACTCTTGTGGCGCGGCCCACATCTGGAGCTCAGAAACCTGCTGTTTATTTAAAATGGAAAAGGATTTATTTTTTATCCCAACTTGTGTTTGGTCGGCTGTGTAAACTGCGGCCTGTATCTGCGATAAGCTCGATGCTTGTATTAGTCTCCCAAGATGCACACGTGTTGATTTTCTTTTTGTTTTTCGTCCTGCAGAGCGGCTGTTGACAGGGTCATGCGACTCGAAGGCCGGACAGCAGAACTCAACGTTACGGCGGGATTTGAAGCAGTTTTTCGGCTGGGTGCGCAAACATGCCTACGGTTGTAGCGGGATGAGCATCAAACTTTATGATCAGTGGCGGGTCTGGCTGCAGAAATCTCACAAAACTCGCAACCAGGTAGGTAAGCAGCTTTTTTTGATCCGCATTCTACTTTTTTCTTTTTAAAATACACTCTAAAATATGATGTTTGCTGTTTGTTCAAACTACTTAAAATGAGCTGAAACAACACCATTTTTTATGTTTTTGTCAACTTAATTGTTTCATGTCAATCCACTTAAATTTGCTAAAGCTTTTAAGTTAACTTAATTTCTTTATGTTGTTCCAACACAAATTGATTGTGTGGAACACATCATTTTTTTTTTTACTGTGTTTTTATTAAAGATAAATAAATAAACCCCAATAGGTCCTGACAGTCTTTCAAAGATCAAGTATGTTTGTTTCAATTCCCAGGTCTGTTGGAAAAAGTCTGATTTCAACTGCAAATCTGCAGTCATTTTCTCAAATATATATATATATATATCTGTTTCAGCCTCTGTGTCCATTCCATCAAAGTAGGTTGGCGGGTCTTCATCTAGTTCACTGTAATTATCTTCCTAGCTGTTATTAATAATATATGTAGTGCAAATAGGTGAGACCTACTGAATTGATGAGGGGGGAAGCCATCAAGCAAAAAAAATACTGGGTGCATTGGTATGTCGTATTCTAAAACATTACTAATCTCCCTGTCAACCTTCTGCCAATACACTTGTATTTTGGGACATTCCCACACCCAGCATTTTTTTACTGTAAAAAAAAAATGCTGAGTTCCACAGAACTCCTTTATGTTGTCACCAGTGATGGCAATAATGGCGATATAAATAAACAGCGTTACTAACGGCGTTACTTTTTTCAGTAACGAGTAATCAAATTAATTACTGTTTCCTCGTTATAACGCCGTTACCGACACAATAAAATGCGCATTACTGTAATTAGGATAACTGAAGCGGTTTTCATGTGAGCGGTGTCTCTCTCAGCCATAGAACCTCTTTCGCTGGGGTGTGTGTGTCAGCAATACGTTTTAGTTTTAAAACAGCGTTTTAGAATGAAAACGATCCACATCCACACCCACACTTGTGTTTCACCTAGCATTTCTAAAAAGATCTCCGTCCACAATATGCTGCTGAAATTCACATTACGTGACCACACACGTACTCTGGCATGCGCTGCAGCGCATGCGCACGTCTAAGCTCCAGGCAGTCAGCGGGTGCTTTGAGGCCTAAGTCTGTGTGTTCGGGGCTAGGACGGGACAAAAAACCTCCAGCGATTGATGAGTGGTGTGTCTGTGAACATGGTGTAACTGAGAACGTGATGATTGGCTTAGAGTCCATTTCCATCGTTTGCCAATCAGAGGCATAGTGTGGGTGTTCACACAATAACACACACACAGTCAAGTCTCACAAACCAATGACCGGGAGTCAGAATAGTGGCAAATCCAACAAAAGGTAGCTTTTGCAAACTGGAAATATAAGAACTACTTTTCCCTCATTAAGGTGAAAGGCAAGAATGTTGATATATCGTGTGTGTGTGTGTGTGTGTGTGTGTGTGTGTGTGTGTGTGTGTGTGTGTGTGTGTGTGTGTGTGTGTGTGGTGGAAAATTTATTATATTCATGTTATATTCAGTTTATATGCTAATTTATATACATTATAAAGGTCTGTTCTTTTATTCTTCCATGTTGGTACTGTTTAAGTTAGACCAAGCATGACCACTTTAACATCTGTTTATCACCAGACAAGATCTGGAAACATACATGGTGATTTAACAAGCTATATGTTCAGTTGGGAGGTAAGACTGAAATGTAGATGGTCAAAAGTGAAGTATGAGCCTTGATGTAACTGTGATTCATCCTGTATGTCACTGATGGCCTTGTGGGCATTACAACTAGATAAAAAGAGAACACGCTCTTTTTCGGTGTCACACTCTGCAGAAACCTGCGCTGCTGTATGATTGTCTGACCTTCTTTGCAAAGAATAAAATTTTAAAAGACACTTTGGGTAAGACTTTGTCTTCTTTACCACAGAGAAAGCCTCTTTAAAGAAAATAGCCACTATACGTGCAACTTATGCCTAAAAAAAGAGTGTCTCTGCATCGGTGACAAGTAATTCTAATCTAATGAAGCACCTCAAGTCTGTTGTGGTCTGTGCAATAAATACTTAAAATTCTAAACCATCTATTGTGTTTTATTGTGCAACTATAGTAATGATAATATTTATAATGGGATGTTGAATTTGATTTTTGTCTCTAATATTGTCCCACAACAAAAAATTGTGTAGATTAGTGTACAATGTTTTATATTCATTTTATAGTCGATTGACAAATTAGATTTTTTTTTAAAGTAACACAATAGTTACTTTCCCTGGTAATTAGTTACTTTTATAATTATGTAACTCAGTTACTATTTGTGAGAAGTAACTAGAAACTACAACTAATTACACTTTTAAAGGAACGTGCCCAACGCTGGTTGTTACAACACAAATCTATTAAGTTCACTTAATCCTTTATACAAATTTAAGTGGATTGAACATAAAACAATTAAGTTGTCTGTCAAAAAACCTTAAGAATTGTGCTGTTTCAACTCACTTTAAATGAGGAGTTTGAACAAGCAGCAAAAGTCATTTTTTGAGTGTGGATTCCCATTAATCAGGTTTAAGTGTCTGGTTTTCTTCAACTTTAACTGTTATGCCAGGAATATTTGCTCTCATAACATTGCGAGACTGTATCCATTGCCTTGAGTTATTGGAGTTGCCCGGGTTAATCGAATTAAAGTGCTCCTTGTGTTATTGTACGGCGTTTCCTGTGTTTTTCTCGGCAACCACAGACGTAAATAACATGAGGCGACTCATATGATTTCAGGTAACTTTTCATAAACCACTCGAGTAAACCGGACTATTTAAATAAACGTCTGCACACTGAGTATCATTCGACATATGCATTCAGTTCTGAGTTCACATCTGTCAGATTCCGCAGTAATCTTGTTTTGGAAATAACAAGAATTGTCCTTCATTTGAGAATATACCCAAAAGAGACTGTTTGCTCCTTTCATGTCTCCCTAGTGCGCTGCGGTCTATGTTTTACGCAAAAACATTACCCGAATCCATGCCAGCATCGCAGATGAGTTTCTTAGATGATCCGCCGGCATGTCATGAAGTTACCAATGAGAGATATAAACCCACAGCAATTACTCTGAAGTATATCTAAATTTCGAAACCGCAAAGACTTTTTAACAGTAAGGCAATGTGCCAAAGTCTGTCAACAAAATGATTTGATTCCTCAAACATGACTTCTAACCAAAAGATTTGACAGAATTGATTATAAAGTTATCATCTGCATGAAAGTTTTTGAAAGTTTTTGAAAGTTTGTAAAACATATGCTGGATAAGTTGGCGGTTCATTCCGCTGTGGCGACCCCAGATTAATAAAAGGACTAAACTGAAAAGAAAATGAAAGAATGAATGAATGAATGAATATTGAGTTATCAGACCTATTTATAAACTATTTGTGCTTGTTTTCCAGTAAGTGACATCACAAATGAGTGTCTCAGATGATCTGCAGCTAATTAGAGATGAATCCACAGTAATTACACTCCAATCTCTGAACCATAAAATATGCACAGATGTTCTAACTATAATTTTGTCATCAAAGTCCACACCATCTCAAATCTTACTTGAGTCATTCTTCAATGCCTGAGCCAAAGTTTGTCATCAAAATTATTTTAAATACTTCCCAGAATTGTTTTTGCTCTTTATTAGTCAGACATTCAAATTTATTTACCGGAAATTATTTAATGGTTAAACTTTAAAAATCTTTTTAGTTTTTTTAGATGAAATCTGAGAGCTCTCTTCACCTCTATAGAGAAAAAAGGTCAAGAGAAATCCTGAAAGGACACAGAAAAAGAAACTAAGGTCCCATTTACACTAATATGTTTTTGTTTTAAAACGCATACGTTTTGTTACGGTTATGCCTTCTGTCCACACTTCCCCGGCGTTTCCAGCCCTGAAAACGGAGCATTTTGGAAACGCTGAAGAGTTTTTGGTTTTAAAACACTGCTCCGTGTCAGTGTGGATGGCAGAAAACGGAGACATCTGAAAACTGAGGCGTTGCTGCAGACATCTGATTGGGGCTTTTTCCTCAATATTTTGTACACAAAGTGCAGTCTTTGAAAACATGATATGAGGAACTGTCTATTTTCATTTTGATATTACCAACTTAACAGACACCAAAAATGTTTGTGTAGCTGCATATTTATATGACCTTCATCTTCACTGTATGCATTTTTATATCAAAACGGAGCCTATAAGATTACTACCACCTTTCGTCTCTTTTGGTGAATATCAGTTTTAATAATCAATAATAGCAATTAATAATACAATAAGTTTATACAATATAGGAAATAAAGGCAAGCAATCACTTAATATGCAGAATGAGTTTGTGGTTACATAAATTATTAACTTATCTTTGAGCTCAGCCAAAACACCTTACCTGAGCACAAGTAATAGATTCAAAATACTGAAGAGTCATTAGGTAAAGACAAGATGAATTAAATATCACATTTATCAACTATAGTAAAATGAGATCCAGCGGTAGTTCCTTGATGAACTGTCCGACGTGCGCTGCTCTCACCTGGGGAGGTGTGCTCAATGTGTATGTGTGGTTACGTGAAGTGCATTTTCATTTTTGATCCAAAACGCCGTTTTAAAACTAAAACGTATTAGTGTAAACTGGGCCTAAACTCAAAAAAAAAAATTGTGTGCCCAAAAATTTTTCAAAAATGGCTTTATGTCTCCATATTAGATTAGGGTATGCTTTTACAACAGTCTATATGATTCTTGCAGGTTGTGCTTCTGATGGCAATATTTCGTACTGCCAAAAGTAAATGCAGACCCTGACCTGATGAGGAAGACAAGACCAAAGCAAACAAAATACTTTTTACAGTACTTTTTACTTTTTACAGAACACAAGGTCTTCTCGGAGCTTCTTACGATTTCAGTTTTGGTTTCTTTTCTGGACTTTAAACACCTCAAGACTATTGCTGTCTATGAAGGATGAGAGAGCTGTCGGATTTAATCTAAAATATCTTAATTTGTGTTCTGAAGAGGGGAGCACAGTGGCGCAGTGGGTATTCAATCGCCTCACAGCAAGAAGGTCACTGGTTCGAGTCCCGGCTGGGTCAGTTGGCATTTCTCTGTGGAGTTAGCATGTTCTGCCCGTGTTGGTGTGGGTTTCCTCCAGGTGCTCCAGTTTCCAAAAACATGTGGTATAGGTGAATTGGGTAGGCTAAATTGTCTGTAGTGTATGTGTATGGATGTTTCCCAGTGATAGGTGTAAGAGGCTAAATTATTATATGCGTTTGTTTACATGACAAAACATGTATTTTTGAATCAAGAAGGTCCATACTGACTCCAAAGGCAGATACTGATAAGATCAGGGCCTGGTATGTGGACTTTGGGGGTTTTACGATGTGGTCACATGTTGATTGGTCAGTTTGCTGCTCTCTTTGTCTCTCTCTCCCTCCCCCTGTGTCTCTCCTTCTACCTCTTGTAACTTTAATTTTACATTTAAGCTGGGTACAATTTATATCATATGTTTTATCATTTCATATTTGATCATTTTATACAGTTATTTTGTAATTAATTCAGTTGTAACCATAGAGAATTATTGTCATTAAATCATCTCATTATCAAGTATTTGTGAATTACTTTTGATATAACATCAACACTTAACTGTTCCATATTGCAATACAATACAATCACATAAAATCAACGCTCTCCCACATTTATAGCTATTAATACTGCCCATTCGGCAGAACTACAGTTCGAACCGCTGTGGTTTTAAAACCAATCCTACATAGGTTACAGCTGGAAGGGCATCTGCTGCGTAAACCATATGCTGTATAAGTTTGTGGTTCATTCCGCTGTGGCTACCACAGATATAAATTGACTAAGCCGAAAAGAAAATGAAGGTATGAATGAATGTGTTCTGAAGATGAACGAATGTCTCAGGGGTTTGGAATAACATGAGGGTGACTAATTAATAGCCAAATTATCTTTTTTGGATGATCTAAACCTTTAAATGCTAGTTATTTGAGCCAGTTTTTAACAAAGTGACCTTACAGATGAGTTGCCAAGGAAAACGAACCCCACAGCAGTCACACTTAAAATGTCTACAATTCTAAACCACAAAAATGCAAAGGCTTTCTAACTATCATTTTTTTGGTCATCATATCAATGCACACACCAAATGTTGCTTAAGTCCTTGTACAATGCCTGAGCCGAAGTCTGTCATTGAAACAATTGCGTTAAATCCCTCCCTGAAGTATTTTTCGCTGCCAAACATCAGACATCTGAATGCAAGCTAACACAACAATATTTGTTATTGCACGTCATCTGCGTGTTCTTGAAGCAGAAGTCATTTATTGAGAAAGAAGCATCTACAACAACATTTACAACATTTATTTATAAAGCACATTTAAACACAATAAAGTTGATCCAAAGTGCTGTACAAATGTTCGAATCGATCTAGGCTGTTAAATTAGGTACACCTGTCTAACTGCTCGTTAATGCAAATTAATAATCAGCCAATCACATGGCAACAACTCAAGGCATTTAAGCATGTAGACATGGTCAAGATGATCTGCTGCAGTTCAAATCGTGACTTTTATATGACTTTGAACATGGCATGGTTGTTGGTGCTAGAAAGGATGGTCTGAGTGTTTCAGAAACTGCTGATCTACTGGGATTTTGACGCACAACCATCTCACAACCACCACGCGCAAATCCCTTGTTCATGGCAGAGGTCAGAAGAGAATGGCCTGTTTGGGCAATTCTAAGGGCCCACACATTTTGGGGGCCCCCAGAGACATTATCAAGGGCCCACGACCCGACACCCAACAGGCCCCCCCACCCCCGCTCTTCACTTTTGTCCGTAACACCCCCCCCCCCCCCGCTATTCACTTTCGTCCTGGTTTCTCACTTGCGTCCGTGACACCTGGGCGCCCCTGGGTGTGGGGGATATTTTCTTGGCACACTTTGGGCCCATTAGTTCCAATTGAGCATGATGTCATCGCCACAGCCTACCTGAGTATTATTGCTGACCATGTCCATCCCTTGATGACCACAGTGGACCCATCTTCTGATGGCTACTTCCAGCAGTATAATGCGCCATGTCATAAAGCGCCAATCATCTCAGACTGGTTTCTTGAACATGACAATAAGTTCACTGTACTCAAATGGCCTCCACAGTCTCCAGATCAAATCCAATAGAGCACCTTAGGGATGTGGTGGAATGGGAGATTCGCATCATGGATGTGTAGCCGACAAATCTGCAGCAACTACGAGATGCTATCATGTCAATATGGACCAAAATCTCTGATGAATGTATCCAGTACCTTGTTGAATCTATGCCATGAAGGATTAAGGCAGTTCTGAAGGCAGAAGGCGGTCCAACCCGGTACTAGTAAGGTGTACCTAATAAAGTGGCCAGTGAGTGTATGTAAAAGCTAAAGAATAAAAATAGTGTTTAATTCTAGATTTAAAAATGATAGGGGGGGAGATCATTCATGAGTTTGGGACCAACTACAGAAAAAGCCAGATCAGCCTTAGTTTTAAAACGACACCTTGGTACAGTTAAAAGCAGGTGACCTGAGGACTTAAGTGTCTGAGCAGGACAGCATGGCACAAGAAGATCATAAATGTAACTATAGCCAATATAATTTGAAGGTGAATAAATCATCAGCCTTTTTAAATCCTAAATTTCTAGGAAGAGACATCAGATATGAGACTTTCTGCCGAAGACATAAACTTGTAGTAATTACACAAAGCATATAAAATCTCCAAACCACCAAATATTTTTCAGCCATCATATTTTTCATTGTTGTTGTTGATGTTGTCATCACTCTCTGTGCCGAAACCGTGATCTCAGGTTGTTTTTGAATGGCTATTTGAAGCCTTTCATGTTCCATGGGCGTTTATCTGATTACTGTAATATTGTCTGCTTTCAGGTTCTTCAAGGAGATAAATCATAGCACGTCGCTGCTGGCAGGCAGAAAGAACACTTAACAACAACAGCACACTGTGGAAAAAAAACTCACATTTTCCAGACGACCGCTGCTTGGCTCAGTGCAGGAAAGTTAAAGTACAGCTGGACTCACAAACGGGATGTTCAAACAACAAAAGGTGACGGGCATTTGGGGATCTTGGACACCGATTTCATTGTGCGGTTCGCAAAAATGCCTTCTAATAACAAAAACAAATGGTTAAACGTTTTTCTTTGACAAAAGCCATGAAGATCTGGTGGACTATATCCTCGCAACTTGCAATCCGTAGAGATTTTTTGACCGTGTCGGGGAAGCAGTTAATTAAAGGTCATAATTTGCACATGTTTTATAAGGATGACTCCGATGTGACACATGGTCTGAACGCGGACACGTGACGTTTTCTGATCTGTGCGTTGAAAGAGATTCCTCCTCATGGACAAACGGGAAACGTACGAGCGTTTTTCAGTGTAACTTCAAGACAACTGGATGAGTAATAAGACCATCCAGTTTTACCAAAGGTATCATTTATGAATGTTTGAGTGTGAAAGACTTTATATTCCAGCAGAAAATCTTGACAGGTATACCTCACAAAACCCTTTTTTAGTCTGCTATTTCATTAACTAACTGGTACGTGCCATATCAAAAGTTGCGATTCAGCACAATGCTGAAAATATCATAAAACTAAGCCTTGCTCCATTTGAAACTCAACCACAAAAATTGGAGGATTTCAAATTTGACATGTTGGATCCCCAAAGTGGACTCAAAAGTGGCCATGAGGAAGATTTTGGCCAGCCAATGTTCTCTTGTTTATACATGTTGTTGCCGTTAGCAAACTGCAAGTGTCTTTGTAGCATTGAACTGTTTGAAAATAATTTTATGTATTGAGACATTTTACTACTTTTATTTTTGTACTGAATTTGTATCCACATATTTAAATTTAAAGTTATGTTTCGATTCTTAAGTTATGTGTAGGTAGATTATATTATTATTGACTGAATTGTTAAACTCTAATATTGTGCATAAAATCCTTCTTTAAGATCAGACTTTATCAACTTGTTCCTTTCTGACAAAAAAAACAACAACATATTTTTGTCATATTAAAAAATCTTCCGGCAAGAAAATACTTTAGTTTAGAAACTATATCGGGACAAACTGAGCAAGATAAGACTTGTTTTTGATAATACTTGAAAACTTTTAAACGGGATGAAGATATGCTAATTTTCCTTCATTTAGCGCCGCTCTTCATAACAGAAAATACTTTGATTCATCCCAAAACACGAATTAAGTTCAATACCTTGATCTTCAGACCCCCCACCCTCAATCATCGTCAGTGTGAAAATATGGATCTCACAATCATACAGTCACTGCTGAAAAGGGCTCAAATCTGCAGAAGATGCTGGAAAACTGAAGAATCTGCAGGAGATTGAGGATTTTTCTGAAGAACAGCAGTCAGTTTAACTGTTCAGGACTAACAAGAGACTCATAAACACTTCAGTTCAATTCAGTTTAATTCATCTTTATTTTTATAGAGTTTTTACAATGTAGATTGTGTCAAAAGTAGCTTAACATAGAAGTTCTAGTAAATTGAAACTCTGTCAGTCCAGTTTTCAGAGTTGAAGTCGATCCATCGATGCGCAGCTCTACAAATTCCAACCAAACAAGCCAATGGTGACAGTGACGAGGAACAAACTTCACCATAAACACGGTGCGAATTACAGCGGGGTTTGGGCGGGTCTGACCCCCCAATTAATGCCTGATCCCCCATGAAGGACATCAAAACAAGATGTATGGAGGTCTACCTTTTAGTAGTTAAGAAATAGCTTGCTCTGATCTGTATCTTAAATAATATTAATAATTCAAGTAATAGATATACTTTTAACAGACCACCCCTGTTATGGTTAATACAGTACCGTTGTGAATGCATGTTTGTGCCTAAAATATTAATTCATCGGAAACCAGCAAATTTGGAGCATTAACAGGCAGTATAAGTGTTCACAAAACATGCTTCTTTAAAAAAGGCGTTTGTAAGTGTCTGTAAAACTAGATGCATAGTTTCTATTTTATTATACACTGGCTCGCACATGGAAGTTAAACGATAAAATAAAAACTACGTGTCTTTCATGGTCATCTATTAATAGGTGCAGGAAAGCAAACCTGTCACCGTTTACTTAATATCACAAATGTCACTGAAAACCACTCAATATCCTTCAAAACACTAAAAATATAATAACAAGTTTGATTAAAGGGCTGATCCACATGGTGTATTTTAAGGCTTGGTTGTGTTTATAAGATGCAAAACAGTGTGTGCTCATGCTTCACTTGTAGAGAATCAGGTTATTTTTTCATAGATCTTACTATGATTATATACAGCTACTCAGCTAACACGAAAACAACTGTCATATTTCCTCGTTCCTCCAAAAGGCCCGCCTTCACGCCTTCAAGAGCCTCTGATTGGTCAGCTAACATAATGTGCTGTGATTCGTGGATGGACTCAACGTTACCACGTCACGCCCCTACAAGCACGCGCTTTTGCGCTGTGTAAACAGTAGCTGTTAGCCGTAATCAGACAGAAAATAAAGAGCACACAGCTGACGCTAGAAACTGTGCATGTAGTTGATCAATTTTAACAAATAAAAATACTTACAGTTTTTAGCCTAATCCAGCACTTAACTGGGGGAGATCCTGGAAGCTGTCCTTTGTCAAGTGCTAGATATATCTTTTTTATAATTCTCTGGTACATGTTTAAAATTAAATTGTAAGCACTTTTTTGTCTTTGTGTTGTGTCCTTTGGAAGCCCAAATACAGAAACAGAAGATGCTCTATGGAAATAGCAGCGTTTGGATGGCATTTTAGCTTTTTCTGCTAAATTACAGCATTACAGCGTCTCTGGCCACGCACCTTTGCTGCACAGGATGTATGCTCGTGATGAATGCTTGTAACCTGAGGTGTTTGTGATCTCACTAGCGCAGATGTATTTTTTTGTAGTCCCCATTCGCTGTAAGCTTTGCTAAGCTAACTCTGTAAAAGCCAATGTCTCCCTTTGCATTGAACTTTGAGCGTATTACATTCAGAGATGTTATGTTCACACAGCTACATTACACATCAACTAAATTTAAAATATCGTAGTGGACCACCCCTTTAATAAATTAGATATAATTGAACTAAATATATAAATTTGCTTTACTGAGGCATATTTCTGCACATAACCGAAAACCCCCCAATCGTCAATGTATAATTCGCACCCTGCTCATAAACAACCATCACAAAGCAGAAAAAGCACTCGTAGATCATCAGGAAACCACACACACTATTTAAAACCAAGGGTGTGTAAACTTTTGAGCACAACAATAAGTTGACTAGAAACGTTCAACTAAAAAAATTAAGGCAGCAAGGATTTTTGCTGTGTGTTTTGGTGTTTTCTAACCATTTACAAAGCACAGAACAAGAACCTAAAAATTCAACCATCTCCAAAAAGAAAGGCAGAAATCCCAATTGCAGAAAGCTGAAGTGTTTTGCCAGAGTGTGCTCCTCTACAGGGAAAAAGATGAATGTGTGTACGAGCAGTTGTCTGGTTAAATTAGCGCTCTTACACTGGCCTCTTCCACGGTCAGTATTTCACTTCTCCCTAAGTGACACCCACAAAGAACAAAAAAAGAAAAATTAAACACTCTAGGCCATTGGGTTTACAGTCCTTAAAATTTCAGCCCTGTGACTTCCAAACACATGACTGAAAAAATTACAAAGTACGTACGCTTGACCAAATAAAAAATATGGCCTGTGACCCTGATTGTAATCCTTGTACGGGTTATTGGAGCTTTATTTCACAAATACGTGTGTGTAAAGTGAGACCTCTGGCACTTTCATGGTACAGGGATCAATAATATGCTCAGTATCGAGTTGCAGATTAACATTCTCTGCTTTTATTTATGGTACTCTTGCTTAACATAAGTTCATGTGCAAGTTATATGCAAACTACTCATGTTTATATGCTTATTCAGTTTGCTGAACTCTGGGGGGTAACTTGACCTTTCTTTTTCGTGGTTTTGAGGTCGGCTGTAGTGTTACCTGCTTCTACATCCAGCAGGTTAATGTTTAATGTCCGCTCAATTCGCTCTGCTTTCACAACACACATTTTCTTAGCATGCTAATGACATTTGTATTTGGTATTTTGTCAGGTTAGAGCTGGTAATGGAAAACAGCGCATTGCGTCATTTGTTTGAAGTGGCTTCTCGCTATTAAATCAGAGTAATTAATGCTGCAGAGCAACCTGATATGGAGATCCTACTGTAAAGCTATGCCACAGAAACGAGAGCAGCTTTCTAGAGGATTCGTTTGCGCTGTGTTCTGGGTGATGGAGGTGTCCATGGGAACATAACATGTATTTCATGTGATTTTTTTTTTTTTTTGGATGCTTTATCAAACAAACAAATAAATAAATAATTGAATATATTTTTATTGTTTAAAAGTGAAGAAAAAATAACTATCTAATAAACCATATAGAACGTATTTGATTAGCTTAATTCTAAAAACTGGAGTAAACTTTAAAACTACAGGTGTATAGTCATTTTAAAAAAGAATTAATATATTTTTTAATTCCTTTCGAAATGTAATTCATTTTTAGTGAATTAAACAAAGTGAACATTTTCAATGGTTGTTATTGTAATTAGCTAAAACTATAAACTGTAAAACAGAGATGCCCAAACTAGGGCCCACTGGCCAAAGTTGGCCCATAGTAACCCTTTATTTGGCCCACCGTCCCATCTGAGAAGAGATAGAGAAAGATTGGGATGGTTTAGAGACTCATTTCTAATTTAATGTAACCTTTTGTTTGTTTTGTTTTATTGCTAAGCTACAAAAAGCTAATGCAAGATTCAACATGTCAATTAAATAAATCAGATTTTTTAAGGACAATCCTGAGATATCAGTGAGTAAATGAAGGCAAGGCTTATTCTGCTAGACTAATGTATTAAGCAATGAACTCTACTGTGCTATGATCTACTGTGCTACTGTACATGATTGTTTATGTTTTTATTGTAATAAGTTATAATAAAAATAGACATATAATGCATTAGTTAATATGATTTAAAGTCAAGTTTTCGAGTTATTTAAAAAATATTATAAAATAAGTTAGGAAATTACCAATGGCAACTTGAATGTAATATAGTTTGGCATTTTTACCATCGGCCCATGGGTCTCAATGATATTTAGTTTTTGGCCCTTCATATGAAAAAGTTTGAGCACCCTGATATAAAACAAAACTTTAGTTGTTGTGCAAGATAAAGAATAAAAATTTATTTGTATTAAAACTATGTAAATATTAAACTAATGCAAATCCAATACAAAACTAATAAAAATCACACAACCAAATGACCTTTTTGAAGTAGATCTAACCCTTAAAATATATTAATTAAAAGTGGAAAATTTACTAAGGAAAAAAAAAATTTTAATTTAGAACGGAAATAATTTTTAAACTAAAAACTAATTACTAAAAAATCTGAAATAACACTGCTTTAAATCACATTGTTAATAGTTGACCCGTGCAAGCCTGTATAGCCAGGGGGGTTTGGGTGGTTTGAAAGATCCCCCCACCACCACCCCCACCACTGACAAAGTCCAGAATATAACCCCTGTATAAGCTAATTTATCCCATTTTTGACTGCTTTGCCATCATAAATTGTGAAAATTATAGGTAGAAAAAGGACTAATGTAATGTTTAATTATTCAAGTGGCCAAATTCTGACTGAGGAAAGTTTAAGGCCTGTAAAGTTTAATTTTTTTTTTTTTTTTTTTTTTTTTTTTTTTGCCCATAGGCTAAAGTTTTTATTTTAAAACAAGTTTTACCAGATTCCTAATTCTTTTTATGATGATTAATAATAAATTTGTGTTTAAAAGTAAGATTTTTCTTCATCTTTTTTATTCATTCATTTTTGGATTTAACGCTTCATTTTAAATTAACGCTTGGTAGTAAAATAGTATGGTGAGCACTTTTGAGCACAAGTGTAGGAAATACTTTTGGTGCATCAAACGGTGTGGTTATGATCACCCTCCGACAAGAATAGTTCTTAATGTCACTAAAATGCATATTTGAAATTTAAAGAAGAATTAACATATATGTTTTTAATTCCTTTTGAAATGTAGCCTAATTAATTTTAACAAATAATTAAACAAACATTTTACATTTTCAACAGTTGTTATTGTAGTTAACTAAAACTATATGAAACAACTTTAGTTGTTGTGCAAGAAAAAGAAAAAAACCCAATTTGTATTAAGTCAATTTAAATAGTGTTTAAAAACTCATAAACTAATAAAAATCACAACCAAATTCCCTTTTTGAAGTAGGCCTAACCCTTAAACAATACTTTATTAATTAAAAGTGTAAAATTTACTAAGGCTTGAAACAGAAAAAAAGATTTTAAAAGGGTAAAATACTGCTTTTGAAAATAAAAACTAATTAAAAATATGTATTTAAAATCACTAAATCTCAAATAACACTGTAAATCACATTGTTGATAGTTTCCCATATAAAGAACTGATAAGACTGGGTTGACGTATGGAATTAGGACTAAATTAAATATATTATTACGCAATCATTATTTTAAATGATAACAAAAGTGCTCCAATAACATGAGCATTGGTGACACAGTTTGCTGTAAGCTTAATTAGTTCATTAGCCGTCGTTTACAGACAACATGACAGGCTGTAACTGCGGGTGTCTTTTGTAGTCAGTGATGGATGTTTGGAAATCTGTATTGCGGAAAGATATTGAGATGGAAGTTCTCGTCGCTCGGACAAGGATAATGTTTCTTGTGCTTGTAAGAGTCATTTATAATTCAGACGGCAGTTGTATCTCTTCACTGTGTCTAAACTGAAACTTCAACCTCTACCGGACCTCATTGAGCACGTCTGCTGGCCATTTTTCTTGTCAGCTCCAGCCAAAAAAATAATAAATAAAAAATCCGCGACATGGCGGAAGTGGAGCGTCGGCGGCGGCCCATCATCGCCGGGCGGGAACGGGGTGAGTTTTGACCTCAGTTGATTCATTTTGTGCAAATAAATGATTGTGATGAAAGAATTATTCAGCGAAGCTAGGAGATCTAACGATTTATTTCAGCTCTGTCAGTAGTTCAAACATGCTCCTATTCGGCTCTTGAGAGAATGGACTGGCGGTTTGGTGAAAGAAACTGTCAGTTGGCCCTTTTATTGAAACACCTGCTTGTATCGCTCTGAGAATTGACCTGCTTTTGTCTGTATAGCTGTATTTTATTTTCGGCTTTGAAAAGGTTGTGTGAAATTTAACTGTGTTTATATTAAATTCATACGATTTCAAATGAAAAGTTTTACAGTCGAGACTGAGCTTTGGAAATGTGGTCAGCATGTGTGGCCTTTTGTGTCTCGCTTGAATCGCATTCCGTTGTTTTATTTTAGGTTTAAGGAAGATAAAGTGACCGCAAGGAACATAAAGTTGGCATATGTAATGATATTGTGTTATATATAAATTGTACAAACAAAATTTGTTAGTTTATGAAGTAAATATGCACTCTTAATAAAAATAAATGTTTGTGCAGTTATGCATCAGACGAATATTTTTAGTAGGCTACCTCAAGTAATCTTTTAGTGAGTGTGAAAATATAGCCTAATTAATTTAATACAATATGGGATATCCCTGTAAAACCCAACAGTCAACTTCATCAAATGAAATGAGTTAACTCCAAATTTACTGAAAGTTAACTCTACTCATTTGAAAAGAGTTTTGAACTCAGTGTTGAAGGTTATGAGTTCAATAAATACCTCATTACTTAAACTTAAACGGAGTAAGTTAACAGTACTCATATAGATTCGCTTTTTAAGTCAAATGGTTTGTAGCAATTGGTTTCCTCAAACAATTTGAGTTGCCTTATTGAGTTTTACAGTACTCAGATGGTTTGAGTTATTTTCATTCTCATTTCAGTTTTACTGTGCTCAAATTGCTTAATTTACTCAAATGGATTAAGTTCACAGTACTCATTAGGATTAGTTTTTGAACTTAAATGGTTTGTTGCTATCGGTTTCCTCAAATGGTTTGAGTTACCTTAACTTTTTGGGTTTTACAGTGTACCAGAAACATACATTATCTGTCCCTGAAATAAAAACATAAATACAGTGAATAAAAAGTATTTCATCCTAAACATTTCTAAAATGGACTGATGATTTCTGTAAAGGAGTATGTCATTTATTTCCTTCTCAGATTTTTGTTCTTTATTAAAAACACTTTACAAATGTACAAACCCTTTCATTGTCCTTGGTCCTCAGCCCAATCGAACCTACAGGTTTAATCGTTTTTTTTTTTTTTTTTTGCTAAAAACTGTTATTTAAAAAAAAAAATCAGAAATAGCAAGTTTAAGTTGTTATCATTCACATCAATGGATTAAACACATGAAATAACAAATATATACTATAATACAAATATTTTAATATTGTCCCCATGTTTTGGTCAGCCCTGTCACATCCGCATTAAATTTAACATAAAATGCGTGCAATACACCTTTAGGCTATGAGTCGGAAGTGACATCATTTAATGGAGAAGAAGCTGACAGGTATCAAGGATGCTTTCTATCATTGAATTGTATGATTTATGCTTGTTTTTGTATAGATTTTTTTTTGAGGACGACAAGCTTAAGTCAGGCCCTGTCACATTTTTTATAAGTGAAAATGTACGGTTCCGCTAGAATGTTCCATATAATTTATTATTAAAAAAACTCTCTTTTTTTCCACCATGGACAACTCTCTGTTAAAGGAAAATGTTCCATGAAAAACCATGGAACCATCCATGCAGATAAAGAAAACCTTTATTTTCAAGAGTGTGTTTGTTTTAGTGTAAGTTTACACTACAGTAATTTTAGTATTGTTATTTTACTATCATAATTTTAGTATCATTTGTAAGCAATTATAGCTTATTATTTTGACTTACTTGGCTCTTATGCTAATTTGGATGTTCATTCATTCATTTTCTTTTCGGCTTAGTCCCTTTATTAATATGGGGTCACCACAGCTGAATGAACCGCCAACTTATCCAGCAGTTTTATGCAGCGGTTGCCCTTCCAGCTGCAACCCATCACCGGGAAACATTTGAATTATTGTATTTCAAATTATAAATCTTATTTATATTGTTTGATTTAATTTTTATGTATTTTCAGTAGCAGTAGTGTTTATTTCAGTTAGATGCAAAGGCTGCATTCATTTTTATATATATTCTACTTTAGATTAGTCTCATTTACCAAACCTCAGATTAAGTTAGTGAGTAATAAATGCAACTATAATACAAGGAATATTAAAGCTAAAATTAAAACCACAAGTTTAAAATATTTATTGAAATTTAAAATTTCAATAAAATAAACATCAACGTGGCTAGATTATAATAACAGCTTATAAGCTGTTATAAGCTTATAATTTTAAGGGGGCTAATAATATTGGGGGCTTTCCTCAGCCAAAGTAAAATAAATACAATTTCTTCAGAAAAAAATATATATTAGGAAATACTGTGGAAAAATGTAAAAAATGTTGGAAAAGGAATACAAATTTCACAGGAGGGCTAATATTATTTATTTATTAAATGTTTTCACTTTTGTGAATTAATGAGCTTAGTGAGGCTGATTTTATTCCAATTAAATTATTATATTTCAGGAATTGCAATTAAATTAATTAAACTTAGTTAAGGTCAGTTGGCATTTCTGTGTGGAGTTTATTCTCCCTGTGTTTGCGTGGGTTTCCTTCAGGTGCTCCGGCTTCCCCCACAGTCCAAAGACATGCAGTACAGGTGAATTGGGTACGCTAAATTGTCCATATTGTATGTGTGTGAATGAGTGTATGGGTGTTTCCCAGTGATGTGTTGCAGCTGAGTTTATTCTCCCTGTGTTTGCGTGGGTTTCCTTCAGGTGCTCTGGCTTCCCCCACAGTCCAAAGACATGCGGTGCAGGTGAATTGGGTACGCTAAATTGTCCGTATTGTATGTGTGTGAATGAGTGTATGGGTGTTTCCCAGTGATGTGTTGCAGCTGAAAGGGTATCCGCCACGTAAAACATATGCTGGATAAGCTGGTGGTTCTTTCTGCTGTGGCGACCCCTGATTTATAAAGGGACTAAGCCAAAAAGAAAATGAATGAATGAATGAAAAGATAAGTTCGGATAGGACATTATTACAGTATGTGTCTTTTCAAAATAAGGGGTGACTGGTAACAAGTTAAAACTAAAATAAAACAAAAAAAAAAACTATGCACACATTAAAATAATGACAAAACATAAAAATTGCTTAAACTTCAAAATGAAAACAAAATGTAAAAAATAATCACTTCAAACATTTCATTATTATTCTGAACTATAGTTACTCATAATTAGTTTCAAATTATTACCAACACTGTTTAGTATAATAATGAATGCTGAAATACTCCTGAGTGTGTGTTTTTGTGTGTGCCTGCAGGGCCCGGGCCGGGGCGTTATGCTCTTCCGCCCACTATCGGTTACATAAACCATGACTACACCAAACCCAGCAGCCCGGCCTATTCCTTCCACAGCCGCATGAGCAGCAACAGTGAGTGACATGACAACAAAACACTGACACACGACACGATCCACTCCACTAATGCGGCCCGCCATCAATCATGCCTGTTCATGCACAACACACACATATATCAACATGGCATTTATAGGGATTGATCATTTTTATAGATGAATTAGTGTCGAGGATGATGGCTGAAATAGTCTTTGGATTTGCATACACACACTTACACGCCTAATTAGTGACATGTAACGCCTGCTTCCTCGTGGAAGGAATTGAGAACACCCAGTTTGATCAAAGAATGAATGCCAAAAAAAAAAACCTCTCGCACATCTGGACTTTATATTCCAAACAACAGCATGCAATATAATGATTAATGCCATTTCTTTGGCATGTTACGCTGACAAAATCCACGTGCTTGATTTTAATCCATATGTTTGATTTTAATTAACGTTTAATAGTATTTTTGTTGCTCAGACAGTAGAAATTGTTAAATAGGAATGCATGGACCTGATCAAATTTGCTACCAAATGAAAATCGTTGATTTACTACAAAATGTTTCTTTTTGAATAGTGGTGTCTGTGGATTCTAGTCCTGGGCCGCGGTATCGTGTGGATGCCAAAGTGACGCGCTTTGGCAGAGATGGGACTCCGTCGTACTCTATGCTGGGTAGAAGGAAGAGGACAGGTCAGTTTTCATCTGATTTGATGCATTTTTTATTCATAAATCTGTCAATTTGTTTAATCTAAGACCTTTTCATGACAGAAGTCCAGTTCTGGTTATAACAAACTAATATAGAGTTAAAGTGTATTTAATTGTGAAAATAATTTTAGTGAAAATACAATTAAAATGTAAAAATATGGGTGAAATATGGATGTGGCTTTATTTAGTCAGCACACCAGATATATTTACATTCACCGGCCACTTTATTAGGTACACTTGTCCAACTGTTTAAGGCAATTTCTTTTCAGCCAATTACATGGCACCACCTCAGTGCATTTATTCATGTAGACATGGTCAAGATGATCTGCTGCAGCTCTAACCGAGCATCAGAATGGGGAAGAAAGGTGATTTAAGTGACTTTGAACATGGCATTGTTTTTGTTGGCAGATAGACTGGTCTGAGTATTTCAGTAACTGCTGATCTACTAGAATTTTCAAGCATAAACATTTCTATGGTTTACAGAGAATGGTCAGAAAAAGAGAAAATATCCAGCGAGCGGCAGTTCTGTGGGAGCAAATGCCTTGTTGATGTCAGAGGAGAATGGCCAGACTGGTTCCAGCTGATAGAAAGACAATATCCAGCTGATATTTTCTTGGCACACTTTTGGCCCATTAGTACCAATTGTTCATCGTGTCAATGCCACAGCCTACCTGTATTGTTGCTGACTATTTCCATCCCTTAATGACCACACTATACCCATCTTCTGATGGCTACTTCCAGCAGGATAATGTGCCATGTGATAAAAACAACTTCATGTCAATATGGACATACATTTTTGAGGAATATTTCCAGTACCTCGTTAAGTCTATGCCATGAAGGATTAAGGCAAGTACGGTGTACCTAATAAAGTGAGTATATATAGTTATATAGTAAAAATGAAAATATCCCTATGCACTATTAAAAATAAAGTGTTTTGACAGTGATGCCTTAAAAGTGCCATTGTTGGTCATAAGTTCAACACTGAACTATTTTTTCATAGTGTCAAGAACAATATAATTCAAATCTTTATTTATTATGAATAATCTTTGATGGATTGTGGAAAAGTTTCTATGCATGGTAAAGGTTCCTAATGGAACAACTAGTACAAAAAGCTAGCCTTTGTTTTTTTAAAATATAGAAAAATATGTGCATAATTGTATAATTATAACAGTTATGGTAATAGGTTTACTGACCTTTTTTAAGTAAAATCAACTTGTTGCTTTTAAGGCAACTGGTTTACTTACTTTTTTATAAGAAACAAATAGATTTTTACAGTGTAAAGAACCTTTTCCACTAAAGAACCACTAAAGGGTTGTGTAATAGAAAGCTTCTTTCAGATTTGAATGATTTTTCATGTTGCCACTATTCCAAATTAAAACCTTTTTATCTGTTAGTAAGAAAATGAACACTATTCTAAATGGTTTAATTCAAATCTTCTGAAAATGTATGATTTTATTCACATATAAACAACACTGACAAGCAAACAGATTTGCTCACATACAGTAAGCTAGAGTATAATACTGGAGAAAGAGGTTTGTTCCTGCATGTCACATTTCACATTTGAGCCTCTGCAATAACCAATGAGGTTTGTTTGTGTTTGTCAAACGGGTTCAAATGAGTTTCTGGTCATGTTTGCTGATCAGTGTTTACAGTAGTCAACAGTTGGACCAAAAAAAAAGTTTTTTAAAATTGTCCTAGGACAAGGGGTGTGGTTTAATAGTTTTAGGACAGCTTTGATGAACGGTTTTGATCCACTTCAAATGTCGACAACTACTGCATATATGTGAACAAAGAGCCACATTAAACCTGTTCATAATATAAAGTGACTGTTTCTACAGAAGACTTGAATTGAATGAAATTAATCAGTCTAGATATTTTGTGTACTAGAATTTGGTGTGTATTCACTTTCAATGAAGAGTAAAATCTCTCAGAGATGGGTTATAATAACATCTCTGAGGCTATATTATTAAGGCAACTTATTATTAAGTTGAAGACGAGCACTATGGTTTTAATTGAAATTGTAATATTTAATAATTAATAATTTAATTGTTATATTTTTCACATATATTAGCAGTATTTCAATTATTAGATAAAAGCTAAATGTAAATATAAAAATGATAGTTTAAGCCAGGGGTCACCAATCTCGGTCCTGGAGGGCCGGTGTCCCTGCAGGATTTAGCTCCAACTTGCCTCAACACACCTGCCTGGATGTTTCCAGTATACCTAGGAAGACCTTGATTAGCTTGTTCAGGTGTGTTTGATTGGGGTCGGGGCCAAAATCTGCAGGACACCGGCCCTCCAGGAACAAGTTTGGTAATCACTGGTTTAAGCTATTAAAAATGTATTTGTTAATTTAAATAAGGCTAACATAAATGTAAATACAATATAAATATCACACTCTCAGAACAAAAGGTACGCCAGCTGTCACTGGGGTGGTACCTTTTCAAAAGGTACACATTTGTACTTGAAGGGTCCAGAATGGCACCTCAAAAGTATATATAGTACCTACAAATTTTAAGAGGAACACTTTTGTGTTTTTATATATTGTGTAGTAATACAGGTTTTGCCATGAAAATAGCTTATAACATAAAACATAATAGTTTTAATAGCTCATTTCTAATAACTGATTTCTTTTAACTTTGCCATGATGACCGTAAATAATATTTGACTAGATATTTTTCAAGATATTAATATTCAACTTAAAGGGCAATTTAAAGGCTTGACTAGGTTAATTATTTTAACTAGGCAAATTAGGCAAGTCATTGTATAACAATGTTTTTTCTTTAGCCATTTGAAAAAAAAAAATAGGGGGCTAATATTGACCTTAAATTAAACGTAAAATATTGACCTTAAGACAATCAAGACTTTCTCTAGAAGAAACAATATTACTGGAAATACTGTGAAAATTTCCTTGCTTAATTAAATATGACTTGAGAAATATTTGAACAAGAAATACATATATTATTAATTAATAATAATTTGATATGGGCTAAATATTTTGCCCTTAACTGTACATAACAACAACAGAATAATACATTATTATATCAACTCAATTCATTTCAAAATATATTTCCAAACTACAGACAAATTAAGTTTTCTGAAGGCCAACAAAAGTCTTTCTAGTTTGTAATGACATGAGAGTGAGTCATTTTGTAATGAACTAATCCTTTAATGTCAGATGAAAAATAGCCATGCACAATACTTTTTAAGCAATTTATAAAGCAAACTGTCAATTTAAAGTCACCTAAATCCTCGATCGCATGAAGCAGTTGTTGATTCTCTGTTTTTTGATCAGCTGGTTCCTTCCAGACTCCAGGACCGGGAGCCTACAGTCCGGAGAAAGCTCCACCTTTAAACCTCCACCACAGACCTCCATCTTACACCATGTCCTCCCGTACGCGCTACCGCAGTGTGGACCCTGTACCAGCACCCAACCGCTACACCTTACCCACTCTCTTCGGCACCCCAGTGACCTGCAAACCCTCCAGCCCCTGCTTCACCATGTCAGCCCGCATGAAAGCAGGTGGCCCTTCTGAAGATCTGTCTATGACCCCGGGACCTGGCCGGTATAACAGCACAGACCCCAGCGTTTACTTGAACAGACAGCCTTCTTTCTCCATGCAGAGCCGTCATAATATTCTCATCGACAGCACTGGGAAGCCTGGTCCGGGTACGTACAGCTCTGAAAAGGTGACGGCGCACCTACCCCGAGCACCATCTGTTTCTCTGGGGGTCCGTCACTCCGAGTTTGTAACACCGCTGATTGTTGATGTATTAGATTAAATTTATATGACATGGGTGTATTAGATGCTGTGGATTAGTAGTTTACCAGGTGTTTACAAGAATTTTAAGGAGAAAATAAAGAGAAGTGTAAGGAACTAATGAGTGAACGAGTGGTTTTCGGTTTCATTCACATCAATTTTTTAAGGATCATTGCATGAAATTGAAAACTTTGATAGAATTAATAAATAAAATATGTGTATTTATATATTATCTATGTATTAAAAATGAAAATAAATATGAAATAAAACGGCTTAAAGGGGATAGTTCATCCTAAAATGAAAGTGAGTATCGAAAACCAGATTCTTTTTCATTTTTGTGTCATGGAATAGTGCCATCTCAGGCTATTTAATTTCTTATTTCATGGCTATTATTAATAAGCTATATGCACACAGACTTTTAAATTCAGCCAGTCAGCCTCAGCGCTTCCGATGAACTGCCTTTCCATTATAAAATTGCCATGTTTAAGGTCTGATTTCTTTAAAAATCAATGATCTTCACTGCCTGATATATGATATAAAGTGGGTCTCAGACTGGACACGAAGCACTGCATTAAATTCCATTTTCCCCAGCCATGACTTGACAGTTTATTTTACCCCAGTATTTTCAATAGAGTTTCTGCGCTCGCCTGCTGATCCTGATGACGCTAGCGGTTACACAGTCTTTTTATTTCATTTTACGCTTGAGCAACTAAATGAATGCTTAAGTCTATTTAACTGAATGTGTTTTAATGACATTACAACATTGATGCTGTAAGAGGATCTTTATGAAATTGAAAATAGTCACATTAAGCTTTCACTGGAAGTTCATCATTGGCTGAAAAACATTAGCTGTGCATGTAGCCCATTACTTTTGTTTTGATGTTTTTGTCGTGTCTATTAAAGACGAGCATTGTTTTAACATGGCTTTAATTTCAAACTATATAATATTTTTCATTTATATAAGCAGTATTTGAGTCACTCTTTTCATTTAATAGATAAAAGCTAAATGTACTGTAAATATAAAAAATTAGTTTAAGCTTCTAAAAAAATAATTTGTTAATTTGAATAACGCTAACATAAATTTAAATACTAAATAAATATCAGACTAATCAAAACATAGTACATTTTTAACAAAATGAAGCTAGTTTAATGTAATGTGTACTTATATACCGCATTCATCATGTATGGCCATACACACAAAGCGCCTCACAATCATGGGGGGGGGGGTCTCTCCACACCACCACCAGTGTGCAGCATCCACTTGGATGATGTGACTGCAGCCACTGAACAACACTCACAACACACCAGCTATATGTGAAGTGGAGAGACAGTGATAGATCCAATTCGGTGGATGGGGTTGATTGGGATTTTTAATGACCACAGAGAGTCAGGACCTCGGTTAAATGTCTCATCCGAAAGACGGCGCTCACTGAGCAGTTTAGTGTCCCCTTCACTATACTGGGGCATTCGGATTCACACAGACCGCAGGTTGAGCGCCCTCTGCTGGCCTCACTAACACCACTTTCAACAGCAACCTGGTTTTTGTGATCTCCCATCCAGGTACTGACCAGGCTCAGCCCTGCTTAGCTTCAGTGAGTAACCGGTCTTGGGCTGCAGGGTGATGTGGTTCTGGTTGAAATATTATACATTTACTTAATTGTGTGTAAAATATAAAGAGTATAGAGACAACTGATATAGAGTATTGTAAATTCTTATTATCTTTAAATTTTAATTAATGCTGTACGTTATTTTTACAAATATCTGCCAACAGGGTTAAAATGCTCATTCTTATTTTGAATTAAGATTATTTTATACCCCATTGGTGCATATTTTTCTTACTTTAAGCAATAAAATTGAAAACAAGACAGTATCTACAGTCCAGATACTCAAAAAACATAGATGTTGGTACTGAAAAACAAGACAAAAATCTGTAAGGACGTCATTTTACAAGCTT
The DNA here is from genome assembly GCF_903798145.1 of Danio aesculapii. Classification (NCBI taxonomy): domain Eukaryota; kingdom Metazoa; phylum Chordata; class Actinopteri; order Cypriniformes; family Danionidae; genus Danio; species Danio aesculapii. The sequence continues at coordinate 41,638,968 of NC_079436.1, forward strand.
TTTACATCTTACAAGCTTTACTTCGATCAAATGCAAGTAAAGTCATGCTGAGTGTTTGTTATTTTAAAGACAACTCTGCACATTGAGCTTGAATAATAGCAATAATTTATAAATTGAGTTTATAGACAGAATAAAGGTATCACTTCTAGTTGAAGCCGAGATCCATCACTTTAGGTATAGTGTAGTAGGTATAGTGATGTGTATTGGGGCACTCCATTCACTGCTCTGTCCATCATCAAGAATGTCCTTTGCTGATATCTGGATGTGATACGTTCGTCCTGCCACCAGTCCACTTAGAACCATTTTATTAGACTCGTAAGGGCCCAGCTAGAAAACAATTAATGTTAGCATGAAATAACCATCATGTTTTAATCTTGTCTCTTAACACTAGAACCACCAAGGCGTATTGTAGAGCTAAAACATCAAGCAGGTAAAAATGACCCATTCACATCACTACTGATTAACTGTCAGTGGATTATCTCTTTGTATTAAATTGAGCTGAATCATTTTTTAGTTAACTAATGAACATTTTTTTTATTATTTTCATCCTTGTAAAGTGGTTTTGGCATGATCTAGGGACGGGGGAAATTAATGCAGCAGCATATAGCAATATTTTTCACGACAGTACAATATGGATACATGCACACCGATATCATTTATTAATTCATTCATTTTCCTTTGGCTTAGTCCCTTTTTTATCAGGGGTTGCCATAGTGGAATGAACCGCCAACTATTCCGGCATATGTTTTACGCTGCGGATGCTCTTCCAGCCGCTACCCAGTACTGGGAAACACCCATACACTCTCACATTCACACACATACTCATACACTGCGGCCAATTTAGATAATCCAATTCAGCTATAGCGCATGTCTTTGGACTGTGAGGGAAACTGGAGCACCCGGAGGAAACCCAGGAGAACACGAGGAGAACATGCAAACTCCACTCAGAAATGCCAAATGGGCCAGCTGGGACTTGAACCAGCGCCCTTCTTGCTGTGAGGTTACAGTGCTAAACACTGAGCTACCGTGCTGCCCAACGGCGAAATCAATATATCTCTTTATTAATCAGGGGTTGCCACAGCGGAATGAACCGCCAACTTATTCAGCATATTATGCTTCCAGCTGCAACCAATAATGGGAAACATCCATACACAATCATTCACATACATACACTACGGCCAATTTAGTTTATTCAATTCACCTGCAGCGCATGTCTTTGGACTGGAGAGAACATGCAAAATCTACACAGAAATGCCAACTGGCCCAGCGAACTCGAACCAGCTCGAACTCGAACCAGCGACCTTTTTGCTGTGAGGCGACAGTGCTAACCCACTGAGCCTTCGTTTCGCCATCTATATATCATCAATATTTTATTTAATTATACTATTTAGTTGAATATTAAAATCAGTTTATTTACAGTCTACTAGATGGTGGTTTTGTTTTTAATTCTGGTGAGGTCAGCTGGGTCACCTTCAGCATGCAGAAAGTTAGTAAAATAAAGATGGCGGCGTCGTAGAAAAGAATATATAAAATTTAAGGTTTTCATTAAAGTGTTAGACAATCCCATTTTACGATGCAAAAAAGAGGTGAGAAACTCTTATATTTCTGTTCAGTTAAAACAGATTTTAAGTTTCACTTTTAAGATCAAATTTGAAAGATGAAAAAAAAGATAAATTGCAATATATTGCACAATTAAAAGCACAGTAATATTGTATTATGACACAAGTAATGTCATCCCCACCCCTATATATGGTTGTACTATATACACTACTTTCAGCAGTGAGATTTACATTATTACACTAAACTGAACTTCATTTGTGAAAACTGGACTGAAGCAGTTTCAATTTACTAGAACGTTTAAGGTGCTTTGACTAAATCTACATTGTAAAAGTCCTATAGAAATTTAGAGGAATTGAATATAGCGATCTAAAATATAAGTGGTGGGAAAATAATGGCATTATACAGTTGCAATCAGAATTATTAGCCCCCTTTGATTTTTTTTCTTTCTTATTTAAATATTTCCCAAATGATGTTTGACAAAGCAAGGAAATTTTCACAGTATGTCTGATATTTTTTCTTCTGGAGAAAGTCTTATTTGCTTTATTTCGGCTTAATTAAAAGCAGTTTTTAATTTTCTAAAAACTTCTAAAAACTTCTAAAAAACTTTCTAAAAACCCCTTTAAGCTGTATATTTTTTTCGATAGTCTACAGAACAGACCATCGTTATACAATAACTTGCCTAATTACTCTATCTTGCCTAGTTAACCTAATTAGCCTAGTTAAGCCTTTAAATGGCACTTTAAGCTGTATAGAAGTGTCTTGAAAAATATCTAGTCAAATATTATTTACTGTCATCATGGCAAAGATAAAAGAATTTAATTATTAGAAATGAGTTATTAAAACTATTATGTTTAGGAAAGTGTTGAAGAAATCTCTCTGTTGAACAGAAATTGGCGAAAAAAATAAACAAGGGGGCTAATAATTCAGGGGGGTTAATAATTCTGACTTCAAATGTAGGTAAATCTGACTTTCTGATGCTGTTAGCAAAACTATTCTTAACAACAGGCAGTTGTAAATACTGCATTTTTAGTAAAAGTTGATGACTAGGAGGCGTGTTATTGAAAATCTGTCCAGTTTTCCCTCAATGTTATTTATTTATTATTTTGGCCTAGTCCCTTGATTTATCTGGGGTCGCGACAGCGGAATGAACAGCTAACTTTCTATCATATATTTTACAAAGCGAATGCACTTCCAGCTGCAACCCATCACTGGGAAACATCCACACACACTCATTCACTACGGACAATTTAGCCTACCCAATTCACCTATACCACATGTCTTTGGACTGTAGGGGAAACTGGAGCACCTGGAAACTGGAGAACATGCAAATCCACACAAAAATGCCAACTGACCCAGCCAAGGCTTGAACCAGCGATCTTCTTGCTGATAGGCGATCGTACTACCCACTGCGCCACCGTGACGCCCCAATTTATGTTTAACAGAAAGATTTTTTTCAACACATTTCTAAACAATGATTTGTTCTGTAGACAATCAGAAATAAAATATTGTTTAAGGGGGCTAATAATATTGAAAATAAAAAAAATAAAAACTGCTTTTATTCTTGCCAAAATAAAACAAATAAGACTTTCTCCAGAAGACAAAATATAGGAAATACTGTGAGAAATTCTGTGCTCTGTTTAACGCCATTTGGAAATTATTTGAAAAAGAAAAAAACTGGAGGGCTAATAATTTGATTTAACAGGCATGAGTACATTTGACCCCTTGGTGGTTCTAGTGTTAAAGTTTTGATTTTGCTGTCATTTTGAGTTTGGTACTTAGTAGAACAGTTTCAACCCATGAAACTCACAATTCTAGCAGTTTCCGGCTTGCCCCAGTGGAATCTGACTTTGTAATTAAGGAGAAAGATGACAGGATCTGGCCATGTGTGTGGTGGACTCCACTGCACAGACACCTTCCTGCCTGGCATTATTATCCCGCTGACATTCTCTGGAGGATCAGGTTTCACTACAGACCAAGCAAGCACAGGAATTAAAACACTCAATATGAGTACATGGCATCAAGATGTGAACATTGATAAGGAAATATTTCAAAGGCATCTCTTTCGTCACAACTCTTTTTGCTGTTGTGACACAGACCACCCAAAACTAAATTTATTTGTGATTTTTTTTTTTCATAATAGTGATATGATTGATTATTTTCTTGTATATTACAAAAAAACAAACATAGTCTAGCCAGTGGACACTGTAAAAATAGATTGCTTGCCTTAAACTTAAGGTGAATTGAATTACCTTACAAGTACTTTTAATCAAAATCTGTGTTGTCATAATTTATGGATCACATAACTCATGGTGAAGCAAATAATATGGTTGAAGAGGACTATAAAAAAATCTCACCTATTTGCTCAAAAATAAATGCCTGGATTTGTGTTGCACTTCCAAGAGCATTAACCGCTGTGATGTTTATAAGAGTTGCTTCTCTCGCAAAGATCTCCAGATCCTCTATTGCACATTGCCTGCCTTCGTCTCCCCATTTCTGGCATTGACGAGCACTTGAAAGTGGGTCTGAAAAGTTTCTAAATATAAAAACAGAAAGACATCATCAAATATTTTGCGCTAAAATGTTGTATTTTAAAAATCACAAATATGTCCATCAACTCTGGAAAGGACTGTTGAAGTAAAGATTCCAAATGGTGGTTCTGTACCTTTAAGGAAAAAAACATGAAACTTATGTGAAACCTTAAATGCCAAAGAAGAACCTTTAGTTGTGAGATTGTAAGATACCTGTATGTAGCAATATACTGGGTTGGAAGTATTGGGTCTGTAGTCAGTGTCCAGGAACAGATTGCCCTTTTAGGGTAACTTGGAGACCAACAATGCACATGCGGAGGAGAAGGGGGATCTGAATAGAGCAAACATTACAGGTGAAATTTCAGAGACAATGGTTACTAGACACTCTTACAAAAAAAGTCTTACCCTCCTTACTCTGTCTCTTATATCTCTTATACAACAGTTCCCTTGCAAGTAGCACTTGCCTCTTCATGTTGATTTATCTGAGAAATATTGCTAAGTTACGAAGTATGCTATCCATCTCAGATGCAGAAAAGCTAGTCCATGCTTTTATGACTTCAATGCTGGATTACTGTAATGCTCTGTTTGCTAGCTGCCCAGCATCGTCTATTAACAAACTTCAGCTAGTACAAAATGCAGCTGCCAGAGTTCTTACCAGGTCTAGAAAATATGATCAAATCACCCCAATTTTATCCTCCTTACACTGGCTGCCTGTTAGGTTTCGTATTAAATTTAAAATATTGTTTCTTACCTATAAAGCTTTAAAAAGTTTAGCTCCTGTTTATCTAACCAACCTTCTGTCTCGCTACAATCCAACCCACTCTTTAAGATCTCAAAACTCAGGGCTTCTGGTAGTACCTAGAATAGCAGAGTCGAGCAAAGGAGGTCGAGCCTTCTCATTTATGGCTCTTAAACACTGGAATAGCCTTCCTGATAATGTCAGAGGCTTAGACACACTCTCTCATTTCAGAACTAGATTAAAGATCTATCTTTTTAGTAAAGCATACACTCAGTGCATCACTTAGCGGTATGATACATGAATGTGCTCCACACAGGCTTCTTCATCTCGTTTATATACACTATGAACAGCAGCTACGCTAATTATTCTCTTTATTCTCTATTTCCACCTGGGGATACTCATCCTGAGGCCCTCAGACTATGCAGCGCCACTGATTCAATCCAAGACCAGCGACGAGATGATCCCAAGGTCTCCATATCCTGGACCAGGTCGTATCCTTAGCAGCTACTGTGGTGGTCATGGAGGACTGGAGAGCATGAGACTGATTCCTGTGACGCTTCAAGGACAGACGAGTCTTTGCTGAGGCCAGCTTCCAGCCTCCGGCACTGTAGCTCTGCACAAGACGTTTGGCCATTGGAGAAATGGTCGTGCCCATCTGAGCCTGGTTCTCTCAAGGTTTTTTTCTTCACCTTCGGCCAAATTGGTGAAGTTTTTCCCTCTCCGCTGTCGCCACTAACTTGCATGGTTCAGGATCTGTAGAGCGGCGCATCGATGGATTTGCTCTTCAGAGTTTGGACTCTCAGTAGTGATTTTTAAACCACACTGAACTGAGCTCAACTGAACTGAACTTGAACTTTGAAAAGTGAACTACACTATTTCAATTTACTATGATCTTTTATGTGAAGCTACTTTGACACAATCTACATTGTAAAAGCGCTATAGAATTACTGGTGAATTGAATTGAATTTACTGACTTTACAAGTCACATTGGACAAAAGCGTCTGCTAAATGACTAAATGTAAAAATAAAGCTTCCAAAATAAACTGTTAGAGGAAGCACGCCATATAGAATCTCTAATTTTCTTAGTTTAAAGAGAATTTGAATAATCTAAAGATTGTTGATCCACACAATTCCTTCATGTGGCCCCAACTTGATTCAATTAAGTTAACTTAATTGTTTTTACAAATATAAGTGGAATGAACATAAAACAATTTAGTTGTCCAAAAGAACTCAAGAATTTGGTTGATTCAGCTTATTTTAAATAAGTAGTTTGAACAAGCAGCAAAAATCCTTGTGTATACATGTGTTCTATTGGTGTTCTTCATGGAACTTTTAATAAAAAAAAAAGGTTTGTATTTAACTGTGTGTACACATAATTAAATAAAATGTGCATCAACCTACATCCCAGATGTAGAGATACAGATTGTACCAGATCTCCATTCTGCTTTTGGCAGGTGTAGATGCCTTGGTCCTTCAAACTGGCGTTCTGTATGGAGATAACTGGGCTTGAGACAAGCACTGAGCTGTTAAATCTCCACTCCACCCCTTTTTCCTCTCCGTCAGTACATGGTATCTTCACAGATGAACCCACTGCTACAAACAGGTCTATTAAGGGAGGCGAGGAGGAAAGAGACAGGCTTGAACAGATCCAACATGCTGTGTGTGTGTGTGTGTGTGTGTGTGTGTGTGTGTGTACAGTAAGAGAATACGTGTGTAGAGGTGTACTGTATGTGCATGAGGTAAAAAAGTATTTCTGAACAGATAAACCTTACCTTGAACCGCTGACTGTAAAACTGCCGTGCCTTGGCAAAAAGCTCCACTTGCTATGACCAGTGCTCCAAAAACATATATTAAGCACATTGTTATACTCACAAAAACATAGAGGCTCTTTTTAAAAAGAAGAAACTAAATTTGAACGTACTGTAGTCACACACTCATATTTAAAGGAGAACAGAAATGCTCTGTTGTTTGGAGTTTTGTTAATCATTAGTTGGTAAATACATTTGCGAAAGAAGGCAGGTCACCGTTTGGCACCATTGTGAAACTAAATACATGGAATTTGAAAAATTCATGTGCACTTTTGAGACAATGACATAACAGGATCTAAAGAAAGAAAAGCAATATAAAACAACAAAAACACTTCTGTTGACAATTTCGTTCTACTTGCATATGCAAAATACAAAACTCATATTCTGTAATGTACAGTTGAAGTCAGAATTATTAGCCCCCTCTGGGTTTTTATTTTATTTTTTTGCTTTTTTTTAACATTTCCCAAATGATGTTTAAGTTTGTTATGTTTTCACAGTATGTTTTTCTGATAATATTTTTTTCTTCTGGAGAAAGTTTTATTTGTTTTATTTTGGCTAGAATAAAAGCAGTTTGAATTTTTTTAACCATTTTAAGGTCAATATTATTAGCCCCTTTAAGCTTTGTATTTTTTTCAGTAATCTACAGAACAAACCATCGTTATACAATAACTTGCCTAATTACCCTAACTGTATAGAAGTGTCTTGAAAAATGTGTAGTAATATTATTTACTGTCATCATGGAAAGATAAAATAAATCAGTTATCAGAAATGAGTTGTTAAAACTATTGTGTTTAGAAATGTGTTGAAAAACATCTTCTCTCCGTTAAATAAATTGGGGGGGGGGGGGGGGGGGGCTAATAATTCTGACTTCAACTGTATTTCAAAATAAGCAGATCATGTGATCTTACAGTGACGTGGAAATTCAAAATAATAATATATTCTTCTTTAAACTTGCAATACATTTTCACTGGGAAAATTGCAGCATTGGGTCGATTTAAACATTTTTTTCTTTAAATTGCTTCACCTAAAATAATGATATTTTCCCAACCTAATTTATGACATAGAACTTAATAAATTAAGTTGAAATTGCTCGATTCATTTTGGTGTGATATATTGAAATAATTTGGTTTCAGTTTTAATAGTCTATAGGTGCACACATTCTAGTCATTAGTTTCAAGAATGTTTCCATATGAAATGTCCATTAAAAAGTTATTCAAGCATGTAATGCTAGAGTTTGAAATTGATTTTGTAAAAATAAAATTATACTGTAGGTGCCAACAGACCAAAAAGTCTGACCCAAAAGTAAACAAATACATTACTCAATTAATAATAGAATTAAGTCAAATAGTACAAGCTCAATACCTCTGTATTCTATGTGATAACTTGATGTTTACTGCTACTAGTGGACAAGTGCAAATAACCACAGATTGCTAATGTAAAGGGGTTAGAAAAACTGAAATATCAATTTCATCTATTAACTCGTCAACAGGTCTTTATTTTTATGCTTGCACAACAGAAAGCGCACACACTTGCGATTAATAAAATGCATGCATTCAAAGATATGTTGACTTCAACACAAAATCCTGAACATATGGTCGGTGACATCAGCACTATAAATAAAGGTGCATCTACAATGTTATATAGTGACTTAAAATCCATAAAATATTTTATCCAGCCCATCAATTATAACTTAAACTGAGAGGGGAAAACACAGCGTTTACATACTGCAGGATTCAGTGAGCAGTTTTAGCTACCATGTGGACTGTGATATGATGAGGTCAGAATCCTTCTGTAAACAGCACAATGTGCTTGTTTATTGAGTGTGTGGGACTGTTCATTCCTCCTTGTATTTTCACAATCCAGAGTGAAGACTTAATTCACATAAGCAATGAAAGTGCAACAACTTGAAATGAAAACATGTTTCGAATTTAAGCTCTTTGGACGAGAATGAAAGGAGATCTATCAGTGAAAACCGAGAACAACCTTTAGGATTGATAAAGGGAACATAATCAAGTTGTTTTGCGCCTTTACGACCCTCTGTTGTGTCTTAATATCTCCTTTTCTACTGTACTGTCTGTATTTACTTGTGTACTGCATTTTGGAGACTAAATGTTTGAAATTGGTGTTTGGAAAGTTAGTACATTTTTGCACCACTCTCTGACACCAAATTAAGTCAACAAAGTACATTTAGTGTTTTAGATATAGCACTTTATTAAAAACACAAACACATTTTCTTATAAGTTTATTTTCAATAATTTGCTACCCATTTCTGCCTATCACTTAAATAGAGTTTGACTTGAAGAGGTTGTAGTTAGGGCAAAATTTAATGTCTTTTTAAGGCTTTATGCATCTGTGTCTTCTCTGGTGTTCAAACTTCCCATCCCAAATGAGGTAATAAGTCTCCACTGCCAGCAAACAAACTGTTTAACTTTGATTACTGTCGTTGTAAGGGATAAGATGTTATCTATGAGCCTTATAACATTACAACAGAACTTTTAAATGATTGAAAACAGAAGCTTCTGGCTCTTCTGAGGAGCAATTATTGTAATGGCAGCAGTGCTCAAACTACAGGAACTCGGATTATTCTTCAGTTGGATTTGAGTATATTGAGTATAAATTGAAATCCCCGATTTTCAAAGGTGCTTAAGATCTTAAAACCTCCCTGTATGTTTGATGAAAGACAAGAGAAAACAAACTGAAGTCGTTAGGCGCCATCTTGTGGTTGGTGGAGTTTATTGTATACCTTTTTCCGACAAAGAAGCCAGTTTTTTTTTGTTTTTTTTTAATCATATCACGATGGCTAATTCTTCTGCGTGCATATGCTACATAAGTTTGTAAAAGCAACACACTTAAATTAAAGCAATTTTTACTGAATATTCAGTAAGGTGCCCCATATTATTTGCTGTTGCGCCTTTGACGTGACATGCTACAAGTGCTACATCCATTTTGGCGCCAATTTTCTGAAATCGAGAAATTATTTGTTAATGTAAGTCGTCGTTTATTAGATTAGCTAGCTTGAGAGTTAGAGTTAGTGTCTGAAATATTTGGCTAACAAATTTCTGTTCCTCAGCTTGATCTCGTCTATGTTGTCTTCTGGGGGTTAGTTATGGAGTGGTTTACGTAATTGGTCAATGAAACATTTAATGAAATGTTAGTAAGGGCAAACACATAGAGATACAAAAAATTGACAGACAATATTAATGCATTTTGCAGCTCAAATGTTCATTTTTTATTTATAAATACACACAAATACAAATTGTTGATGATTAAATAAAATTTAATTTAATATGAATTGCATATAGCACCTTTAGAAAATAGCTGCTATGTATATTATTACAACACTTAAAAACAATTATCAGGCACCAGGACCAGCCACTGCTATATTAAGGCTGTTTTAGACTGCTATAACATGTTTCGTATCCACCTTTTTATCCAGATTGGTTTTTGAATGTTTGTACCACAATTAAACGCATGAAATCAGATATGGAGGTTGTTTGAAATGTGATTACAATCAGATTTTTTTTATGTACTCTATGTCAATGTGGACGTTCTGGGTCCTCAATTTTGATTTGAAATTTTTGCATTACTTTTAACAGGACACACATCGATAATTTTAAAAAATGCCTGAGCGAAGTCAGCTGTGACTACATGGAACATCAAAAATGTGATGCACTTCTTGCATCCGTTTTAAACACCTTGTCACGTGAGTACATCTACGTTATTAGAAAAGTAATGCATACAGATTTTTTTTTTCTGGTAACGACCACTTGCTAATAATAGTGGTTAGTCTGCCTGAAAAGATGTCATTTGTCTGCAGCCTAAACATAGCCTTAAAAAGAGACAATTCAGACAATTTGTGGCCTTGCACTAAATAAAAACAAGCAACCAACAAGACGACGTATAGCTATATGTAGTAAAATATATGCAATTTCATTTCTCAAGCTGCCGCAGTTTAAACTGATTAAAATTATATAAATAGCTACATTTTCACATTTGTTTGCCCAATAAAGCAATTGTACCCACATTAAAATAGGGGTGGAATGATAAAAAAATTTGCAAGGTATTATTAGAAATACAATCTTAAAAAATATATTTACACACTGATTGTAAAACGCTTCAAGATAAATCCAACTTGATTTAACGGACCCTGTGTACTGATATCTGATCTGCAGTGACCACACAGCTATGACCTGAATAATGTTTCAGTAGTTTCTGCCATGCTGGGCTGCAGTTCAGCACTGCCTGATTACCTAGAGTACAGAATAAATATAAATTAATATTTCATAACAGTCAGTAAGCATAAAAAGGACTGTTCTATAAAACATTGTGATATTATGAGGCAATTATTTGTATTATTCAGTCATTTGCAACAATAAATCATTTGAAAATGTTCCTACAACAATGTAATATTCAGTTAAGGATTACCCAGAATGCACAGCCCAACTTGTGCTCTTGTGATGCCCACATTGATCTGGTTTTCATCGCCCACAAAGCCAATGTGCTTGGAGAGCCATTCCCTTGAAGGCATAGGTTCAATCTCATCACTGGGACAGGAACGAACCATTGACAGTATCACATACTGCCATTCGCTACCTGCAGTCACATCATCAAAATGCAAATAGTCATCACCTTTTTTTAAGAAAGCAGGTTAAAGATTAACGGAAATAAGAATATAATTGAAAAAACAGTCCCAGACATTATATAATTAAAAACTATTCAACAACCTAACAGCTTATGCCAAGTTCACACTACAGGATTTTAAGCCTGATTTGCAAGTCATTCAGCAGGTGTCTTTAAGTGTGAACTACTGAACAACGCATCAAAGAGGCTTGCTGACTCGTCACCAACACTTCACAGACAAAAAATCAATATCTAGCATGCTAATATCCCAGAGCAGTCAGCCGACTCAGCCCCACATGGAGTCAAATGTAGCAACAAACTACAGCTAATGAGAGAGCAAGTCAAAAGCTGAATGGCCGTTGTGTTCATTAGATCAACAGAAATGACTGTGATTGGCCAGAATTGTCATCGATGCACTCATTTCACTCTGTGTTTACACGGACACAAGAGCACATTAAAGCCACATCTATCAGCTAAACATTGCACATACAGTATATGAGCGATCCATCCACTGACAGATCAGCTGATTGACGATGCTTTCAAACGCTCCCTTGAATGCTTTCAGTGAGATTTCAAATGCTGTGTGTCAGTGATGTCATCATCACATAAGCAGCCAATAGTGTTCAATACTTTCTGACGGCCCCACCCTCAACATTTATTTGTGGTTTGGGGGCTGGACAGTGTTGTTGTCATATCCTCTAGTGTGAAACCCCCTCTTATGGATCATTAATGTAGTATTATGTAGTGTAAACACCACAGCGATTTAAAGACACAATCAAGCCATGTAGTCTGAATGGCACAGCAATCTGCCGATGTTTAAAGTCGTGTAGTGTTAACTAGGCATTACCAAAATTACAGAGTGGCATACAAGCGCTCACGCTTTTGCATTTAACTTCTTTAGTTAGCCTTTAATGATCTTTACCAGATGAATAAAATTAAGATCTAAAGAGATCCAATTATTTTCGAGCATGACCTTGGCTCTTTGTAATGGTGGTGACAGTAAATCCCTTCAGTTCGGAATCAGACAGTCTGTCTCTGATCTGGGCCACCTGTGCATTATAAGGTGACAGAATAGCAATGTCCTCCGGTCTCACACCGCCCACTGTTACGAGCTGAATACAAATCTCAACCTGTGGGAGAACACAAAAACATCCCTTAAACACATCAGGGGTCCGTTCTTCGTACCTCGCTTAAATGATCTAAGATGATTTGACAGATCCTGGATCTTTTAATCTTGATAACTGATCTCTGGCTAATTTGGGTCTTCAAACAAGTTCGCGAATCATATTAAAATGTCTGGATGAACTGATATGAGATCTCTGCAGGTGTTGTGAAGGACAGATCTATCCATCCTCGAAATCATGATCAGCAATGCAACGATTGGCTGACGGCACAGCAGCGTAATGACATCATCTGATTAATATTCAATTATTCATGTGAGCAAAATTATATAAAAATCGTAGTAAACGGTTTGTTAAGTATGACACGCAATAACTTTCCACATTTGTTGTGGGCTGCAAGCTTTACACTTTTATGTGTCAAGAGTATTTAGCAATTTATTTAGTTTTACATTTTAGATAGGATTTTCTTTACTATAGTAGCCTAGTCCTATTTTAATTTCTTAATCAGCCTAAGGAATTTAAATTAATTTTGCATCAAAAAAGCATTTTGATATTGGTAAAGGTGTCTGCAACTTTTGCAAAGCATCAAATCACCGGCATATTAGATGTCAAAACACGTGCATGACTGCATAAATTATTATTCCTTTATAAAAAAACAAACAAACAAAAAACAGTTGAATACTTTCTGACGGCCCCACCCTCAACATTTATTTGTGGTTTGGGGGCTGGACAGTGTTGTTGTCATATCCTCTAGTGTGAAACCCCCTCTTATGGATCATTAATGTAGTATTATGTAGTTTTTCTGGGAGCGTCCTAGGCTTTTCCGCGCTGATGGGCTGCACCCCAGTCGAGCTGGAGCTGAACTCCTGTCGGACAACATCACCAGAACACTTCGCTCTATCTGACTAGTAAGTAAAAATTCACAAAATTCACAATTTAGCCACACAGACTCCTATTCCTCCCACATAAATACCAGTAATGCACACCTAGCTAACCACATAGAGACTGTGTCTGTTCCTCGCATTATTAGATCAAGAAACAAACGTACTGTGTGCTCCAGAAATAATCTATTAAGAATTAAACCAGAAAAAACACTAAAAAGTGAAAATACAAATTTCATGAAGCTTGGTCTCCTAAACATCAGGTCACTAGCACCTAAAGCACTTATCATAAATGAAATAATAACAGATAACAATCTTAATGCACTCTGTCTCACTGAAACCTGGCTGAAACAAAATGACTATATTAGTTTAAATGAGGCAACTCCTCCAGGATTCTTATATAAACATGAGGCTCGTCAAACTGGTCGTGGTGGTGGAGTCGCGTCAATCTTTAGTGATATTCTTAATGTTAATCAGAGAAACGGACTTCTGTTTAGCTCCTTTGAAGTACTAGCGCTTAATGTTGTCCTTCCAAACACTATGCAAAAACCTATGTTATCTCTCGCTCTAATCACCATATATAGACCTCCAGGACCCTATGTCAATTTTCTAAAAGAGTTTTCTGATTTTATCTCTGACTTACTAGTTAAAACTGATAAAATACTAATTGTAGGAGACTTTAACATCCACATAGATGACGCTAACGACACATTAGGGCTCGCGTTTACGGACTTGCTGGTCTCACTAGGAATAAAGCAAAATGTTATTGGTCCAACTCATCGCCTAAAGCATACACTAGATCTAATTCTGTCTTATGGAATTGAGGTCACTGATGTAGACATTATACCACAAAGTGATGATATTACAGACCACTACCTCTTACTATATAAGCTGTGTTTACCTGAAATTAGCAGATCCGCTCCGATATATCGCCCTAGTAGAACTATTGTTCCGTCCACTAAAGATGAATTTATAAATAACTTACCTGATCTTTCTCTACTTCGAAATGCACCCGCAAACGCAAATGACCTTGATGTAGTAACCAGCAGTATGGATGCCATCTTTACTAGCACTCTAAATACTGTGGCACCCATCAAACTAAAAAAGGCTAGAGAGAATAAAACTACACCATGGTATAATAGTCATACCCGCGCTCTCAAAACAGCAACCCGTGCCCTGGAACGTAAATGGAAAAAAACTAATTTAGAAGTCTTTCGAATTGCATACAAAGACAGTATGTCCAGCTATAGGAGGGCTTTAAAATCTGCCAGGGCTGAGCACCTCTGCAAACTGATAGAAAATAATCAAAACAATCCTAGATTCTTATTTAACACCATCGCTAAAGTAACAAATAATCGGTCATCTTTGGAACAAAACGTTCCACCGCAAATTAGTAGTGATGACTTCATGAATTTTTTCAGTGATAAAATAGAAGGCTTTAGACAGAAAATAGGAGATATTAAACTTTCTGCACCGCCTTATACTTCAGATCCAGTAAACACGTCTCTGAATCTAAATAACCTACAGTGCTTTAAAATCATAGAACAGGAAGAGCTAGACAAAATTATAAATAGCTCTAAATCAGCTATGTGTATATTGGACCCAATTCCAACAAAGTTACTGAAAGAATTGCTACCTGTTATAGGAGAACCTCTTCTTAACATTATCAACTCTTCTTTATCTTTAGGCCATGTTCCAAATCCTTACAAGTTAGCTGTTATTAAACCTATTATTAAGAAACCACAACTGGAACCCAGCAACTTAGCTAATTATAGGCCTATTTCAAACCTTCCATTTATATCTAAAATACTAGAAAAAGTTGTTTCTGCTCAATTATGCTCCTTTCTGCAGACCAACAATGTTTTTGAAGTGTTTCAGTCAGGTTTCAGAGCTCATCACAGTACAGAAACTGCATTAGTGAAAATAACCAACGATTTACTCTTAGCTGCTGACCAAGGGTGCATCTCGCTATTAGTTCTACTCGATCTTAGTGCGGCATTTGACACCATTGACCATGGTATCCTTATTAATCGCTTAAAGTCTACAGGTGTCCAGGGACATGCCCTACAATGGTTTAAGTCATACTTATCTGACCGTTACCAGTTTGTAAATATAAATGGACAGCCTTCACAAATCAGCCCAGTAAAATACGGGGTGCCTCAAGGATCAGTTTTAGGCCCTTTACTGTTTACAATATACATGCTACCCCTGGGAGACATTATTAGAAGACATGGGATCAGCTTTCACTGCTATGCAGATGATACTCAATTATATATTTCAACTAAACCTGACGAGACGTCTAATCTGTCCAAGCTAACTGAGTGTATTAAAGATGTTAAAGACTGGATGACCAACAATTATCTTCTCTTAAACTCAGACAAAACAGAATTATTACTTATTGGGCCTAAATACTGTACACAGCAGATCTCACAACTCGACCTACAATTAGAGGGATACAAAGTTAGCGTTAGCTCTACTATAAAAGATCTGGGTGTCATATTAGACAGCAATTTAACTTTTAAAAATCATATTTCCCATGTCACAAAAACTGCTTTCTTTCATCTGAGAAATATCGCTAAGTTACGAAGTATGCTATCCATCTCAGATGCAGAAAAGCTAGTCCATGCTTTTATGACTTCTAGGCTGGACTACTGTAATGCACTGTTTGCTGGCTGCCCAGCATCCTCTATTAACAAACTTCAATTAGTACAAAATGCAGCTGCCAGAGTTCTTACCAGGTCTAGAAAATTTGATCACATCACCCCAATTTTATCCTCCTTACACTGGCTGCCTGTTAAGTTTCGTATTGAATTTAAAATATTGCTTCTTACATATAAAGCTTTAAATAATCTAGCTCCTGTTTATCTAACCAATCTTCTGTCTCGCTACAATCCAACTCGCTCTTTAAGATCTCAAAACTCAGGGCTTCTGGTAGTACCTAGAATAGCAAAGTTGAGTAAAGGAGGTCGAGCCTTCTCATTTATAGCTCCTAAACTCTGGAATAGCCTTCCTGATAACGTCCGAGGCTCAGACACACTCTCCCAATTCAAAACTAGATTAAAGACCTATCTGTTCAGTAAAGCATACACTTAGTGCACCACTTAGGGGGCTTCCACACAGGTTATGCATCTTGCTGATATACACTGTGAACATCAGCTACGCTAATTATTTTCTTTATTCTCCATTTCCACCTGGGGATACTCTTCCCGAGGCCCTCAGACTATGCAGAGTCACTGATTCGATCCAAGACCAACGACGAGATGATCCCAAGGTTTCCATATCCTGGACCTGGCCGAATCCTGAACAACTACTGCGATGGTCATGGAAGAGTGGAGAACATGAGACTGTTTCCTATGACGCTCCAGAGACAGACGAGTCTTCGCTGAGGCCAGCTTCCAGCCTCCGCCACTGAGACTGCAGCTCTGCACAAGACGTTTGGCCAGCGGAGAAATTAAAATGGTCGTGCCCAACTGAGTCTGGTTTCTCTCAAGGTTTTTTTTCTTCACTTCCGCCTTTAGTGAAGTTTTTTTTCCCTCTCCGCTGTCGCCACTGGCTTGCATGGTTCAGGATCTGTAGAGCTGCGCATCGTTGGATTTGCTCTTCAGTATTTGGACTCTCAGTAGTGATTATTAAACCACACTGAACTGAGCTAAACTGAACTTAAACACTACAAACTGAACTACACTGTTCCTATTTACTGTGACCTTTTATGTGAAGCTGCTTTGACACAATCTACATTGTATAAGCGCTATACAAATAAAGGTGAATTGAAAATTGAATTGAATATTGTGCATGCTGTCTATTATCATACAGAACTGTACTAAATCTGGATCAGTACCTTAAAATAGTATATTTGTATCTGAATAATCCATATTAATAAATGTTTTCTTTGATCACCTTGGGGAGAACCACCCCGTTTTTGTACTTCTATTTCGTAGTGCAGATTGCATAAGTTTTATTTATATATATTTTTTTTAAACTTATACGTATATAAACATAAATATTATTAATTATTTAATAATAAATAATATAAATTTTAAATGTGTATATATAAACTTTTAAAAAAAAACTATTTTACTATTTTACCAAGTGTATATAACCTATAGATTACTACTGTAAGAAAATATCAGCATTCGGTACATACTTTTAGTATTACCTTCGCTTAAAAAGACCCGATCTAATCCTGTTTACATGAAATAAACCTGCTCCCAAGCAGGTTTGAGCTATGACAACAACTCTTGAAACAGTTTTGAAGAACGAAACGATCCTGGATCTTGTCAAATCATCAATAACCAAATCCAGCTAACTGAGTAATCCACATACGAAGAACGAACCCCTGGGCTTCTAACTCTAAAATATCTCTAATATAAGGTGACATGTTAACCAACTAAGGTTAAAAATATTTGCAGTAACAATTTAGGTCAATGTAGAGTTAAATAATCACAGATGCCTTCGTGCTTGGCTATAGAGTTTGGTGTATATTTGGGGTGTGTATGTTTTGATGTTTTTACTTACAGCTCTCTTAACTTCATCAAAGTTGGCTTTAGAGTTCTCGTTCCCTCGTGCAGTTGAAACAACTAAACCGATTTCTTCTCCACGTATATCTCCAAACAGAATGCGCTTGCTTTGTCTTCTTGTCTCAGTTATAGCATTCATCACGCTTGTCCGTTCACGCACAACAGTTTTCAGCATATCATTATAGTATGCCTCTGATGGGAATTTGCAGATCTCTTCATGCTAAAGGAAGAATTTATTGTTAAAATTGAACAGGTACATCTATATGTGATGAAGCATGAATGTGTTTGTCTTGTACCATTCTGTACTGGGTGTCAAGCATTATTGCTCTGTCCATATAGCGTTCAAACAGTGAGCGTGTCATGCCTAATCTGCGCACATGCTTATTCTTCACGATCGGGCGCAGCTGTTTGTGATCCCCCAACAGCACAACCTGCAGGATGAGTATATGAGACTGTTGAACAAGGAACTGAAAATCCTCATGGATGGTGGTGAATGAACATTTTGATTGGCAAGATCAGAGAAGTGCACAGTATCAGCACTGCAAAAAAAAAATCTTTCTTAATGTATTTTGTCTTGGTTCTAATCAAAATATCTAAAAATTCTTAAATCAAGAAGCATTTTCTGTAAAATGAAAAATATCAGCGGCGTTGCCAGACATTAAGCTCTATCAGGGCACGCCTGATCCAAAAATAAATAAATAAATAAGAAATAAATAAATAAATAAATAAATACATACGTACATACATATATATATATATATATATATATATATATATATATACAAAATACTTATTATAATTAAATAAATAAAACTATTATTGTTATTATACAATTATTATTCTAAATAAGTAACCAAAAATTATCCTAAATGTAACTGGAAAACAATCTAAAGACACAACTGGAGTGATGCTAAGATCATTAAAGAAATCTTTTGCATGAATAATAATTTCATTTGAATAATATTGTATAGACAATTTTATAGAATACAAAAAGATGTGTCATAGAATTATTTGTTAGACTTGACACATGGCAAAGAATTAAGTTTTACCTCCCTAATAACTTCAGTTTTGTCGACTCGCAAAACTCACTGCGTGCCATCACCTCCGCATAAAAGGCTGTTACGCAACGCATGAGTGGCACCTGAGCAGCAAGTACATTTTTTGGCGTGCATTTTAACAACCGGGACTCGCACAGGTAGAAGAGCAGCGCGTCAGGGTCCTGCAGGAGAAGTGTGTGAGGCGCGCAGGTGGTTTTCTGCGCACTTTTTGATTAAACTACATTGCTTTCACCAGTGTTGGTTCAGTTGCACATAGACAATAACGTCTTTATTTCGGGATTACCACTCTCAATAAATAAACTTACATATAAAATAAATCGTATCTCAAAGCATTACTGGTGCACGGGCGATTTTTACTGGGGCATGTGCCCCAGTATATTGGGTCTAGCAATAATGCCTCTAAAAAATATTATCTTGTTTTCAAAAATAATAAGTAAAAACTGGGTTTTACCTTATTTTCAAAATAAGTTTATTTTAATTACAGAACTATATAACTAACTAACTATATAATTTAGCTTACTTTAATGTACTTTAAAACCTAATTTTGAATTTTTTCTGAGAACAATTTTTTTCTTGCCTAGAAAATACTTCTTGGTTTTTTGATATTTGGATTAGAAACAAGACAAACACTCTAAGTAAGAAAGGCATTTTTTGTTATGATGAAGTCTCTAGTGTAGTGTTATCCTATGTTAGCTAACAAAGTTTGCATTTAGGATTGAAATATTGTTTATTATTGCATGACGAAAACTTATTTTAGGTCTTAGGACACATGTCTTTAATTATCATATTTGCTCTATTCTTTATTTTCCTTACTTTGTTGCATTTCAATTTATTTCGTCTTTATAATTATAATCCTATGGGCGTCACAGTGGTGCAATGGGTAGCAAGATCACCTCACAGAAAGAAGGTCACTGGTTCGAGCCCTGGCTGAGTCAGTTGGCATTTCTGTGTGGAGTTTGCATGTTCTCCCTATGTTGACTTGAGTTTCCTCCGGGTGCTCCGGTTTCCCCCACAAGTCCAAAGACATGTGCTATAGGTGAATTAGGTAAGCTACATTGGCCGTAGTGAATGAGTGTGTATGGGTATTTCCAGTACTAGGATGCAGCTGGAAGTGCATCTGCTGCGTAAAACATATGCTGGATAAGTTGGCGGTTCATTCCAATGTGGTGACCCCTGATGAATAAAGAGACTAAGCTGAAAAGAAAATGTATGAATGAATTATAACCCTATTATATTTATTCATTCATTCATTCATTCATTCAGTTTCTTTTCGGCTTAATCCCTTTATTAATCCGGGTTCGCCACAGGGGAATGAACCACCAACTTATCCAGCACATTTTACGCAGTGGATGCCCTTCCAGCCGCAACCCATCTCTGGGAAACATCCACACACACTCATTCACACATACAATCATACACTATGGACAATTTAGCCCACCCAGTTCATCTGTACTATATGTCTTTGGGAAAACTGTAGCACCCGGAGGTAACCCACGCGAACGCAGGGAGAACATGCAAACTCCACACAGAAACGCCAACTGAGCCGAGGCTCGAACCAGCGACCCAACGACCTTCTTGCTGTGAGGCGACAGCACTACCTACTGCGCCACTACGTCGCCCCCTATTATTTATATATATATATATATATATATATATATATATATATATATATATATATATATATATATATATATATATATATATATATATATATATATATATATATATATATATAATATGTTGTATAGTATATATGTATAATGTACTTTATAAAATAAGCGTATTATAAAATATTATGTATAAAATATATTTAAACTAAATTAAATTTTTCATTTCTACTGTATTGTTTTCAAAGGTAAGCTGTTCTCTCACTATGTCCATTAATATAAATCTGTCCATTTACTGTACATTAATTACCAAACTTGCTTGTTACAGAAAGAGTCAAGGGTCACTCTGACCTTCTCAGGTTTAAAGCTGACCAATGGGACAAGCGTCTGGGGTTCTGTTGCCATTGCACACTCATCGATCAGGATCTGTCGTGCACAGAGCGTCTTTTTGAGATTGGGGGAGGCGGCAGCCGTGCAGGTACATAGAATAATATCATGCCTTTCCAGTTCATGCAAACGTGCATCATTTAGCAGCTTCTTATATCTGAGGATACACACAAGTGTCATGCAGACATACATTCACATAAAATCACACACTTGTAAACATACTCTTAGATGTCAAAATGCATGCACAGAAAATGATTATGGTAATGGACTTCAAGTTATGTAAAGATGTATTTGATGTTTAGAGTTTATAACTGTGAGAAAGATTCATTAAAATAACAGAGGCTTCCACTTACTCTTCTATGTCAGTGTCTGTCAGTGAGTAAGGGTCACTCTTAATTCTGTCATCAAAGTCAGTTATTCTTTGAGAATGAGGGTTGTGTCCCATTCGAATTCTGTGATGAAGTGTTATAGCTCTAGAAACAAGAAAGTGAAGATTTTGAGTACTGTACAGAACAGATAAACTGGTGATCACTGTTTACATGCCAGACAACCTGCCATGCAAACAAATTAGATTTACAAGACTGCATCATCTCAACATTAGCTTTGATTCAATGATAGTACTTGAGCTCAGGTTTAGAGCGCTCCTGGCGTGATTTGTGTGATAACTGGAGGTTGCTGCCTGGGTAGGGAAACTCCTGCATCTCCATCTGTCGGCTATACACACGTAGTAGCTTCAGCTTCTCTCCAAACTTGAGCAAATATTCTGTTAACACAAGTTTTAAATTCACATTTATAAATACAAAATTCTGCGCACAAATTCAAGGTCTTCAAAAGATACTTACCTGCAACTACATCCACAGACTTGTTTGAGGGCCCACAGTACAGAATAACCTCTCTCTTGTTTTTGTCTGTCGGGTCCTTCAGCCTCCAAAGATTCCTGGAGTTCAGCTGAGAGAACCAGTACACGATATATGCTCCTACAACAGTCTTTCCTGTTCCTATAAAGGTCAAACAAACAAAAGAATCTGTTCAGTCATATTAAAACTTGTGACTATCATTACATAAACTGTGATCATTGATCTTTAAGGATAATTCTCTTTGCACCAGTAGCACTGACTAGTTGCAACAGACAACAGCGATATGAGTGATAATAACAGTGTTCTGAAATACTAAAACAAATGTGTCTCTAGCCATTGGTCAATCTGTTGGTGCAATGTGGAAAAAACTATATGCAGAATGTATAACCTGGTGGTCCTTGAATGAGGGTGAATTTGCCATTCAGAGCTTTTTCCAAAGCTTTAAACTGACTTTCATTCAGTTGAGGCAGATCTGCTGGTGCTTCCTCTCTCCTGAGCAAATATAGCGGTACATCTTGGTTTGAGCCTGTTGAGTCATAGAGCCAAAAGTATCTTAGAAACCAGTTGACCAAAGTATATTACAGCACATTAAAAGTTTTCAAGTATTTTTCAGTGCAGTTTTAACTACTACAAAACAATTTTAGACACATAATCATATTATTTCACAGTACGACATTTCTCCCAGATCTACTGAACGTGTCAAATTAGCATAAAACCACAATCCCATTAAAGCACTGGTGGAATAGATGTCTAGTAGATGTCTAAACATAATCGTCTTGGCTAAACAAAGCTAAATTTGGGCTGTCTAATAGATGTCTAAGAATAGGCCAAAACTAGACAAGTCATCAAATAAACAGAAAAGAATGACTACACATATAAAGTCTGTCTAATCTGTCTATTTAACTAGTCTAGTTTTGGGCTATTCTTAGACGTCTATTAGATTTTCACTGACAGCCCAAGTTTAGCCTTGTTTTAGCCAAGCTGATGCATTTATAAGCTTTAAATAATGATCCAAATATAAAATATGTATTGCTTACTTTGGTTCACAATCCGGTGTTTTAGTGCAATGTTCTGAACAAGTTCATTAGCTCCTTTTAGATTATTCACTGCACTTTCCTTCCGTCTAATGAATCAAGGACAAACAAACAATACACACATCAGTTTGTCATGTCTTTCCATCTATATATTTAACAAAATATATTTAAAGTCATAGCACACCCAAAAATGAAAATTCCTTCATCATTTACTCACCCTTCATCTGTTTGACTTTCTTCTGTTGACACAAAAGAAGACACTGTATATTGAAGAAAGCTGTAAACCTGTATCCATTGACCTTCATAGTATTTGTTTTTCCTACTATGGACGTCAGGGGTCACAAGATTTCAACTTTTTTCAAAATATCTCTTTAGTGTTCAACAGAATAACAAACTCGTAAAGGTTTGCAATCTAACCACTTAGGCCCAATCCCAGTTCTACCCCTTAGCCCTTTCCCCTTTTTCCTACCCCTCGTTTTGCGCGTTCCCGTGAAGGAGTAGTGGTGTCCCAATTCTCTTTAGCTTGAAGGCGTAGGGCTAAGGGGAAGGGGTAGATAGCCCTTGGAACTGAGATTTTTTAGTACCACACTCGAAACCAAGGGGTACGGAAATTTCCCAGAATACACCAGCCACAACGGCAGGATAGCTGCTCCACAATTAGTATTTTTTGTTATTATTGTGAATTTTTACAACAAACAAACATGTTTTAATATATTCATAACGCCATTCGTGTTTTACCATCATGCTTTTAAAAAAACGCTAAAATAAAAATCGCTAAATTTGGCTATCTATAATCCCTAGTAATAACTCTTGTATAGCAGTCCCACAACATTCTGTCACTCGATGACACTCAATACCCTGTGAGAAAAGGCTAGTGGCTGGGAATGAGCTTTTTACAGTGTCTGCTGTAATGTTAGTGTTGTTTTTGGTGTGTTTACATGAATGAATATGGCCACTGTGTAAATGCGTAGTATAGTTATGATCTTATTGCCACATTAGATCGTTATGATAACATGATATTGTTGCCTTCAGTGTATTCCTGAAGATAAATACAAAAGAATAACACAACTGGAATAACTACAGCAGTCACGATCGTCTGATCTCATATGAAACAAGAGATCGCGATGACATATGATGGTGTGTGCAGGCGCTGTAGTGCTGTCCCATTGCTTAGGGGTAAAATTTGAAACCCTTCCCCTTCACACTCGGTTTTAAGGGCCAAGGGGTAGGGGTACAAAAATAGAATTAGGATTGAGCCTTAGTGGTGAGTAAATAGTGAGTACATTTTTATTCTCGGGTGAACTATGAAGTAACAAGATTCTGGTACAATGCTATAAAGTGTTATGGATAGTTGAACACCGAAGAACTGTATTATAGTTGTTGACACATACTTACATGTCTGGAAGAAGTTTGGGATAATCTCCAC
Organism: Danio aesculapii; assembly: GCF_903798145.1. NCBI lineage: Eukaryota > Metazoa > Chordata > Actinopteri > Cypriniformes > Danionidae > Danio > Danio aesculapii. The sequence continues at coordinate 41,663,111 of NC_079436.1, forward strand.
TGTGAATGTCTCATTCCTTTCAAATTTGGGGAATTTCATGGATGCATATTTACGTTAAAGTTTATTATTTGGACTTATTCACACTGTTCTATGAGAGGATCAAACACCGAGTTGTCACAGCATGGGCCACCCAAGTAAAATATTTTGGATCCAGCTCTGACTGTTCTGCTTGGTTCTGCTCCAGATCTCGTTTTCGGATGCAGAGCAGACACTTGGCTAGGTCAAATTCAATTGCCCATTTCTTGATATTTTCTTCAGGTAGAGAAAAGTTTCCAGAGAGTCTGGAACCATCAAATGATTGTTCCCAAGTTATTCCCACATTTTCTATCACAACACAATCACTATCATCCACAGCCGTTGCAGCAGACTCCATTTTCACAGAGGGGCTTCCATATCTGCACATATTCCTTACATGTTGTAGGAACCTTTGGATGGATTGTTTGCCAATCTGGAAAAGCACTTAATAGGATTGTCAGTGTGCTCCACACAGATCTCAAACTTGAAGCTCAATCTACATAACTGTACAGTTGGTGCCCAGTAGCCTCTGTCCCTTTCTGAAGTCAGCTGGACCTGGACAGTGTCTCCAACTTTCAGATTAATTTGGAAGTCAGTGTAATGCTCCTCTTCAGAAGTAAATGTGCGATCAGGATCCCATCGAGATGTATCAGACAATTCACTGTTCTTGCTGTTATCCTTCACATCTGCTGCCAATATGAGAGACTTTGCCTCATCCCACTTTTCGTCTCTCACTGCCTCAACAATAGCTTGCCAAATGCTTTGCTGAATCTCTGAAGAGATTTTCATGTCCTGGAGTGGGCTCTGAGTCATGCTCAATCCGTATATACGCTTTTTCCATGTCAGCTTAACATATTTTGGCTTTTTGATAAATAGTGGTTGATCTTCAAGTTGTAAATTTCTGTACTGAACAGGAAGCTTTTCGGGAAACTTCCTTGTCAAATGGAAATGACAATTTTAAAGCTTTCACTGTCACGTTTAACAACGGTGACAAAAGCCACTTTGTATGTGCTTTGTTTCTGTAGATTGACTGCTATTTGAAGTGACTCCGCTTTGCTCTCATACTCCTGTGCCCTCTTTTCTCCTCTTTTACACTTTTCACACAGCAGATCAATGTCTGTCTGAGAGTACTCTACAGGACGATCACCGAGAACTGCATGCATGAGCCTCTGAAGAACCACGTCAATGTACCGGCGAATGGGTGAAGATGCATGGGTGTATGAGTCTAGATGTAATGAATAGTGCCCAATTAAAGCTTCCCTGCATGAGAGAGAACGAATAAAATAGGCTTTGTTGATGCTGGCATTTAGTTGAACAATTGCTGGAACCAATTGAGGATGAATGTCATCTGTAGAAATGAGGTCAGCCATTTTGTAGAATTCACATGTCAAAGCTGCTGATTCAATCTTTCTCCACACAGATGTCAGAATGATGAAACTTCCACAGTTCTGCCTGTTGTTTGAATCCAGACATTCCTCTAGTGCTTGGAGAGACTCAAACTTCTCATTGTATTTCTTAAGTCTACTCACCAGTCCAGGAGAGGTGTTTGGAAATTGGGTTTCTTGATCAATAATTTGATCACTAGCTCTTTTAAACATCATTTTCAGCTCCTCCATCATTAACCTGCACTTGCTGTCTTCAGATGATCTGAGATCAGAGGGACTGGAACTGTTCACATGCCTGGAGAACCTCTGTTTCCTGTGATCAAGTGCAAAACGACAAGCCACAAGGATGCAATCTTCCAGAGTGTCAAATTTCATCTTTTTTTCCCCAAGTCGGTTGATGATGCTGTCAGTCTCACTGTAGGACAATGCCTTGCTTGACCTAATGCAGGAAAGCACCAACTTTTCCTCTACTAGTTACCATTTCTCTTTTCCACTTTTAGCATTAAGAGATGGCACAACGTTTTTTCCTGGTGCCAAATTCCACATGTCCGATTGTGCACCCAAGTTTCGAATATTTTCCTCAGACACATAGTTTAAAAAATCTGCCTTGTGAATTCCAATTTCAAAATGAAATTCAGACTCACTGACAGAAATGGCATCTCGTAATTGGCTTGATGAAGGGCTGGAGTTCGCTTCAGGGTTAGGATTATTGTTTGGGGGAATATCTCTAGACCCCAAAGAATACACAGTGAAGGTGATTGCCTTATTCAGGTCCATTCGCTGTCTCTCTAAATGAAATGTCAGGTGGGATGAAAAGGAATGAGTTCCATATGTTGATTACTAATCTTCTCTAAATCTTCCGCATTAGGAGAATCCTGGCACCTCAGAGGAGTGCAGAATTTGGTGTCTGTGTACTCTGACAGAAATTTTGACACTTCATGGTTAAACATGATGTTTAACTCTTCAATCATTCGATGTGCTTCTCTCTCCCCTGGCTTCTGGTGTTTATTAGGCTGGGCATAGCTCCAGTCTTCTTTAAGTCGGGTTTTGCGCTGGCTTCTGGCAAAATGGTAAGCCACTCTGACACAGTCCTCCAATGATCAAATCTTAGTTCACCATCACACTGACATATTATATCCTCAGCGTCTTTGTAGGTCAGCTTCCTTTTAGATTTGATCATAGAGAGATCAAAGGTCTTTTTTGTGATGAGGCCTGACTGCTTTTCCACTTCAACAATTAAAGAAATGACTTTACAATCTTTGCCTGGGAGAAGACTCCAACAGGTGGTGGAGAGATGTTTAGGGAACATAAATGCTGGTTCTTTTCCAGGTCCATAAAAGGTTGCCCCCATATCCTTTGCAAATGCATCAATGGAACTGTCCTTAGACACAAAACTAGCTACGTCTGCAACATGAACTCCTATTTCATAGCAGCTTCCAAGATCGTTGATGCTGATGGCATCATCTAAGACTTCTGCTGTAGGTGGATCAACAGTGAAGGTTTGTAAAAACCTACTTTTTGTGAAATCCTTTCTTTTCTTGTCATCAATTCTGCTTTCTGAAAGCATGTTTTCTTGCATCAGAGGAGGAGACATTAGTTTGAATTCTGATTTTAAAATCTTAAGGCCCTCCTCTAAAGATGTTCCAGTTGGTAGAATATCTGTAACTTTGCCTAGTGGAAAGGAACAGTGTTCTTTCCAGCCCAATATCTGTACGACAAAAACAAAGTTCTGTTTTGTTTCTTCATTAATAGGAACTCTTTCTGTTATTGTCCAATTTCCACTGACACATTTCCACACGGGAATTTTTTTGCGAGCCTCTTTTTTTACCAAAATGCGTATTTTGGTGGTTGTGTGGTTGAGGGGTATCATCATTTTTGGCACCAGGTTTTGGTCAGGATCCTGTTTTTTTCTATTGTAATTTTCATTTTCTAATAAACACACACATTCAGAGGATGTTGGTGATCTATTTGTGAAACCTAAAACTTTTCCAGTAAGATGGCCTTCATCATGTCGTCTGGTCTCAACCACAACTTCATCACCAGGGAAAGACATGCCGATGTTTTTCCTCCCTTTAATATGAATGCGTTCAGATGGGTTGTCATATGGTATTATATACCCTGACTGATATCCTTCCATCACCAATTCTCCACGTTTGTAAAGAGCAGGCTGACTCCTGACCATCTCCAAAAGGTTTTCCTTTTCAGAGGAAGAGAATAAAGGCCTCTTTTGGTCATTGCTATCATCTGACTCAAGTACATCAGAATCATAATTCTCCATCTCTTTTAATATAGCATCAGTTTCAGCCTGGAGATTTACAACAGTCTCAAACTTTTCAACATTTTCTGTCTTCTGAAACTTTGAAATTTCCAACACTTCTCGCTGTAGGACATCTCTGGTGAAATTATCTGGTTTAACGCTGCCCTTACTGATGCAGTGCTCTATGTAGGCCCTCCAGACTTTTGAACACTTTCCAAAGCAACAAAGAGCACCAGCATCTCCAACAACAAATACTAGTGACTGGGCTCTGGTCAAGGCGGTGTTTAGTGCACGGATGTCATCAAAGAACTCTGGGCAGCTTGATTCTGACTGAAGAAGTTTGTCTCTTGTGTGGACTGTTGTTATTATGATGACCCTGAACTGTTTTCCTAAGAACACAGAATTTTGAAGAGTAGGTTGCAATTTTACAACAACAAAACATGTAGAATAATATATTGACAAGAATTGTTATGACTTAGATCATTCTGTTCTAGTTGAATCAAACAGGTTAAAGCAGACAGTGATGTTTGAACCTTTAAGTACCTTGAATGTTTGCTAAATACTGTACTGACACTTCATGAAATCCTTTCCTGCGGAGATGGATTCTGGTGGCAGCAACCTGAAATATTAACGACAAAAGATGTCAAATCTGTGGGTAATGACTACATTTCTGGAAGAGGGTTATTACTTTGGTATCAGTTTTTGTGCTAGTTTCTAGTGCTTGAAGTTAGACTTTATGCACAAACTTGCAATACTACCATTTTAATTTTTAATGTATGCTCCTGAGCCACATGCTAATGGTACTTTTCCACTCAGATTCAGCATCACTGTCCGTAAGCAGCAAACACACTAAACAACTGACTAACTAACTTACCAGCGATACTAATAAATAAAAATTTGAAATATCTCAAACTATTCCTAAACATCCCACCACTCCTAGAAGGTCCAGGATCATACACAGTATCCCGTAAATTAAGAAAGCAAGAGATAATCCTAAAATTATAAACACATATTATTAAGGTTGACAAGTGCAATGACTTTTTACCCAATTTAAGCACTGCCTGACACAATTCGAGCCCTTAAACAATCACTAAACACTTTTATCAAGTGATAGCAGTTTTTCTTTCAAAGATATCGTCCTAAAAGAATCTTTGAGGCAACAGAATCAATCAATCTTAAATTATTTACAACTCTTATACCTAATGCTTGATTAATATTAGCAGCTGATATTACATTGTCATTCATATAGCATTTCACCAATCATTACTTGCATAATATAGCTGTAATCATTTATAATCATGACATATTTCTTCATGGTTATGTAAATATTAGTTTTTATCATTAAAAAAAGTACCTGTTGGCCTTCACTTAGAACACAGATCTGCTTTGGGTCTTTATCACCCCATTCCATTGGCCAGTCAGTCAGAAGCACTTGTACCATGTTTACCACACTGTTGACCTCAGCATAATTTAACCATGATGTGGATGTGATGGTGGAACTCAACTGGCATTCTCCTCTGACATGATGAAAAATCAAGGGTTTAAGCCTCGGGTGTGGATGGACATCTCCTCTAGCCTTGATCCCATCACTCACATAGAAGTAAGTGGATACAAAATCCACTATTTCTGTGGTCGAGCGGTAGTTCTCGTTAAAGATAATTCTGCTTTTCTTGGCAATGTTGATGCTCTGATCCTGATAGTAGTGGAAGAGACGATTGAGCAGGGTGTGTTCTGATCTCTTGTCATCAGTTACAGAAAAAAGTTTTGGAGCCATCTGCATGTGGTCTCCTGCTAAAACCACTCGAGTGTGTTTGTCTGCTAAGCCCAGAGCCATAAGAGCTTCGCCTTCCAACATTTGAGATGCTTCATCAATCAAGATATGAGTGAAGAAACCTTCAGGAAGTTTCAACTCACGGAGATGTCGGGCTATTGATGTGGTGGTTATAATGATGCGATGCGACTCTAGATCAGAGCGTGCTGGGAGGATGAAGGACTGCCTGTCTCTAGAGTAGAGACAGTATTTTCGAGTGATGTCATCAGTTGCTATGATGGCGGACCCTCCCTTGTTTGCCTTTATCCTGAGTAGTTTGAGAGTAGGGTGTCCATTAATTATGTATGGATGGAAGTGCTCTCTTACGTATAAATCTGCAGAGCTAGAGAGAACAAAACACAACATTTCTTAAATGTACATTCTAAAAGACAGAATTTTTCTATATAAAAAACAGCTTGATGCTTAATACTGATAATATTGGATCTCATTCACTAATAATTGCGTTTATTGTCAAGAATCAAAGGAAGTCTGAAGTCTTCTGAATTTCTCAGACTGAAGCATTTGTTGTTACAAGCAGTATACAACAACAGAGGTGATCTGATCATTTGTCTGAGTTTACACTCAGTCCTATACACACTTTTCTCCTCCCTTATAGTTTGACATGTCATACATCATGTCTTATTAACCCACCAATATCTACCTAGCATGTTCTGCTATCTACAGATATGACATTCATCTTAGTTCCCATGTCCCCAGCTGCATCCTGCTTTTTTTACCGAATACATGCTACTGTATCCCTCAGTCTCTAGCCTTAATTGTTCTTTAAACCATGATTGCCCCGTTGATGACATTTATATGTATGTCTCTGTGTCTTATGAATAATAGCTTTTCTATTTAACAAGGACATAAAAACAGTGCTCTGGAAGGGGTGCCTATAGGGGCTGCCCGGGAAAGAGGGTCTGTAGGGCCTGTAATGATTTTTTATCAGACATGTTCCAGTATCATGTAACCTTCTAGCCAGCACTTAGGAAAAAACACAGAATAGATAGAATACATGTAAGATAAAATACATGTGATGAGTATATAAGATGTAAAGTATTCATTCATTCATTCATTCGCCAACTTATCCAGCATATGTTTTACGCAGTGGATGCCCTTCCAGCGGCAACCCATCTCTGGGAAACATCCATACACACTCATACACAACGGACTATTTAGTCAACCAAATTCACCAGTACCGCATGTCTTTGGACAATGGGGGAAACCGGAGCACCCACGCGAACATGGGGAGAACATGCAAACTCTACACAGAAACGCCAACTGACCCAGCAGAGGCTCGAACCAGCGACCTTCTTGCTGTGAGGCGACAGCACTACCAACTGCGCCACTGCGTCGCACTGTGTAAAGTATATAAAGTATATATCACACATACTTCCAGTAGAGTACAAGTATATAAGTATACTGCTATATATATAATACGCTTCTCCATCCAGTATACTGCTATATATAATTTACTGCTCCATGGTTTGGAGTAATCATAAAGTTTTAACAGCATAAGGTTTGGAGTAATGACTTATACAATGACTTACACATTTCTCAACACATTCACACATTCGTTGCAACACAGGCTCATTGGGGATATGTACCCCTGTCTACATTTTTGCAGAGCGCAAATTATTTATGTTTGGCTGCATTTCGTCTTTAAATTAACGCTACAGGGCGGTATGACGCTGCTGACGGTTTCTGTTGCTTTTCGAGTTACCGCTGACAGCTTACCTCTGTGTGGATGGCTTTTCCGGTGTAACCAGTTTGCCCAGTAGCTTGCCACATAAGCCGATAGACTTGGAACATGGAGCTGAGCTGACCACTACAATGGGGTTCGAGTAAGGCAAAGAATGGTTTCAGAAACCAGGTAAAACAAAAGCAAAAAAATAAATAAATATACAACAGGCCAAACAACATAATGAAATCACATGGCCACTACTGCTTTTTTTTTTTTGATTGATTGCTTTTGAAAACCCTATCGGTTGGATTTAGAGACCGGGGTGGGCGGGTCAGTCAGTCGATAGCAAGCTGGCCTGGTTGGCTGAAGTGTATATTGTGCCCTCTGGTGGACTGATGCAAGAGGATGCGCAAGAGAAATTTGAGATTATCAAAAAGCGAACACAGCGGCCTCTGGTGGATTTGCAAAAACTGTGCAGATGATCCTTCAGGTACATTTTTCACTGTCCCCAGAAATGTAGACCTGGATACGTATCCGTAATAAACCTGGGTTGCATATTCAACCACATTCACATATGAAGATCAAATTTCACAACAATGTCCATATGCACATTTCTTGCAAACAGTTGTGCATACGCATATTCAGTGAATGAGACCCATTGTCTAGATTTATATGTCATAATGACGAACCTAATGCACATTAAGCTTCATTATGTCTTAGAGACTTACCTGTTAGTATATGTACAGATGAGCACTTTGTTTTGAGAACGATGGGCCAGCTCTTTGGCTGCCGAGGCCAGACAGAGAGTTTTCCCAGTGCCAAATGGTCCATATATGAGCAATGGAGCGGCCACTTTGTTGTCCTCACACTTCCCAAGGATGAAGTTTAACGCGATTTGCTGTTTGTTGTTCAATTGGGACTGTTTGGATATGTTCACGGGGACACAACAGTTGCTGAAGTCAGGCAGAACATTGTGCAAGTCTGGTAGGGGTCGGTCATAGCTTGGTGTATCTGACAGAAAGACAATCTATTCAACTGAAACTGAACCTCCATTTCACATGTGGTTTCCTTTCGCAGCTCTAGTTCAGACACACACTGTGTAGAGAGCTCGAGACTGAGGTGACCCTCACCAGCAGTCTCTTTAATCACAAACTTCATACACGTGGTTTCTGTGCTGCTGACATGCTAGCCTTTGTTGATTTGCAGTTCACTAAAGCCATCTGCACCCCTCGTTTCAAAACTACTCCTTCAGGAGAGTCCAGCGTGAGTGAGCAGGACACCTTTAGATTGGCAAAGAGCTTTCCTGGAGCAGCGTAAAACAGTGACATGGCATCACTCAAATGGTTAGAGAGAGACACCGTACCACAAACATTTAACCTACAAGTTTGGGAAAAGAAGAAAACCAGAGTAATGATGAGTATATACGTTAAAGGTAATTTAAATTTACAAAACTGAGAAAATTTGCATGTGTAATTAAAAATGTGAAACAAGTACTGATAAATAATTGACCAAAATTCAATATGGTAAGTGTAGGTGTATGGTATATTTGTCAGGATTCTGCCACCTCGATCTTGTTAATTCTTGCTTTGGTGGCAGAGTCCTGTCTTGGACACTAGTCCTGTCTTGTCTAGTATGTTGTACTCGGCTTGAGTTTTCTCAGGTCGAGCACTCGTATTTCTCATAATTGTCTATCTTTGTCCCTGTATGAGTGCTTTCTTGGCTGTGCTCATGAACGATAAGTGTTTTTTATTTTTCGTATCCTCGTGTCTTGCGTTCTGTTTGTGATGGTGATGTGTTTAGCATGAGGTTAATGGTTACATGCGCCACGTGCTTTAGTGTTGTGTTACATGTGAACACTCTCTCTCGTTGAGCATTCTCTCATTGGCATGCGTGTTCTGCCTGTTTTTTACATGAGCACATGGCTTGTGTTGTTTCTTTGTGTCATGTGCTCCCCTGTCTATCATCTTGTCCCACCCACATTGTTATCCTATTATTTATCATTATGTTCACCTGCCTGCTTGTCAGTTTATTTGTTTGCTTTCCCTATTTATTCTCCCAGTGTGCTCTGTCCTGTGCTGGTTGTCGTTGTTGGTCTTCTTCGTGTCTGTCATGCCAAGCCTGCCAAGTCAAGTCCAGTCAGTTTGTCTTAATGCTGTTTTTTCCCCCATGGGGTTAAGTTGTTTTTGTTTGCCTTTTCTGTAATAAAGCCCTTCATATTCTGCTTTTGGGTCCTCGCCTCCTCTCCCTCACCCCAAACCATGACAATATTCCTAAAATTAAGTATATGGTATATTCCTCTAAGTAAACATCTTGTGTTGTCATGATGTTATAACACAAAGGCGTTTTCCCACTCCATCATTCTGCAGACTTTAACTCCAACACTTGTCTGGAAATTTCTAGTGAGACCTTGATTAGCTTATAGTTTCTAATAATCTTTTGTGGTACATTTTATTGCTTTTTAACTCTACAGTTCAATGGCTACCAGTAGGCAAGTAAAAAGTTAAAGATTTGTACATTGATTCTGATGCAACCCGGACTCATTGTGAAAATGTACCCCCGTATACATTTCGGGAGAGTGCAAATTATGCAGCCAGAGCTACACATTTAATCTTTAAAACGAACACTACAGGGCGATTTGACACCAGTGTGAAGGTGTGGATGGCTTTTCCGCTGTTACCAGTTTGCCCAGTAGCTCGCCATGTACATCGGAGGACTTGAGATGCAGGGTGAGAAGGTGGTAAGGTCTAAAAACATGGTAAAAATCGGCCATGTGGGCTTTTCTTTTTCTGGATTGCTTTTGAAAACAATGTTGGTTGGGTTTAGGGAAGAGGGTGATCGGCTAATGAAAAGGGAGTTTTTTAGGGAAAGGGGAGGTTGGGGGGATCGGTCGGTCAGTCGACAGCAGCCTCTGGTGGATTTATGCAAGAACAGCAGGCGCGAATAGCACTCACGAGAGAAATTTGAGATCTGAAAAAGCATACACAGTGGCCTCTGGTGGATTTGCGAAAAACAAAAACTGCAAAAAAGTTTACCTCCTGGGATGTATTTCGCAATCTCCAGAAATGTATATAGGGGTACGTATCAATAATGAGCCTGGGTTGGAATCACACTAACACTATTTGAGAAAATATTAAATAGTGACAGTCTCTATGCAATATTTTATATATATAAGGACCATATGAATCTGAATTAATTAATTAGGCAGCATAGTTGACAGCTCTTCAAGTTCAAAAGAGTGACGACAATGTTGCCACAGAGTATTCATAATGGATTGTTTTTCTTTCAATTTAAACATTAACAGCAGCCCATTCATCCTCTTTTCCCTTCAGCAAGCAATGTTTTTATCTTTTACTGCTTCATCATTTTGCTAAGCACAAAAACAGCCCTGCCCATGTTTCATCCATTCACGGAAAGAGCAATTGTTAGTAAATAATACCTTTTAGTTTTCAATGAATTAGCTTTCAGTTACCTTTATACTCAATTCAGTGGTTATACCTGCTGTAGCTAGTATGAGTTCAAATTCCAGAGATTTGAGATAAGGAATAAGTATATTATGAAATAATCTTTGTAGAAGTGGACACTCTATAACAATGTTTCTATGGGCCACTGTGACTCATCTCCATGTGCAGGATCTAGCGTCAGCTACAAAAAGTATATCAGTGGGTGTGGCTGATAATATGACACAAGATAAATTACACTCCCTTAATGATGGTGTGGTCCTGTAGATATCAAAAGGTTTCTGGGCAGAGATCAGCTCTGAACAGTGTTTATAATTATATATTAAGTCTCTGGTACCATTTAAGGACATGACCTCCCTTAGAATGAAAGAACCAGTCATTATATTAGAATGCACCTTTTCACCTATACATTACATCAAGATACACTAACTGTATGACCTTTTACTGAGCTATTGCCTTAAATATACAGTTAAAGTGGATCAAAAATGTTTTTCAAAATTGTGCTAAGGCAAGAATAGGGGTTGTTTAATAGGTTTACGACAACTTTGATGAAAGGTTTTGAACCACTTCAAATGTTGAATATTGTATATTGAGTAAATATGTATATTACTAACAACATAATCTTTCAGTTTAATAATAATCATAATCTTTTCATTCATTCATTTGAAAATTTAGCTTAGTGCCTTTAATAACCTGTGGTCGCCACAGCAGAATGAACCGCCAACTTATCCAGCACATGTTTTACACAGCGGATGCCCTTCCAGCCGCAACCCATCACTTAGAAACACCCATACACTCTCATTCACACTCATACACTAGGGACAATTTAGTTTACCCAATTCACCTGTACCGCATGTCTTTGGACTTGTAGGGGAAACCGGAGCACCCGGAGGAAACCCACGCGGAGAACATGCAAACTCCACACAGAAATGCCAACTGACCCACCTGAGGCTTGAACCAGTGACCTTCTTGCTGTGAGGCGACAGCACTATCCACTGCATCACCATGCTACACAGTTTTCTTTCATTATTAAATATTCTCCTTATATTAACATAAAGCTCATTTTTACCATTGATTTTTGTAAAAAATAAAAATCACATTTATTTTTCCTATACAAATGCTGACCTTTATGCTGCTGGAAATCTTATCTCAATCATAAACATTAGTTTGTTCACACAAATTGTTTTTACCATTTGTTGAGCTTTAATATTCTTAGTTATTTAGAGGTAATTAATCAAAACCCTTGGACAATAACTGTATAAGGTGAATTTGGTCCCACTTTATATTAAGTAGCCTTGGTAGGTACTTGCATGCAAAAAGTAAGTGCACTGTATTGTATTTATAAAGTATTGCACAACACTTATGGTGATATCAAAGTCCCTTTTGGGCAAGTCATTTTATTCGGCGGTCATCTTTGAAACACCTCTCAGGCAGTATGCTCAGGCATTCTGTCTGAACGAGGAAACATCAAATCCTCCAAAACTGTTTGCCAAGCTAACGACTGCATTACATATTTGGAATCAAACCACTATGAGTCAAAATTAAACAACTGTCTCTTAAGTTTAGTTTCTTAACGTTTGAATCAAACAAAATCTGCAATTTTTTTAGAGTGCCCGAGCTAATGTGCATGCACACTCAAGAGGAACGAGATCACGACACCAACCTCATTTATTTACAACATGATTTTGATGGCGAATCTCCTACAGAATTAACAGCAACTTGTTTACAGGTTTGTGGGCGTTTAAGTAGTTGAAATCATGTGATGTGCATTTGACAGGATGGACTATACCTCATGTTCATTTCATACAGATTACAAAAACAAAAAACTTCTGTTTTTAAGTGCACATGGTTCATTTAAAAGTAGACATTTCAAGCTCTGGGACATATTTCTTATATTTCTTAAGTGTTCGCTGAGATTCTAGTGTGTTTGTTGACCACATAAACTGTCGTAAAAACACATGTCTGGTCCGAGCTTCTCCCCCGGAGAATTGTCAGTCTATGTCGATTACTGATTGGCTCCTGTACTAGTAGGCGGGGCTTCATTCACCATATTGACCATTACAGACTTCCCCATTCAAAACTATACGAGTGACATGTCTTGTGTATTCTATAGTCTTTGGTGCTATTGAGGTGGGATACAGGTAAGCTCAATGACAGATTTGGTGGTATGGGTAGGTTTATTGGTGGATTAAGGTGTAGGGGATGGGTCAACAATGTAATTATGAATGTTATTAAAAAAATTATTACAGGTGTAATTACATTAAGATCATTTTTAAAGTGTAAGTACAATGTAAAATCATAATCCACAGTATGTACACAATAAGTGCTTTGTACCAAATTATATATTTACATGTAAAAGTACATAGTAATAAAGGAGCCCCTATTATGGGTTTTTGCAAATGACCTTCCATGCATTGTGTAACACAGCTCTAAGTGAAGTGAAATATCCAGCTAAGGCTTAAATCTGAAAATGCACCGTGTTTAAAACTATTGATTCATCTATAAAAGAGTCGACTTATGAAATTACAAAATAAAGAAATGATATGGGAGGGTGGCGGGAGACGGGTCTGAAATACGGGAGACTCCTGGGAAAAACGGGAGTGTTGGCAGGTGTGCTCACACATACACTCTGCACTCTGACTACTTCAATATTGTTGATAAGCCGTGGTGGGTGTTTCTCTCTGTCTCACGCTTAACGCAGTCAACCAGTCACAGCAGACTGGGTCATCGAACCAATCAGTGCAGATTAGCATCTGGCTAAGGAGGGGTTTGGGAACAAATTACTTACTGAACGAATCATATGGGAGTTGCTGGCATAATTAGACTGTTGTTGGAGTCCCCCAAAACCAAAACATCACCATTTTTATTACATAATTAGGGCTCTTTAATATAAAATGGGACCATATAAAACCTGCATCTAATTAATTTAATTGGTTTCTATTGGTTTCAGAATTGTTGACTGGAACACTGAACACAAATATTAACCTATAACATAACTTACACCCACACCTCAACTTTAGCATAGCATTGCATAACAATTTATGTTTAACTGGTTTGCATCCACAAAAATAAAGAAAACATAGTAAATTTACACCACAGCAGACATTTCAAGTGCACTATTTATACAAGCTGTCTGTACCTGCTAATGAGCTCCTCCTCTGCAATTTCCTCTCTAAACAGGAAGTGGTGAGCTCTCTCCCTGTAGTTTTCCCGATGAAGTGGCAAACTGTGATCTGTGTGTGGATTGAACTGCAGGTTCAGTTGAGGTGGTTTGTATTTACTAAGCAACTGCTCGTCTTCCTCCTTTTTGGCTGAGAAAGGCACGATAACCCTGTTTCCTCTGTTCCAGCGCTCATTGGAAAGAATCTCAGCACATTCGCTCTCTTCTGCCTCTTCAGGCTGGACGAGGAACTGCTGTCCAACCCTCACCTTCAGTTTCCTGAGCAGAACTGGTCGCATGTCAAAATCAAACACCAGCCATTGTTCGTACACACCAGGGTGGAAGGACAGGAAAGACACACTCAGCTGGTAGGTGGACTGAGAGGAGAGAAGCTGGTGGCCTGCAGTGTGTGTGACTGGGGGGAAGGTGTTTCTCAAACTCTCACTCAAAGAGAAAACAGCACCATTTTCCACTTTTAGTAGAGCTACATGAGCCAAGGACCTCTAGACATGCACATACACACACACACACACACACACACACACACAAGACAAACAATGAGGTTATTATTAGTGTGTTATTAAAATGAGTGTATTATTAGCTGAATGTAAGCTGATGCATGTTAGTGTGTATTTTCAGCCTGATCTCATGAGAAAACGTAAGTATTTTATGTTTTGTCAGTTTAGTGGCTAATTCGTACGAATTCGTACAAGTTCAGTCGTACGAAATTGTACGATTTTAAAAAGGAGGCGTGGCACCTAACCCCACCCCTAAACCCAACCGTCATTAGGGGATGAGCAAATTGTACGAATTAGATTGTTGGAATTCGTACGAATTAGGCACTAAACCAAAAAGTTACGAATTGCTGTGAGATTGTGTGGGTATTTCTGACCTCAGTGGTGATTGTGAATTTCCATCTGATTTCATTGTCCTCTTGTGAACAGTCCATACAGAGATTCTCATCATGTGTAACACGCACATCATCCACATGCTCAGAGATCTGCAAAATACACACATGTATCTAAGGTGTACATGAAAAACTTATGTCAGGTTTCATCACATTTTACACAGTTCGTAATCCACCCAGTGTTTACAGATAACCCCATTCATATGCTGATGTAACAGACTGTATAAAATTCACTCCCAATGTAATTCGAATTATACGAATTATGTCACATCTATATATAATGTTATCATGATTTGTACATCAAAGCAATCAGAGTTAATATGCTATTTTCTGTTCTGTTTTAACCACCCTTGTCTGAACACACCTCTTGACTATTCATGGAGGGTTGCAGACTCAAAAGTACACACCCGCAGGTATGAATGGCTAACATTTTTGCATATTTAAAACTTCTCAAGCTTTGCTTACAAAATTAGGTTTCAAAGTTTGAGAGGACAGATCTATTCCTGCATCTTCATATGTGATCCTGGACCACAAAACCACAAACATGCTGCACTTGTGTATTTCTGCCAAAAGCTGAAAAAATACATTATATGGGCTAAAATTATAGTCAAAATTATAACCTTTTTTTGTTTCTGCAAAAATCATTAGAATATTAAGTAAAGATGTTCCATGAAAACCATTTTTAAATTTCACACTGTAAATATACAGTATCAAAACTCAAATTTGGTTTGTAATATGCATTGCTAAGCACTTTAAAAGCAATTTTCTCAGTACTTAGATTTTTTTTGAAAGTCTAAGTTCCAGATTTTCAAATAGTTGTTCAATAGTTTCAAATAGTTTGAACTGTTTTCAGATAGTTCAAATAGTTCAAATAGTTTCAAATAGTTAATCGAGCTAAATTAAAACATAACTTTGTGGTGTTGTCTGACATACTCACATATATACCCTTGGGGTATGAATAATTTGGGGCTTGACTGTTTATGTAAGCTGCTCTGATTTAGACTCTTTAAAATTCCTGTTTTGAGGCCGGAGTTTTATCAATGAAAATTGCACATCAAAAAAGAGATACCCAGTGCTTTAATAAGTGAAGCCAAGGGGTCCTAACAAAGCATCAGTAACTGAGGACTTCTGATTGAGAATGTGTTGATTTAGCGATGAAGGAGCAACATACAGCTGAAGTCAAAATTATTAGCACCCTTTTATATTTTGTCCCAATTTCTGTTTACCAGAAATAAGATTTTGTTCAACACATTTCTAAACATACAGTAATGTTATTTCTAAAAAAAAAAACATATTGTGCCCAGTCTGCCCAATATGGCCCGCGAATGATGTTGTGGATGACGTCTTGCAACATCTCTAACTACTTAATCACTTATAAGTAGAGTGAAACGTTTCTTTACTTTGTACTTTAAAGGCTTTACCATACAAGCACCTGCAATAGGGAGAGGGTACTATTTGGGGTTTTGCACAGTCGTCAGAATAATAATGGGTGGCACTCCTGTCGTATCGTCCAAATAACTAAAGGTTTTGTTAAAGGTATAAAAATGATTACGTGTCCTTTTTGCAACAAAACACTTGATACCCTAAGAGGTTATGTGTTGCATTGTAAAGTTCACAGAAACGAACCCCATTGCTTTTTCAGGTGCTTTAGTGCTGGCTGTAAGCGAACATTTTGCTCTTACGCTGCATTTAAAGCACATTTCTATAGGGATCACATTGAGTCTGCATCAACCGTCGTTGGTACTAAAGCAGATAGTGCAGATTTTAATGTGCCAATTTGTTGTGTGAGCGCAAGTTTCACACAGCTAAAGATCTAATATGCCACTGAAAAGAGCATACAGCAGAAGGCCGACCTGTGGCTTTTCCAGTAACGAGTTGTAAAAATACTTTTACAGTTAAATCATCTTTTACAGCTCACATGTTCAGGAAGCATAGAGCTGCTTCAAATGATACTATAAGTGACATTTACAGGGAAACTGTCTCTCAGTCATCTACTGTCATTGAATGTGATGCGTTTTACTGTGAAAAATTCCTTGCTCTGTAAAACATCATTTGGGAAATATTTGAAAAAGAAAAAATAATTAACAGGAGGGCTAAAATAACTGTACATCAAGTTTGGTTCAGGCAAATAAAGTGTGAAAGCAATCTTTTTTTGCTTGTTTTGACTTATTTTCTAAGATAACATGGACATATTTATTCTGTGCAGTTATCTGCAGGATTTCAGTTTACTCACGACAAGAATCTCGTTGCTGCTGCATCTGTATTCTTCCAGGAGTTTTTCCTGGTATGAAGAAAGCTCCTGAGAACTCGGCTGAGCATCTTCTTTCTTGCTCTCAGCCTGTCGCGTTCTCTGAGTAATCAGATGAATTAAAGTTCTGTGATCAAGATTTGTGTGTTTTTGCAAGTTCCACACCGCAGCCTCTTCTGTACTGCTGGCAAACGTACATCTGTCTCTATGCCTACGGCACCCCACATCCTCCTGAAAATACCAGCAAACCTCGTACCGTTGAGGTCGTGGGTGAGTGGGCCGCTGGAACACACGGCTCCATCTGGAACCTCTGACCTTTGCTCTGGCTAGCAGCACATCATGAGGGCAACGGTGAGGTGTTGCAATGATGGTGTAGGAAATGTGAGAGTGTTTTTCAGTGCAGCCATTACAAACAGCTCTCAGCTCATACATCTGCATGAACTGCTGCAGCTGAGCATCTCTTGAGTGTGATGTAGACATTTCTACAGATTCAAGACATAACGCACAAACGTCTTCTTCAGCTGGCACGTACTGCTGTCAGCTTAACCTAATAGGAGGAAAGAGAAGAACACGGCTCATTAAATGACTCTTTCCTGCTCCACATAGGAATATGTAAATACCATTTACAAGGCAATATGTAAATACCATTCAAATTTATAAGAGCAAAACAACACACAGAAAAAATATTGTTCAGATAGCTATTGGAAAGTTTTAAGAACAAATCAAGATTTTACAGGGATTTATTAAATGGCACAAATGTTTGACACAATATCTACACTAAAATGCTGTAAAGTTTACAGTTTTACTGGTCATTTTGGTTGCCAGTAATACTGTAAAATTTACAAGTGCACTGTACATTAACAATTACAATTGTGCTGTAGTTTTACAGCACAATTGTAATTGTTAATTTACAGTACGCTTGATCATTTAGCCAGTATTACTGTAAAAATTGTCATTAATAATGTATATTTTACAGCAAATTCTTACAGTGTATGTTTGAATCCATGTTTAAAGATACAAAATAGACTGGAATAAAACTGGAATATTACATAAAAACATTTACGAATAAATCACCGTTGTCATCCAATGAGTCAAAGAAAAACTAGTGTCAATTGTCAAAAAGAAAAGGGTTTTAGAAGTGAGAGAGACAGTTCTGAGAGGTAATACTACCAAACCACTTTGATAACAGACTTTGACCAAACAGCATTTCAGATGTTGTGCAATGTGGTCAGTCCACTGTCTGTCCATTAATGCCGTCCCATCATGCACCAGTTCCTGACAGAAAAGCTGATTGGCATTGCGCTGTATAAATTAGCTACATGTGCATGTAAAAACAAAATCATGACCGTTTTGATGCACATACTGGAATTTATTTGGTAAATTTGTTTCCATCATCATTTCTCTTATCAAATAATTCGTTTTTCCTATAAAAAATTGTAGGATAAACTGTAAAATTATACACATCTTGGCATTTCCATTCATTTTTATGTGTCTATGCTTTTTAATGCTAAATGTAAATACAAATAGTTGGTTTAAATCACAGCTAGTGACACTGTTGAATCAAGCAATAGATCCTTATGGGGCTATTCCCATCTGGCACAATTAATAGCAGTGCATCAAAGTGAGGATATTGTGTTTACGACCAGTGTGTTGTTTTTTCATCATTGCACTCTGTCACCCAGATAGATTTGAGCTTTAGATCTCTTATGCCCATAGCTGCTGCCAATGCACAAAAGTGGTGGTGTGATAGTACAATGCATCTTTAAAAAAGGCATATACAATGAAAAATGGTGAAATAATGTGTGTGAGGTGCTTATAAGAACAGAGAACATGCTGATAAAAGGCACAGTGACTTCAAAAACATAAGTCAACAGAAAAATAAGTCCAAAAACAATGGACCCAATAGTTGATTTAATAATATTAACAAAAAAAAGGTCTGTTATTTATTTTCTAGGTAGTTCATATTGAGCAGTGGACGAGGCTAAAGCCAAATGGAAAAATGACAATATACATTTATAAGGAAAAAGAGAAGATGATGATAAGTATCGTAGTGGGCAGGCTGCCAAAAAATGCATTGTTGTGGTCAGCAACACCTCATGTGCATGTGCACGCATGTTTCTGTGAAAGCACAGTTTGTCGATGTTTATTACACAGCTCTTTGGAATACTTGATTCTGATTGGTCAGTCACAACATTCCAAGGTATAACAACCAGTAAACAACCGGTAAAACTAATATCACAAGCTCTCCCGTGGAACTATGAATCATCTCGACCGTAAATATATTAAAAGATTCTTATCTATCTCACGTGCCCTCTTTTCAGGGTGCTTTCACACCTGTAGTACGTTTCCTTTGGCCTGAACCTAGGTTAAAAATGATACATTGTAGCATTTTTCAGCCGCTTTGGTTCCGTTTCACACCAGACCGACTGCTCTGAACCCAACCAGTTGAAACAAACCAAAAAGCAGCCACGCGACAACATCCACATCAGTCATTGGCTAGACAAATTTCCTGAACTGCATTTTGATTGGTTAGAATTTACGCACAGGAAACTCACTCTCTGAACAGGTCCCTGTGTCCTTGTTTGGTCCACTTTTGGTGCGCACCAGAGAATATTTGCTGCTTTCTCACCTGCCCAAACAAACCACACCAAGAAGGCAAACAAACTCTAATATGTTTTAATAAAGGTAAATGAGACAGGTGTATGAATAATGTAAAGTAATGCAGGTGTACCCTGAATATTAATATAATTAGGTTGGTGCAGGCTGCATCCAGCCATTTCTTTCTGCAAGATTTACATTTAATTAAATAGTTAGAAAATTCTTATAGCTCAGATCAATGTTTTTGTGTCTAATTGCTTTGGTGGCAATCATCTGATTAATAAGCAGGACAATGCACATCACGTCAGTTGTTCTTGCAGAAAAAAGACCTATAGTGTTTGGCTGATAACTTGCTGATAAGCCTGTTGTGCATTAAAAAAACAACTACAGATTTTCTTTTATTAAAATGTTCTGTTTGCTGTTGTTCGCAAGTTAAAATAAATCAGTATATTAAAATGCAATATTTAATGTGTCAGACACAAAATAAAATGATTATTTTACAGAGTGGGTTACTTTAATAAAATAATTGAATGTGCGCTTTGAATATATTTTTGTTGATAGGCGGTACTTTTGTAAAACCTCTTTTTGGTCAGTCGCAAATCTTTTTAAATGCATTAAAGGGAAGCACAAATCTTAGCCTTACCCTGAAGTTTGTTCACCCTCTACCATGTCTGTATTAACTTTAAAGCTTGCATTTAGTTACTGGCTCTTTGTTGTTCGACAGGTGCTCATACACTATTTAATTTTAGAATTAAAATAACATAGCCCACTTTGCAGCTTTCTTTTAAATTATAGTAGGCCTATATAAAAATAGCCTAACCTAGACAGACTGTTTTGACTTCTGATGTATTGTAATATAGCTAATTTTGATGAATTAGCGATAACTTTCTGTGTTTTCTTTTTCTTTTTTTATGCTGTTATGCACGCATTATAATTCACACACATATGCAAGGTGACTGAAAACTGGGCCATTAATGGTTTAAAAAGTTTTTTTAAAAAACATTATTATAATTTGAAGGAGAACATTGATTTATTGAAAACTGAACTGAAACTAAATTATTCAAAATAAACTTGTGGGAGTTAATTTACATCCTGCGGAAAAATAATTTGAATTATTATTATTAATTTTAGTGATCTGCTTGATATAGGTCAATTTATTTTTATGCTTTTAATGAAGTAGCTTTTAACATTAGAGCTTTATTTATTTATTTATTTATTTGTGTATGTAAGTATGTACAAGTGAAGTTCGAATTATTAGCCCTGCTGAATTATTAGCCCCCCTGTTTATTTTTTCTACAATTTCTGTTTAGCGAAGAGAAGATTTTTTCAACACATTTCTAAACATAATAGTTTTAATAACTCATTTCTAATAACTGATTTATTTTATCTTTGCCATGATGACAGTAAATAATATTTTACTAGATATTTTTCAAGACACTTCTATAAAAGTGACATTTAAAGGCTTAACTAGGGTTATTAGATTAACTAGGCAGATTATGGTAATTAGGCAAGTTATTGTATAACGATGGTTTGTTTTGTAGACTATTGGAAAAAAAATTGCTGAAAGGGGCTAATAATTTTGACCTTAAAATGGTTCTTAAAAAATTTAAAACTACTTTTATTTGAGCTGAAATAAAACAAATAAGACTTTCTCCAGAGGAAAAAATATTATCAGACATACAGTGAAAGTTTCCTTACTCTGTTAAACATCATTTGAGAAATATTTGAAAAAGAAAAAAAATTCAAAGGGGGGCTAATAATTCTGACTTCAACTGTATGCTTGTACTTTCATTTCAGTTGTCTTTTATATCTTTAATTTTACTTTCCAAAGTGAATCCTCATTGCATTTAACACGTTTACAATTATAATAAAGCTTGTTAACAAGCTTTTAATGATTTATGAAGGAATTATAATGCTTTGTTTCATTATTTCATCTTCATTTACAAGTAGCAGGGTATTTACAGCTAATGTATATTTTTGTCTGTTCACATCCCGTCCCTTAAGTCGCAAACAGCTCTTAAACCTAAAAAATCCTTTAGTGCCACGGCGGTAATGGTTCTTTGAAAGTGTCACTGTATTTGTTTATTATCCTTTACTTATCGCTTATCACAATAAATGTGACATCATTAACAAGATGGTTTTACCAGAAATTAAAATTCTGACATGCTTTACCCACTTTCAATTTGACATCCATATAGGGAAATAGGGACCGGAAGCTGTTTGATTCTCCATATTTTTTTGAAAGATCTTATTTTGTGTTCAGGAGAATAAAGAAACTGTTATTAGTTTGGAACAACAAGATGAACAGGTGAACTGTTCCTTCAATTTACTTTAGCAACATCCAAAGTAAAAGCCTCTTTATTTTATGAGTAATTTCTCATATTAATTTAAATGCATTGTGTATTTTTGTCAAATAACCTTTTAATTAAAGGTTCTGATAACTCACTTTTTTAAATGTAGAATAAAATGAAATTTAGATTAGAAATTTAGAATAGAATGAAAAACTTCCCTTAGTGATACTCAAAGATTTTAAACTGCAGAAAGAACAAACGTTCTGTAATCGTTGGCTATAGCTGTTTTCGAGATTGTGATAAAGAATGAGCCGGGGTGTGCAATACAAGCTGATATTTTCAAGCACAGAAGACAAAACAAAAGCTTATTTTGCTTTTTGTCCTCACAAAACCTAGCAACCAGATTTAAACAGAACAGCTTTTGGGCCTTCAGACAAATACTACATTTGTTAACCACAAACGTCTGTGCATGAAGGTTTTTCCTTTGTGTATTTGGATAAACAGTTGTATGTTTATTTTATGTCAGTGTGACTTAAAGTGAACATGTCTTCAAATCATGTACGGATATTTTTAGGACAGAATGTCATGAAAAGGTCTACAAATACAAAATGTGTGCCAAATTAATATATGTAAAATACATTTGTAAATATTACACAAAATATGCACATATACACAGGGATTAGTTTCGCTGTATATTTACACAGGAGTCAGGTATCAAAGCACAAAGGCCGCTGCTCAGCAGCCATGCTTTTTAAGCTAATGACTTAGACTAGTTGAATAAATAATGATTTTATTTGATTTACTTTTACAGTGTCTGACACTGCTGTCATGATGTAAAGCATGCAGACGTTTTTCTTATGGCTCCAGGAAATCCTACCAGTTCTACAGCTTTTGAGCACTCAACTCACATCACTTGCAAGCCATTAAACAGCTTATGAAAAAATGTCTCAACATCTTTCCGCATATATTTCTACACTGTAAGACAGGCAGTTGTTTGTTTTCTTTGGAGGAAACTATGTTGCAGCAGCGAGTCACATAACATAGAAACACAACATAAACTACAACCATTAACTCACAAAAAAACAATGTCACATCAAATATTACAGATTAAGTAGGCCTATTCATAAGATTAATAGCTACTGAGACAAAAAAACATCTTAAAATGTTGTGTTCGGTCTTCAGGTACTTCCTGGTGGCATTAATTGAAGTTCTTTTTGCAATGTATAATCAAAATTCATGAAAAATAATTGTGCTTTCGATAAAACCAGTATATGATAGCTTTCAGTGGGCTCAATTTGACCTTACAATAATAACCTTATATCTGCTTTTATTAGACTATTCAACCTGTTTCTATTCGACAATGTAAAATGTCTAACATAGGCTACAATACAGAAAGAAAACATTCACTCAATAAAATAGCCTACCTACAATAAGTACACAAGCAGGCAGCAGGTGCCTACTTGTTTATTAGTCTAATAATAATCCTCCTCCCTCTGCTATCAAACATCAGGGGGGAAAGTAATGCTCGTAACTACAAAACATCTAAATTAGAAGGCTAGTATGCTTTTATTATTAATAATATTCTGGTGTTTAGCTGTAAATTAAATACTAGCTAATATTACACTTGCACCCAGCGACAATAGCGTACAGCAATATTTCACTTTAATATACCAAACAAAATCTGGAACGGGACATAAGGTCACAAAAAACTATTAATCCTATACATGAACTTAAACAAAAATGACGGCGAAATCTTTGAGAAAGTTGTATAATTTAAATGCCCTAATGTAAAAACAAGAGCGCGTGCATAATAAAACCCGGCGCGCCTGAAGCGAAAATACAACTGTTTTTTGAACACAGATTAAAATACACTTACATCCATTTGAACCCACCTTTGCGTCTCCGAGGAGGGAGGCGTGAGGTTACCTGCACGCTAAACTAAGTCCATGAAGTGTAGACAACGCAAACCTTCAGTAAATCTTCATGTCACTACCCACAGCCGTTTTCATGAGTTTCGTTTTCCTAGGAGTGTGGGCGAAACACTGGCCAGTTATGCCCTTCCCATTTTCTGTTTGAATAACGACATACTGTAGTAGGGTAGTTTTGGTGTTTCTAGTTGTAATAAACAAGCCTCGTGTCTTAAAGAATGATTATTGTTATATGGTATATTACTGCAGTAGACAGTAACTGCGTTCTGGCGTGTGATATCTCACATGTAACTCACACTATGCATTGTCTATTCTAGCATACAATTCTTTTTGACTTAGATTTTTCTTATAGACCATTTTAGGGATGTAAACAACACTGTATTTCCTGTTTTACATTTTATTTTCCATAGCTTTTTGATAATCCAAAAAGGTCCACATATTGATAAATAATGTCTTGACAGCTGTTTTAACTTTAAGATTTGATAGAATTGCCTCTTTATAGTTATGAAATAGTTTGACAACAAGCAGGAAATGTTCAAGCCCAATGGCATCACCTCATTAAAATGGTCTAGCAAGATATTTCCCAAAAGTCCCACCACAGGTGCTTTGGGGACATTGTCAATGCATAACTTGAAAAAAGCTAAACGTGGCTTTATGTACCTAAACATAAAAATTGGGTTTCTCTGGTTGATGTTTAGGTAAACCACGTTAAAGCGCCGTTAAGCTTTTTTCAAATTAATGTCCCATGCTTTGTGGCAATCTATAGTCGTCATTGCGCATCAAAAATGCGATTACTCTGTTTTGCTTCGTTCTTTTTTTATCAAGAGATATTGAAGGCCATGCTGTTAGGAAGTAACATTTCTCATTCTCTTTGAACTTGTTCCTCTTTTTATTTTAGGCATGAACTTTTGAACTTGTGCCTTTGACACATTTTGGGTGTTAATGGTTACAGCTTCAAATTCTGTTTGGTGAGGGAAATATTCAATTCAATTAAATTCACCTTTGTTTGTATAGCGCTTTTACAATGTAGATTGTGTCAAAGCAGCTTCACATAAAAGGTCACAGTAAATTGGAACAGTGTAGTTCAGTTCACGACCATTTTAATTTCTCCGCTGGCCAAACGTCTTGTGCAGAGCTGCCGTCTTAGCGGCAGAGGCTGGAAGCTGACATCAGCGAAGACTCGTCTGTCCCTGGAGTGTCACAGGAATCAGTCTCATGTTCTCCACTCCTCCATGACCACCACAGTAGCTGCTCAGGATACGGCCTGGTCCAGGATATGGAAACCTTGGGATCATCTCGTCGCTGGTCTTGGATCGAATCAGTGACTCTACATAGTCTGAGGGCCTTGGGAAGAGTATCCCCAGGTGGAAATGGAGAATAAAGAGAATAATTAGCGTAGCTGCTGTTCATAGTGTATATAAACAAGATGCAGAACCTGTGTGGAAGCCCGCTAAGTGGTGCACTAAGTGTATGCTTTACTGAACAGATAGGTCTTTAATCTAATTTTAAATTGGGAGAGTGTGTCTGAGCCTCGGACGTTATCAGGAAGGCTATTCCAGAGTTTAGGAGCTATAAATGAGAAGGCTCGACCTCCTTTACTCGACTTTGCTATTCTAGTTACTTCCAGAAGCCCTGAGTTTTGAGATCTTAAAGAGCCGGTTGGATTGTAGCGAGAAAGAAGGTTGGTTAGACAAACAGGAGCAAGATTATTTAAAGCTTTATATGTAAGAAGCAATATTTTAAATTCAATACAAAACTTAACAGGCAGCCAGTGTAAGGAGGATAAAATTGGGGTGATGTGATCATATTTTCTAGACCTGGTAAGAACTCTGGCAGCTTATCCAGCATATGTTTTACACAGCGGACACCCTTCCAGCTGCAACCCATCACTGGGAAACAACCAACAATTTAGCTTACCCAATTCACCTACTGGTATAGCACATGTCTTTGGACTTGTGGGGGAAACCGGAGCACCCGGAGGAAACCCACGCCAACACAGGAGAACATGCAAACTCCATACAGAAATGCCAACTGACCCAGCCAAGGCTCAAACAAGTGACCTTCTTGCTGTGAGGCTACCCACTACACCACTGTGACGCCTGAACTTATATCAATCTTGTATTTATTTACATTGTTCTTATGCTTGTCTTAAGGTATGGTTTGGGGCCCACAGAATAAAATATGGGTGATATGGGTTTATGCAAGACAAATGGGAGGACTGAGGACTGATGTCTGTGACCCCAAAGGGCAAGTATGAGCATAAATACGGCAGTTCTGTTATGTGACCTTGAATACTTGAGAACAGATATAAGCAGGAGGAAGCCCTCCCTATTTTTCTCACATTGCAGCAACGTGTTTTTGTATGAATCTCTTCTAGTAAGAGAATAAAATCCTCTTTTAATATGATTGGACATGTTTGTCTCTGGCTGCACGGGGGTGCAGTGGGGAGCATGTTTGCCTCACAGCAAGAAGAATGCTGGTTCAAGCCTCGGCTGGGTCTGTTGGCATTTCTGGGTGGAGTTCTTCCCGTGTTTGTGTGGGTTTTCTCCTGGTGCTCCGGTTTCCCCCACAGTCCTAAGACATGTGGTATAGGTGAATTGGGTAGGCTAAATTGTCCATAGTGTATGTGTGTGAATGAGTGTGTATGGATGTTTCCCAGTGATGGGTTGCAGCTGGAAGGGCATTGGCTACATAAAACATACGCTGGTGGTTCATACCGATATGGCAACCCCTAATCAATAAAAGGACTAAGCCAAAAAGAAAATGAATGAATGTTTGTCTCTTATCCAGTGATAGCATTTTAGATTGCAACAACAACAGTTGGATCCAGTAAAAAGTGCATGTTTTCTTTCTTACACTGATTCATAATGTTTTCATGAATTATTTCGATTTTTGTTGTTGTTGTTTACTATTTTGCTCGCAAATGCTACTGTTATTTAGTCAAAATACAGTAAAACATTGTGAAATATTTCATTTTATGTAAAATATCTGTTTTTCAGACTATTGTGAATGCACTGTTGGGCATTGACTTCCTTTATATCAATCGCCAAGGATTACAGTTTCGGCTAAATGTTCTACTGAACAAAACAGTCAGCTCCATTTTTGATGGCCTGAGGGTGAGTAAATTAAAAGCTAATTTTCATTTTTGAGTGAACTATTCCTTTAATCTAGGGCATCTCCTAATGACGTCTTGCCCACTGTTAACCGACAATCAGACCAGCCAAAAACTTCCAGATGCCAAAGAAAAACCTTTATTGCAGCACACAACAAAGTGAGACATCCGCTGGTGCTCTGATCTTTCTCCTCAGAGTCAGTCATATTTCTTATAAATTATGGCCATTCTCTGATATTCTTATCCCACAATCAGCCTCTCCATGTTTTACTATTATCTAAACCAGAGGTGGGCAAACTCGGTCCTGGAGGGCCGGTGTCCTGCACAGTTTAGCTCCAACTCTAATCAAACACACCTGCTTATGGATTTCTAGTGATCTTGAAGACACTGATTAGCTTGTTCAGGTGTGTTTGATTAGTGTTGGAGCTAAACTGTGCAGGACACCGGCCCTCCAGGACTGAGTTTGCCCACCCCTGATCTAAACTCTGCTGGTCTCATTTTACGTGTGACAAGAACTTTTGTTTGTCAATTTGAAAAACTTTCTAAGTTTGAAAAAAACAGAGATCATTTTGAACGTTGGAAATCTTAATAAGCAAGGCGATTGATGTCTGGCTCAAAAGATAAAGGTTTTCAGGGACTTCCAAGCTTTTTGAGTATTATAAAAAACACTAGACTCAAAAGCAGACAATGCCTTTGAATATGTATCAGTTGTGGCCGAGAGAACTTCATATCCTCATGACTAAAAGAACACAGCATGTTTGTTACACTGTAAAAACTGTAATGACAAAAACACCAAAACTTTTCTGCTGCTTTAACTTATTTGCATAAGTTATTTAGGCATCAGCTAAATATTTTGACTCATACAAAGTTTAACTTAATATTTTAGTTTGCTTGATTAATGTAAGTAAGTAAAGGTTTATTTATATAGCACCTTATTTATTTAGTCACAAAGTGCTTTACAATAAGAGAAAACAAGTAAAAGAACACATGACAATAAAAGAAAACATGTTAAAACATATTAAAACTAATTAAAAATCCAAATACAGAAACACTAATACTGTTAATTAAAAGCTTGACCAAAAAGGTGCGTCTTTAAATGCTTTTTAAAAAGTTCAACTGATCCCAGAGTTCTCTCGGGAGAGAAATCCAGAGCCGTGGGGCCACCACACAGAAGGCACGGTCACCTTTAGTCTTAAGACGAGTTCTGGGAATGGCTTAAGGTCTTTGCCAGAAGACCTCAGAGACCGGCTGCATGAGTGACTGCTTAAAAGATCTTGAATATACAGGGCTGCTTGACCATGCAGAGCTCTATATGTAATGACCAGAATCTTAAAATTGACTCTAAAACTGATAGGAATCCAGTGAAGTGCCTTAAGCACAGGTGTAATGTGTGACCTCTATTTGGTGTTAATTAAAAGTCTCGCCGCTGCATTCTGCACAACTTGCAATTGATCCATGGTGGATTTGTTCAGACAAGTGAACAGAACATTACAATAATCCAATCTAGAAGAGATGAAGGCATGAACAAGCATCTCCATCTCTTCCTTTGACACAATATCTCTTATTTTTGCAATGTTCCTCAGGTGAAAGAAGCATGTACGAACACTAGATTTAACATGGCTATTAAAACACAGAGCTCGATCAAAAATGACATCAATATTTCTAATATCACTGCAATTTGAAGATGACAAACCCCCAAAAACTTGCCTGATCATTGGGGTGATGCTATCTACTAAGCTATAAACTAAACAATCCTGCAAGAGAGACAGTTTATCTAGCCCAGGGGTGTCCAAACTCGGTCCTGGAGGGCCAGTGTCCTGCAGATTTTAGCTCCAACTTGCCTCAACACACCTGCACGGATGTTTCTAGAAAGCCTAGTAAGTGCTTGATTAGCTAGCCCAGGTGTGTCTGATTGGGGTTGGAATTAAACTTTGCAGGACACCGGCCCTCCAGGACCGAGCTTGGACATGCCTGATCTAGCCTGTCAGGGCTAAAAGAAAAAATATAACTGTACATCATCTGCATAGCAGTGGTAAGATATACCTTTAAACCTACCAAGAATCTTGCTAAGAGGGAGCATATATAGATTAAAAAGAAGAGGACCTAGGACAGAACCTTGAGGCACACCACAGGACAGAGGAACAGAGTCTGACATATGAGTTCCTATGGACACAGAAAAACTCCTGTCAGCAAGATAGGAGGTTAACCAACTCAGAGCTGACCCAGTAATGCCCACAAGAGAATGCAGCCTCTTAATTAAAGTGCAGTGATTGACAGTCTCAAAGCTGCACTAAGATCCAGCAAAACCAGCACAGAACATTCACCTGCATCGGCAGCCATTAAAATATCATTACAGACCCTAAGAAGGGCAGTTTCTGTGGAGTGATGCTTACGGAAACCAGACTGAATTTTATCAAAGATATTATGAGCCTCCAAAACAGTATTCAGCTGCACGGCGACAATTCTTTCTAAAACTTTTGAAATAAAAGGCAATTTGGATATAGGCCTGTAGTTGCTAAGTGAAGCAGGATCGAGATTACTCTTTTTCAAGAGTGGCTGAATAATAGCATGTTTAAAACACTTTGGAACTTGACCAAGCCTAAGTGAAAGATTTAAAATCGAAACTAAACAAGGGCCAATAAAAGCAATTGATTTTGAAATCCGCGATGCAGGTAAAATATCTGCAGGGCTTTGGGATAACTTCATCACACCCTTGCAAGATGATATGACTCTAGGAAATTTCATTTGATTCAACTTAAAAAATTAAGGCAGCAATTTTTTTACAGTGTACAGTGTATGTACAACACATGGCAAAGACAAAATGACTAATTAGATAATTTTTAATTACGTCTGCAATTCTTCATATGAGAAATTTAACACTTTTAATGTTACTCGCAGGGCCTAATTTATACAAATAGGGATTTTAACCACATGCTCCAATGTTTATTATGTACTGTTTCATGTCTCTCTTGTTACTGGCTTGGGAAATTAGTGTGTGATTACTTATATGATTATATGATTATGATTTTCACTCATATTTGATCAACCACTAATGTAATCTTTGATAAGTGTGGGTACATTTTGTTATAAAACGCATATAAATGTTATGCCTGCATGTGAAGTAAATGTTAGTCATAATTAATTACATTTTTCTGTATATTTCTGTTACTGTTACATTCTTCCTCTGAACTTAAAAACCTGTTGACTTCCATTGTGTTTTTTTTATTATTATTAATAATGGTTTATAACCACTTGAGGGTGCTATTTAATACATTTACGTGATTGCGTGAACTATCGCTGTAACTTTATAGACAGAAACGATCTGCTTTTTTCTCTGTTGCAATCTTGTATCTACTCTGAACTAGTTTCTCATACCACTGAACACTTTTTTTTTTACCAGCAAACTGCTTCCCTTTCGAACATTCAGTCATGATAAAAAGAAAGAGAAATCACCATCCTTCCTAAAAAACAAAAAACCATACTGGTCCAGGCTGGTTTATGAAACTGAGAAGTCAAATGTTATGTTGCAAAGTGTGGTAAGCCATAATCAAATTTGTGCTCTTTATTTCAGTTGTGGCATTGAGGGTGAATTTTGCTGGTTAGGTCTGCACAATATAGCATTTCATCATCGATATTGCAATGTGCGCATCCGCAATAGTGCATGCCATCGCAGCCACAGATCAGAACAATTCAGATTTATGGAGTCACTGCAGAATCAAACTATAATGGAGTAAATATTTATCATTTGCATGTTTCTTTAAGGCTTGTGACTACAGTTGAAGTCAGAATTATTAGCCCCCCTTTGATTTTTTTTTTCTTTTTTAAATATTTCCCAAATGATGTTTAACAGAGCAAGGAAATTTTCACAGTATGTCTGATCATATTTTTTCTTCTGGAGAAAGTCTTATTTGTTATATTTCGGCTAGAATAAAAGCAGTTTTCATTTTTGTAAAAAAAACATTTTAAGTTCGAAATTATTAGCCCCTTTAAGCTATATATTTTTAAGCTATACTGCCTTCTCTGCAGACTATCTAACAATTACCAAATACCTATCTACTAATTACCCTAGTTAAGCCTTTAAATGTGCCTTTAAGCTTGTGTCTTGAAAAATATCTAGTCAAATGTTATTTACTGTCATCATGGCAAAGATAAAATAAATTAGTTATTAGAAATGTGTTGAAAACATCTCTCCGTTAAACAGAAATTGCGGAAAAAAATAAACAGAGGGGCTAATACTTCAGGGGGGGGTAATTCAGGGGGGTTAATAATTCTTACTTCAACTGTATGTGTGCAACACACAATATATATATATATATATATATATATATATATATATATATATATATATATATATATATATATATATATATATATATATATATTGAAGAATTCTGGTAGCTGGCACCCATTGATTCCATAGTTATTTTTTTTACTATCGAAGTCGATGCAACCAGCATTCTTCAAAATAAAATGACAGTACAGAATATTTTACTAGATATTTTTTAAGACGCTTCTATACAGCTTAAAATGACATTTAAAGGCTTAACTAGGTTAATTAGGTTAACTAGGCAGGATAAGGTAATTAGGCAAGTTGGTTCGATGGTTTGTCCTGTAGACTATCAAAAAAACAAAGCTTAAAGGGGCTAATAATATGGACTTAAAATGGTTTTTAAAAAATTAAAAACTGCTTTTATTCTAGCCGAAAAAAAAAGCAATTAAGACTTTCTCCAGAAGAAAAAATATTATCAGACATACAGTGAAAATTTCCTTGCTCTGTTAAACACCATTTGGGAAATATTTAAAAAAGAAAAAAAAATCAAAGGGGGGCTAATAATTCTGACTTCAACTGTATGTAATTCATCAGTTCTGAGTGTATAACTATATGCCAAACTGAGGACATGCAGTAGTTGTGTGTAATTTAATACACTCAACTACTTTATTATTTTTAGTTTTAAGAAGTACTGAATGTTTTGTGCAAGAAAATCAATAATGTTAGGTGACTTGGCGATGAGCTGTTTGTATTGATTTCCATTTGTTTTAATGCTTAACTCGTGGCCTGCGTTTATTACAATGTGCACAGCAACTATTCTTTAAAGCACTTTGTCCTTTATTTCCAAAGCTGCTTTTTTCCTTTGTTCTAGTCGTATATTGGCATCATAAACATGCACCTGTTGTGCTCTCATTTAGAGAAATCTCATGCAAAAATTCTCTTTCTGGATTTCTCATCTGCTTTTAATTGTATTTCTCCTAGTATATTAGCTTCTTCACTTGCAAAAGAATTTTTAATAGACAATAAAATGATTTTCTTAGCTAGAATCCAACAGGTTAAAATTGGAGGTTTTATTTCAGATAAAATGTGCACTTGAGTTGGAGCTCCCCAGGGTTGTGTTTTATCTTCGTTATGATTCATTTTATATACAAATTATTGTATAAGTTCATTTAATAATAGACAGTGTATATTGTAAAGTATGCAGATGATACCACTTTGGTAAGCCTTTTTAATGAAGAAGAGGAAGAACACAGGTCTGTTCTTTACTTCTTTTTAGACTGGTGTGAAAATTCAAACCTTCTCCTAAACATTTCTTAAACTAAGTAGATGGTTATTGATTTTTAGAGAGAGAACACAAAGCAAACTCATCCCACATTAATAATGGGGAGCAAATTCAGTTAGTATCAAACTATAAATATTTGGGTGTGACATTGGACAATAAACTGAAGTGGGATGTATGGACTGATTGAGTAGCTTCAACAGAGAATGTACTTCTTAAAGAAACTATTGTCTTTTAATGTTGACAACACATTGTTGATCATGTTTTATAGTGCTTTTATTGAAAGTATTGCAACATTTTGTGTAATCTGTTGGTATGGAAATGCTTCTGAGGCCCAGAAGAGGTCACTGGGGAAGGTGGTAACAACAGCCAGTAAGTTGTTGGGAATAAAATTAAAGAGCATTGAAAGAGTACTAAATAAGGCTATCATGATGAGACACATGCTTTATCAAACACCTTCCAATTGTTACCATCAGGTCGTCGATATTGTGTTCCCAGGTGTGTAAGAAATAGGAAAAGATTCTCATTTATACTTCAAGCAATTAAGTTTATAAATTCCTTCTCCCTCAGTTGATGGCTAGTAGACTGGTTATTTATTTAGAGTAGGAATTCTGAATTCTGAATTCTGAAGTCAGAATTATTAGCCCCCCTTTGAAATTTTTTTTCTTTTTTAAATACTTCCCAAATTATGTTTAACAGAGCAAGGAAAAAAAAAAAAACAGAGGGCTAATAATTCAGGGGGCTAATAATTCTGATTTCAACTGTATATATGCCAAATGTGAAACGTCAGAAGTCTCTGTGAGTTTATGCTGCAAATGAAATTTGCCTATGGGGACAAATAAAGTTAACTAACTAACTAATTAACTAACGAACTAAACCCTTAACTCTGCGTTTTCCTCCATTAAAAATCTAAAAACCTGTTTCACAAAGATCGCACCCATCACGGAACATAACATTGGTTCTGGTCTGGTATATTCTAATTTTCTAAAAAATAAAGAAGTCAAAGTTCTCAAAAGGCAAAGCAGTTTATTGTCACAGCATCAGTAACAACAGAGACAGGTTTTTCAAGTATCTGTGGGGATGCTCTCAGCAACACTTATTATACCCTCTTTCTCTCCTGGATGTCACGTACATTACATACATCTTATCCCTTTGTTTTCACCGAATTTCTCTTCTTAAAGGTCATGGAAAGTTTATTTGTGTTTTTACCGCACATGTGGCAGATACAATCTGTGTTTACCCCACTTATGGCGGATACAGTTGTAGCACTGCTGGCAATAAATTTTACTCTCTGAACTCTAAGTTGTAGTGATGCCAGCAACTTCAAATCCAGTCGACGGTAACACAGAGATTTTGGTCACAAGATCTCGGAGATGTCCATGTGCTCATTCAGCACCTCATCATGGATCACAGTTGTGTCCTCATGGAGTCTCACATGAAACAGAACATAAGTGCCGTTATGACCTTACTTCCATACATCTGTTCTCATTGTGGTACTTCATCCTGCTCTCTTAATCCTTTTTAAAATCTCTGAACGCATTCGCACAAAGTGACTTTTTATAGCACAAAGCACATGTAAATGATAATAATATATATAAATCAAATATATATATATATATATATATATATATATATATATATATATATATATATATATATATATATATATATATATATATATATATAAATATATCACTCAAATAAGCATATACAGTGCCCAGCATATATAAGTACACCCCTCACAAATCTATCTTTTAAATTCATATTTTTAATAGGAAGCTATACAATATTATATTTGTGCATATACATTAGATTAGTCAGTACTGAAGTCTGAGCATTGTAAATGAGAGTTATAAATTCATCAGAAATTCATCAACACGCAATAAATTCCCCATCAAGAACTATTGATCAAGTGTATTAACTTGCTCACATATATGTTTGTAAAACAGAAAAAAAAAGTTTGCAATATTTGACCAGCTGTTTGACCAACTGTTTTGACCAGCAGGTGTCCTCCACAGCACACCCAGGTGTTTTGAACGAATCAGCGTTTGTGATTTGGTTGTTCGAAGCTTCATGAAAAGTCTTCATAATAAAAGCTTAAGAATCCGTTTCTCCTATCACTGAGTACTACCACTACATTAAATGCATTCGTGGATATTTTTCAATGTTTAGACTACTTTTCTTAAGAAGTGTAAGGTTTGAAACATTTTTGTAGCCTAAACTCTAAACATTTTATTTGCATTTACAATTAGTCATTTGGCAGAGAATTAATAACAATGAAGGCAATTACTGTTAAAGATATGTGAAATATACATTAGCTAACCCTAACAAAGCAAAAACTACTAGACTATGATTAGTGTAAAGTGAAAGCGTTTGTTTTTCAGTGTTCAACCCACCCAGAGTCTGTTTTTATCAGAGTCGATGCTTTATCGGGTGATTTCTGGGAAACAACTGCCTCTAAACTAAAGTATGGTAGCTAGCCTAGCATACTGTACTTTCACTTTCACTCCTGTAGCTGCTCATGAAGCAAAAAAATAACAGTCAGGGTGGAGCTTTTGACCAGCGTGTCGGATCAATTCAGACTCAGGGAAGCTTATTTTGCAGTTGTACACAACAAAAGCTCTTCTTTGAACTGCTTCTTTGCTCTTTTGTTGACTCATCTACCTGACTAACGTAATAGCCTATTAGATTATTGTTTACTATATGACATCAATAAGTTTTAATGTTGTTGTCTGTGTTTTGTTTACTTGATTTGTTTCTTGGTTATTGCTAGATATATTTTTAAGTCATGGCTTTTGGTCGGCACATGTCCGCTCCGGTGTGTCTCATCGAAAATGACGAATTTGGGAAGCTGTGTGTGAAGAAAGAGGCAAAAGACATTCTGGATGACATCAATGAGCCAGTGGTGGTGGTGTCTGTGGTGGGACTCTATCGTACGGGAAAGTCTTACCTTATGAACCGCCTTGCAGGACAACAATCTGGTGAGTTACATGCTAAACACTGTAACGTTAGCCTAAACTGCTTTAACAGACTAGGCTACATGCTGAAATAAGAATGAGGACAGTAATTAGGACAGAAACACATGTAAACAATTAAATTATAAATAATTAATATCATTTCAATATTATTATTAAAGGGACTATAATTGTCCTTACTGAGCTTGTAGCCTATTCCTAAATGCAATAAAAAGCAGCTCAAATACACCTTAAATTGACTTACTGTTTTAAAAATACATTTATTTTACTTTTTTGTGTAGCATAAAGTAAACACCTGCAGTGTGACCTAACATATAACTGATATAACATAAAAACAGGAAACAGAAAATATTAACGACATTCAGAAAATCTGTATAACCAACATGCAGGACATTATTGCAGTTATCTTCAATATAAGGAAATTACGTCACAAAGAAGATAACACAGCAGAAACAGCCTATATAACTCAATTTAAATACAAAATACATCACAAAAATATTCTATCATTTTTATTTTGTTAGTCATTATTGTGATTGTCATTGTGCCTCAGGTTTTGCTCTCGGCAGCACCATAGAGTCAAAGACCAAAGGCATCTGGATGTGGTGCGTCCCTCACCCGGATAAAAAAGGACACACTCTGGTGCTGCTGGACACAGAGGGACTGGGTGATGTGGACAAGGTGTGTATGAAAATCACAGGGCAGAACCCATAGCAACGTTATCTCTATAGCAACAAAATCTACATTGTGCTTGTGCTTTCACTTTCCACTTATTAATTACAAGGGAATACACTGCACTTAAAGGGATAGTTCACCCAGAAATACAAATTTACTGTCCCTTATTCAAACCTATTAAATTTCCTTAATATAGATATTTTATATAGTCAACGGTTACAGGTTTTCAGTTTTCTTTTAATGTTTTTCTTTTAGTGTTCAACAGAATAAAGAAACTCAAAGGTTTGGAACCATTTGAGAAAGAAAATATTAGTGAGTAAATTCATTTTTGGATGAACTATCCCTTTATCTTAATCCTACGAGTCAGTTTTAAAATGTATGATCATTAAGTAACTTTTATTCTCACATTTTTTAATATTTCAGGGGGATGAAAAGCATGACACATGGATCTTCTGTCTGGCTGTGCTTCTTAGCAGCGCTTTGGTCTACAACAGTTTAGGGGTCATTGATAACATGGCACTGGAAAAGCTGCAGTATCCTTCCCACATATAAAAAAATTGTATAAAAATAAATATATATATATATATATATATATATATATATATATATATATATATATATATATATATATATATATATATACATATATATATATATATATATATATATATATATTCTATTATTTATTTATTTATTTATTTATTTAATATAATAAACACAGAACAGCACCAGTGTTATTCCTCCTGAACAGTGTTGAATGTAGCTACGTCACAGAGCTGACGGAGAACATCCGTGTGAAGGCAGAAGGTCATCAAGATGAAGATGAGTCTGCGGAATTCATGCGTGTTTTCCCATCATTTGTCTGGGCTGTTCGGGACTTTACTCTGGAGTTGAAAATGGGCGACAAACTAATAACATCAGACGAGTATCTGGAGAGTGCACTGAAGCCTAAAAAAGGTGAGATTAAACACATAAAGCACATACTCAAATACCAACAGGCAAAAACACCATTATAGTTAATCTATAGTCATTTTGAATAACATTTTAGACCAATTTGAAGACTCATTTGAATTAGATTACTGTACTGTATATTATTGCTCTCAAAGCTAGAGGGTACGTCTGTTGGATCATTTGAAAAATGTTTCCAAACAAGTTTTCTAAAAATTAACTCCTTTGTTCTGTGAACAATGGATTTAATGCTTCAAACGCAACCACTGGTGAAAACAACATTATGACTAGTGCCTGTTAACATACAGATGGCCTACTTACAGTTGTCCCTGCACATTAACATAGTATTTTGACAGTGATGATTTTACATATAGCACATTTCAGAGTTTCTACAATATATAACATGGTGTGCATTATAGAATAAAAATTAGTAGTCATAATGTGATATACAGTTGAAGTCAGAACTATTAGCCCCCCTGAATTATTAGCCCTCCTGTTTATTTCCCCCCCACCCCCAATTTCTTTTTAACAGAGAGATTTTTTCAACACATTTCTGATCATAATAGTTATAATAACTGATTTATTTTATCTTCATCATGTTGACAGTAAGTAATATTTGACTAGATATTTTTCAAGACACTTCTATACAGCTTAAAGTGACATTTAAAGGCTTAACTAGGGTAATTAGGTTAACTAGGCAGGTTAGGGTAATTAGGCAAGTTATTGTATAATGATGGTTTGTTCTGTAGACTATCGATAAAATATAGCTTAAAGGAGCTAATAATTTTGACCTTAAAATGTTTTTATAAAAATTAAAAACTGCTTTTATTCGTTAAAAATTATAACTGCTCTTAATATTTGTGAAATATTTAAAAAAGAAAAAAAAATTCAAAGGGGGGCTAATAATTCTGACTTCTGTATATATATATATATATATATATATATATATATATATATATATATATATATATATAATCTTATTATTCCATTATAGTGTTATTCATTATGATCTTAATTTAGGTAACTCACTTCAGACAGCGCAGTATAACCTGCCACGCCGCTGTTTGCGTGAGTTTTTTGCTCCGAGGAAGTGCTTTGTGTTTCCTCGACCTGCCAGTACACAAGACATGAAAAGAATGGAGGATCTGACTGAGGAAGAGCTGGATTCAGAGTTCCTTCAGCAAGCAAACACTTTCTGCAGTTACATTTACAATAGTACACAGCCAAAAACTGTCAAAGGAGGACGTACAATTACCGGAACAGGTACCCTTAAAGAAAACAGATCTTTTTTTATGAACACGTTGATCAATCGACAGATGGCTGAACTGTAAAGTTGTGTTTCCTGATAGCTCTGGGGAATCTTGCTGAGGTTTACGTCGAGGCGATCCGCAGTGGGAAAGTTCCTTGTCTGGAAAATGCAGTTGTGTCTCTGGCTAAGATCCAGAATGTCCGTGCAGTTGAACAAGCTCTGCAGATTTACATGACAGAGATGCTCAGCATGGCTCAGCTTCCACTGGACCCCGAAGAGTTGTCCAACATCCACACATTGGCAGAGAAGAAGGCCATCGAAGAGTTCGTCAACATGTCCTTCAATGATAATGACCAGATCTACCAGCAAGAGCTCATGGTACAGTACCTGCTAAAACACAGAACAAACCAACAAAATATTAACATGGAGAGATAAATATGTGAAATCCAAACATAAACCTGTATGTCATATATGTAATTTGCATATATTGCCATATATATCAGATTTCTAGATGGGATCTGTATTTAACATTTCATGAATTTACTGTAAAAGCAAAGTTCCAGGCTTATATGCCTAATTATGCTACTGTATACTATAATTACAATAGTTTTTTTGAAGTTTGAACCCAAAAAATCATCTCAAACCCCTCTATTTCATTTGTAAAACTTGCAGTGTGACCAGAAAAATGCATGCATGAGTGTACACTTTTATAAAAGTTTCTGTTAAATGAAAACAAAAACAGTTTTGCTCTCTCTCTTTCTCGTTGCTTCCTGTAATTTAGGGGAAGATTCATAATGAATATCAGGATATGTGCCAGCAGAATCATCAAGCATCTCTCATCCAGTGTCAGGAGGTTCTGGAGGATGTGTTTGATCTACTGGAAATGAACATTTCTAATGGATCATACCTGAGGCCTGGAGGATACAGAGAGTACAGAGCCTTGCTCGCAGAGATGACCAGTGCTTACAGAGCAAGAACAGAGTCACAGATAATGGTAGAGTTTACACATGCATGCTCTGCTTGTGGTTTATTGGACCAGATGGTCAGAACAGTTTCTTGTTCATATTCTATCTTTCAGTTGTTTCAAGTATGTTTGCTCTTGATATTTTTTCTCAAATCATGAAATAAGAAATGTTGGGTTAGTAAATTTTGCTATATTTGTGTATTTTATGTGTTCTATTATGCATGATTTGATGGGTTAGGGTTATGATTTGTCCACCCAAAGGAGATGTATTAAAGAATGCTGGTTGCTGGGACCCATTGACTTCCCTATTAAGAAGTTGGTAATGGGTGCCAGCAACCAGCATTCTTCAAAAAAAATGTAATTAATAAAAAAAAAAGATTTTAAACTTTATAAAATACTAAGTATGAGATACAATAATCGTTTATAAAGTTTTAAATATGGGTATTTAGTTGCAGAAACTCATCGATTTACTTCATTAATCTACTAGAGTCGTATGGATTACTTTTCTGATAGGTCTATGCACTTTTTTTAGATTCAAAATTCACTATTTTCACCATTCACTATCATTACGAAGCTGATAAGAGCCGAGATATTATTTAGTACTGTGAACTATTCCTGTAAAAAATAATCATAACTAAATGATTTATGTGTTTTTTTTTACAGAGTGAGGAAGTGTTGTGTATGTTTTTGAAAGGAAAGGAAGATGTTGGGAATATGATTCTTCAGGCTGATGAATCTCTCAGTGCAGCGGAGCAGGAGAAAGAGGGTACATTTCAACTCATCTCAACACTTTTCTATAAATCAAGGCCTTCAGTGATAGTGTCTTTATTCAGAGCACTGAGTAATGCAGATTTATTACTGCAGTAGCTCTTTTATTACTAAATACCAGTGTCCTTGCGTAAAATGTGGTAGCGATCTGCATTCCTTCACAGATACTGTAATGTAGGTCTGGTTGTTGGATCAGAATGAGTGTGCATACTGAACTGTCTCTCTTTATGTAAACAGTGCAGATGTTAAAGAATGAAATACTGCAGCAGCGGCAAAGAGGCCTGGAAGAGCAGAACCGCTTGCAGGAGCAGGCCTTTAAAGACATGGAGAGAACACACCAGGAGCACGTGAATCAGATCGTTCATCAGATGGAGAGAGAGCAGGACAGAATCAGAAGAGATAATGAGCGAGTACTGGAAGCCAAACTCAAGGTAAAAACTGGACATCGAAAAACTTTCACTGTATCTTATTTCCATGTTACTGTGCATTTGAGCATGTGTGCTGCTGAGCATACAGTGCAGCTGCAGCTGAGCATACTGTGCAGCTGAGTAATAAGCACTAACAACATGTACTCACTTTTTCCACATTTTTTTGTTACAGCCTAATTTCAAAATGGATTAAATTCATTTATTTCCTCAAAATTCTACTCACAATACCCCATAATGACAATGTGAAAAAAGATTTTTTTGAAATTGTTGCAAATTTATTAAAAATAAAAAACCTGAAAAATCGCATGTATATAAGTATTCACAGCCTTTGCTCAGTACTGTGTTGATGCACCTTTGGCAGCAATTACAGCCTCAAGTCTTTTTAAATATGATGCCACAAGCTTGGCACACCTGTCTTTGGGAATTTTTGCCCATTCCTCTTTGCAGTACCTCTCAAACTCTATCAAGTTTATGGGAAGCAACAGTGCACAGCCATTTTCAGATCTCTCCAGAGATGTTCAATAGGATTTAGGTCTGGGCTCTGGCTGACCCTCTCACGGACATTCACAGAGTTGTTGTGAAGCCACTCCATTGATATTTTGGCGGTGTGCTTTGGGTCATTGTCCTGCTGGAAGATGAACCATCACCCCAGTCTGAGGTCAAGAGCACTCTGAAGCAGGTTTTCATTCAGGATGTCTCTGTACATTGCTGCATTCATCTTTCCCTCTATCCTGACTAGTCTTCCAGTTCCTGCTGCTGAAAAACATCCCCACAGCATGATGCTGCCACCACCATGCTTCAATGTAGGGATGGTATTAGCCTGGTGATGAGCGGTGCCTGGTTTTCGCTAAACGTAACGCCTGCCATTCACTCCAAAGAGTTCAGTTTTAGCCTCATCAGACCAGAGAATTTAGTTTCTTATGGTCTGAGAGTCCTTCAGATGCCTTTTGTCAAATTCCAGGCGGGGAGTTGCTTCTGTCTTGCCACTCTACCATACAGGCCTGATTGGTGGATTGTTGCACAGATGGTTGTTCTTCTGTAAGGGTCTCCTCTCTCCACAGACGAATGCTGGAGCTCAGACAGAGTGACCATCAGGTTATTGATCACCTCCCTAACTAAGGTCCTTCTTCCCTGATCACTCAGCTTAGATGGCCAGCCAGCTCTAGGAAGAGTCCTGGTGGTTCCAAACAACTTCCACTTAAGGATGATGGAGGCCACTGTGCTCATTGGAACTTTCAGAGCAGCAGAAACTTTTCTATAACCTTCCCTAGCCGTGTGCCTCGAGACAATCCTTTCTTGGAGGTCTACAGACAATTCCTTTGTCTTCATGCTTGGTTAGTGCTTTGACATGCACTGCCAACCCTAGGACCTTATATAAACAGGTGTATGCCGTTTCAAATCATGTCCAATCAACAGAATTGACCACAGGCGAACTCCAATTAAGCTGCTGAAACATCTCAAGAATGATCAGTGGAAACAGAATGTACCTGAGCTCAATTTAGAGCTTCACGGCAAAGGCTGTGAATACTTATGTTCATGTGATTTTTCAGGTTTTTTATTTGTAGTAAATTTGCAACAATTTCAAAAAATCTTTTTCACATTGTCATTACGGGGTATTGTTTGTAGAGTTTTGAGGAAATAAAGGAATTTAATCTATTCTGGAATAAGGCTGTAACAAAAATACTTTGAATACTTTCCGGATGCACTTATGTACTATAGAGTTAGGATTCAAGTTTAAAGTTATTGAAATCAATAATGCATAAATTACTGTCGTTACTATAGTTAGTGCCTGTTACATGTGTAGGTACTGTAAAATAAAGTATTACTGAAAATGTTGCATTCAATGTAATATCCATATGAGGCCTCTATATGAGGTGCAATGCTTCAATGTTTTGATTTAACCCCTTATATAGCACTCATTGAAATACTCATCAGAAAAACCCTGAGCCCCTACTAACAAAACATTTTATCTTATAAAATTGTAGAGTTCCTAAAAGCAGTAAAGGTTTTTAGCTAAAAGATTTTTAGCTCAATACTAAGGAATAGGCAGAAGTTTTAAAGGGATAGTTCAAGCAAAAATGAATAT
The DNA here is from genome assembly GCF_903798145.1 of Danio aesculapii. Taxonomy (NCBI): domain Eukaryota; kingdom Metazoa; phylum Chordata; class Actinopteri; order Cypriniformes; family Danionidae; genus Danio; species Danio aesculapii. The sequence continues at coordinate 41,705,603 of NC_079436.1, forward strand.
TCTGTCATCACTTACTCAACCTTTACTTGTCACAAACCTGTTTGAGTTTCTTTGTTTTGTTGAACACAAAAGAAGACATTTGATTACCATTTTTCAGTCAATGAGTGCCAGCAACTAGCATTCTTCAAAATGTCTTTTGTGTTCGGCAGAAGAAAGAAACTCCTAAAGAATTAAAACGAGTAAATGATGAGGTACTTTTCAGTTTTGGGTTAACTATCCCTTTAAGCTAAGAGTAAGGCCGGGGTTGACCTCATTGCTCTGGATGATGTCAGCTTGATTGCTAACTATGCACACATCACATTCTTTGCATTTTAAAAAGTATGTTCTTTGATTTTAATGTTATAAACCTGTTAAAATGTTGTTTTTTATATGGCAGGCTGCCAGCCAATATTATTTTAGGATAGTTTGTAGTTTAAACTTAGTGACTTAGTTCAGACTCTTAGTTTAGACTCTTCACTACTCCTAATGTTTCCCTGATTTAGGAGCTAGTTTTAGAGCTATAACACTTTGTGAAGTACTTTAAGAGCAAAAAGTTAGGAGTACTAAAGTTAGGTCTGATCTGCAAGGTAAGAGCTATTGTTTAGATGTTTTTTAATACTGTCCCTGTGTATTACTGGGGGGTTATTACAAGACTTTTGAACTTTTTATTACTTAAAAACAAATGATATTATAATCAGTATCAATTAAGTTTTATATATAAGCAATATCACACGAGTAGCAGTGCGATATGGCTGTGTATCGGCACTGGTGGGAGGTGTGCATCCTTAATGTTCCACCAGTGACGATATACAGCCATATCGCACTACTACTTGTGTGATATTGCGTTTATACAACAGTTCGACATAGTCGTGTATATAAAAAGAAAATCAAACACGGACGATCTCAAAAACCCTTCTGTATGAGGAACTACTTTCTTCCGCCATTGATTCACATCTGCAGCTGATGTCAGAACAGCAGAAACCGTTGCTCATTTACCAACATCACTTTAGAGTTAGTATTTGAATGATTCTCCTGCATAATGTGTAAAGTGATGACAAAACAGATGATTTTGCTCACATTTTAAGATGATAAGGCTGAACGGCATGAAATGCCATCAGTCTACAGAGATTTCCCAGTATTTCTGTTGCAATCAGGATATCACAAAAATTAACCCCGAAAAAAACCAAGCAAAGCAAACACTTACTATTGTATAAATACAGCACTACAAAATATAAAAGAGAGAGATAGAGTGTCTTAGAATGTCACTTACCTGATTTTTAATGATTTGTTCAGCTGTAGGTTGAAACTTACTTTGTTGAGTGTCCTCTGCTTGTTGCTGTATGTGGGCTGAGTAATACACAAGGGTGAAGAGGCTGTACAAGTGCAGAATATTGCACAACTCACAGCCAGTCAGATTCAGGGACCAGACAGAACTGTTGTGTAAATATATATAAATTTTTCTTGGCCTGATAAAGGGTTAAATGACCCTAGAGTGGAATACTGTAAATATTAAAATATATTAAAAAGCAAAACACCAAACTAATGTATTTAATTTACTATTTTGGTCCTAAAAAAGCTGCTGTAATGACAGAAAATGCACAGAAATATAAAAACAAACAAAAAAAAAAAATCACAGATTGACTTGATTTGAGGGTTTTTTGACAAGCTTGATTAGATGTCAAATTGTATTGTCATGTATTTACAAACTTACTGAAATCCACTGAAAGGGTTACTGAAATGCTGCTTGTGTTGCAGGAACGGGAGGCTCTTCTAAAGCAGGGCTTTGAGGAGGAGGCTTCCCGAATGCAGAGAGAGATTAACAGTCTGAAAACAGACATGAATAAACAGGAGGAGTCTCAGCCCTCCACTATGAGAAAGGTTTTAGACGGCATCGGCACTGCAGCCACATTGTTTTTGCCGGGCTTCATCCCTAAAGCAGCTGGCATTGGTTTATCTTTCCTATCAAGGCTGTTTTGAAAATCTATTATTTACACTCAGCATAGGTTTGATTTTACCAAGACAACTTGAATTCTTTAATTGTTACATATACACATTTATAGGTGCTGTATTCACAGATACCATTTACATGAGTAGCCTAGTATACAGTGTTATCCGAGCAAGCAGGACATTTTGTTATGAATTATGATCAAGGCTGTTATCAGAGTGATATCAAACTGATATGCATCATTAGCTGAATCCCAGTGGTAAATCATCCTGTAACCTGTGGCTGTTGTGTTGTGTTGAGATTATGACACTGGGTGATTATTCAGTTTGCTGATTTAAAAAAGCTATGTACTGGGTATTGTAATTTTCTTTGTGTTTATTTAACACACTAAATGGTCTCAAACACAATTTAGATCATGTTTACTTTTTGTTTGCTTGTAATCAGATAGACGAGAAATGTTCAATCATGCGCTGATCATTTTGATGAGATTAACAGTGTCATAATGAACTATGTGGAGTTTCCTTTGTCTGAAAAGTAATAATAATAATAGTAATTTAGGTGAATACAAAACTAAGAGTTTTTGTTAGTTTTCTTGTTATATGAAATGTTTAATTTGATTTAGACTTTGATTTAGAGTTTGTTACGTCTTCTTATGTGACCCTGGAACACAAATGTCGCATGGGTATTTTATTTTCCACAAAATACATAAAATAAAATACATTGTATGGATCAAAATGATTGATTTTTCTATTTTGCAATAATCATTAGAGCATTAAGACAAACACTATAGAATACACAAGACATGACACTCGTATAGTTTTAAATACAGAAAATTGATGATAATGGGTCAAAATGGCTAATAAAGCCCCGCCTACTAGTACAGAGCCAATCCTCGATCGATTATATAGGAGGGAACGGAATATGTTGATAATGGGCATTGTGGAAAATAATGTAAATATAGGTGAATTACCAGTTTGTAAACATTCAGGTTGCGTGTGCAGCAAGGTTGCAGGAAAAAACGGGAGCACTAGCATTTACAGCCGGAGAATGACATCCGATGCGGTACAGAGTTTGTTGTTGTATTAGAGATAAGTTATATTGATTACATACTAAAAATTATTTACATAATGCTTTCAGCATGTTATAACAGCTTGTCACCCAGTAATAAGCACAGATATTCGACAAAATTAACGTTAAAGTGAACGGCGTTTGTCTGACAGGTCCATTTGCGCCCTCCCGAGCGCATCCAGCCTATTGAAATTCCCAAGAGAGGAGTTAAAGGCCTACAAGCCTTTGACCCTTCGCTAAGCCCCGCCCTCTTTAGTTACTGTTGTTATGCCTGTCAAGCTTTCATGCCTGGCACGTCTATTACAATATGTATGCGCCGGTTTCAGACATTGCCGTGGATATAATTAGTCATTTTTGGCGAACAGGTGAGATATCTGAGAAAGCCAGATAAAAAAGGACTGCAGTATGCATTGCAGGTGTATATTCACGACTTAATGCGCAACCGATTAGAAAATAATTTAATCAAAGTTGAAGCTAAAGTAAAACCTAGACGCCTCATACCCTGACCATTCAACAGCTTACTTCATGCACAACAGGATAGGTGAAATTTACAAATAAACTAATAACAAATTAAACCCTGATTTCTCTTTTTTTAGCCAAAAAGCCTGATAGAATAATTGTTTTGCAATAAAATATAGTGTTAACTGTCAAGGAAATGCGCATGGACAGTGCTTTTAACGTTACATAATTCATTCATAGTAAGAAAAAGGCAGAAAGGGAAAATTTATGAACTTGTGGCAAATATTAGCATCATTGACCATAACAATGTACAGTACAGTCAGTATGTTTGTGTGCTTTTTATACCGTTTCTATTCTAATTTGCAAGTGGAAAACATAAATGCAAAGCAATTTTGCAATGCAAATTTGCAAATGCAAATTAAAGTATAAATAGCAGAAGTAAACAAACAGATTTTCCCTACCGGCAAATATTATTCCGACACCAAATATAAAGCAGTCACTAACCCACTATAATGTCATCACCAATGACTAAATCTCCAAAAGACGACAAAAACATCAGTGAATTGTAGCTCTGACATGGACATGAGAGTTATAAATGACTGAAAAACAGCTGCAGGTGACGTATTTTGATCGCAAGTGCATGCAATGTTTGCAATTTCAAATATTATGTAATTTCAAATATTCGTAGCTTGAAACAGATGAAAATATGACAATATTGTGCTTGCTCGAGGCCTTGAATGGAGCAGTACTCATAATATCGAGCAAAAAAAGAAAAAGACAGCTGTGAAATATAACCTACTTTGCATTTTTGTATGAAACAGTTAAGATCTTTTTAGGGTAAGATGTTTTTGAGTTATTATCATCTATCACTGTGTCAGGAATATCGAAAACAAAACTTAACTCCGCTCTTTTAGTGCCCCTCACACAGCTTGATCCACGCTGGCATTTCTCCCCTTGGGTTTTAGGCTTTGGAAAAGGAAAAAAATTCCACCACCCTGTCCAAACTTTTAGGATACCGGGTGTCAGATTTGCACAATTTATATGCACAACGCTTTGGCTTGTTTTCCTCGCTCGAAACCTTGACAGACCTCCTGTGCGTAGCAACGGTTGTTAAGCCGTGATTGGTGTGTCGCGGTTTTTGGGTGTGGCTTAGCAAAGGGTCAATTTTGTTCTGTGTGGTCATGTGCAAGAAATATTGGGCCATGATTACCAGATTCAAAACTCTGTAGTTCTGACAGCGAACTGCACCTGTACGGCAGGGTATGTGAACTTACATTTTCACCTTTCATTCATAGCATTCAGTGTCAGTTTATTTCACCATATTTAACTGTTTTTGCTGGAATCATTGCTGCAATCAAAAACGAGTAATGTGTATGATTCAGCATAGCATGAACTTACCTGATATAACATGAGAACTGCAAAGTCGAGCATTTTTAATTAGGTCCTCACTCCATTCAGCTCTTATGATGGCTGTTAGCCAAAGACGGTTGGCATTAAAAGCAGTGTGGTGTACCGTAAAATTGATTCTTTCTATTTTTGGACTTTCGATTTTGGCATCCTACCGCACAACACGACATGTTTGCTATTGCAACCAGTCATTTTTTGCAACCACTATGCGCAGTTGAACCCGTGTGACATCATGTGTGACATAGGTTGGTAATTCCCCTGTAGTCTTTAATATAGATCTTAATATCACTTCAAGTGATATTTAAGTCGGAGATAAAAGGTTAAAAGCTTTACTAATGTTTCTTAGAGAGACTGGGTTATATAATAGAATCTAAATAAGAATAAGAAGGTAAATTTTTTTACTTTTGATCCACACACACTTAACACCAGTCGGTGGTGGAAATGCACCTCAAAGTTGTATGCCAACCGCCAATAAAAAACATGAAGAAGAGTAAGATTGCTATAAACTATAGTAGATTACTATAGCTATAATATAGATCGCTATAGTTTCTCTGGGAGAAGGACTCAGACCAGACTTGTTTTTTTTTTTTTGGTTCAGAACAGGTATTGTAGTCAACAAACACATTGGAATCTCACCAAATACTTGCTTCACAGACATTATATATGTGTGTGTGTGTGTGTGTGTGTGTGTGTGTGTGTGTGTGTGTGTGTGTGTGTGTGTGTGTGTGTGTGTGTGTGTGTGTGTACAAATAAAGCTTGACATGTCTACTTTTAAATGAACCAAGTGCACTTCACAACTAAAGTTTTCTGGTTTGTAATCTGTATGAAATGAATGTGAGGTACAGTCCAACCTGTCAAACGCACATCATATTACACCAACTACTCAAACACCCACAAACTTGTAAACAAAGAGTCGCTGTTATTTCTGAAGGAGATTCACCATCAAGATCAAGTTGTGAATTACTTCAGAGCACCAGCGTGATCTGACAAGGCATTATTCAGAAGATGATAATGTGTAACACGGCCATAAATGAGGTTGGTGTTGTGATCTTGTTACTTTCGAGTGCACATGCACATTAGCTTGGGCAACTTGAAAAAATGCAGATTTTGTTTGATTCGAACGTTTAGAAACTTATGAGACGGTTGTTTAATTTTACTTGTGATTCTAAATATGTAATGTAATCGAAAGCGTGGCAAACAATTTTGGAGAATTTGATGTTTCTCCAGTCAGACAGAATACCTGAGCATACTGCTCGAGAGGCATTTCAAAGATGGCCGCCGAGTGAAATGTCTTGCCTTTAAGGGACTTTGGCCTTCATGGAACATGATCTTTTGCAATTCACCTACTGTAAATACATTAAAATTTGATTAGTAATATGCATTGCTAAAAACTTACATTAAGTTGAACTTAAAAATACATTTAAAGTTGTCCAAATTAAATATTTTGGGTTTTTTTTTTACCCTCAAATTGCAGATTTTTTAAATATTTGTATCACGGAGATACAGTATATACAGCAACAAAAATAATGCAGAATTCTCAGTTTCCCAAAATTGAATGTTTAACACTCAAAATGAGAAAACATGGTCCGAACCATTTAAATACTGTTTTTCATTACAGTGTAAGATTTTACAAACATTCTAGACACTGCAAAAGAGCCTAATATTTACAGTGTGAAGTATATTTTTAATAGCCATTTTGAGAACAATGAATAAATTACCTCAGATTTTGAAAAAAAATGTGTGGCTGTGAAGTGCTTCTTCTCCCATATTTCAATAGAAGTTTTACAGACTTTACATTTTGTGTTTCTGTCATCTATTTTTAACACCAAGGGCTCTATTTTGAAGATCCATGCACAAAGTCCAAAGCGCAAGGCGCAAACACATTAAGGGTGTGTCAGAATCCACTTTTGCTATTTTAAGGATGGAAAAATCTGCTTTGAGCCGTGGCACATGGTCTAACAGGGTTGAGCTTATTCTCTTAATGAGTTATAGGTGTGTTTTGAGAATAAACCAATCAGAGTCTCATCTCCCATTCCCTTTAAGAGTCATTTAGCCAAACAGCGCATTTGCTATTTACATGGTGGACTTTGTAAGTGTAAAAACTGAACCCTTCACTAGAGAGAAAACAGTTAAACAGAGCATCTAAAGCGCGAGAATGAGAGATGAGCCTCCTCATTGTTTACTTGCGCTTTCACTCTTGTGGATAGGGGAAGGTGTTGTACGCACAGACATCCATTAGCCTATATATAATTAATTTAGTTTGTTAAGCACAAAGATTTGTTTCAAAACTATTTCTAAATTCAGTTCTAATTTCCAGCAAATTAATAAATGAACAATAATAACGAAGTGTGTTCAAAAACCTGAGTTATATCAAAATACACATGCTGTGCCCCATATGGTCTAAAACCTGACATAAATATGCATATAATCAAAAATACTGCTAATAATGATAACATAATACAAAAGCAAATTGTTATGAATAAACTGAAAAAGCCCCCGAGATAAAAAAAAAGGCATGAAAGTATGTTTTTTTTATAGTAGTAGGCTAGAAAATAAAATTTTTAAAAATATTTTAATCCTAATTCTTTTTCATATGTAAAGATATTTGCGTATTGCTGTAAATCCTGTTTGTATTAAGCAATGTGTAAGTGAGGCGCACAACGCACTCTGCGCTGGACAATAGATCAGCTTTGTTCTGGTCTATTGAACAGTCTAAGTTCCTCAAAATAGCAACGCGCCAGCAATGTGCCTCTCAACACACCTCCTTTTTTAGATCAGAACGCCTATGGGTAAAATGCATTTGCTATTTAAACAGTGTGGTGCAAAATGTCAAAACAACTCTTGCGCCAAGCTGAAACTAGCAAACAACAATTGCGTCACACCTTGCGCCGCATTGCGCCGGGTGTATGATAGGGCCCCTAGTCTTAGAAATGGTCGTTTTGAAAGAGACCTATGCAGAATGGATTTGTCATTTCTGAACTTTTCAACATGAACAAATATATTTTTTCATCAAAACAAATATATTTCATTTATTTCTGAATGTATAAATATATAAAAATTCCCTGACTTTAAATATCTGGAATAGACCTTTTAAATTTCAGGATATTTCAAAAACCCATGAAAAAATGTACTTTCTGGTTTGACTTCCAAATCAATTTCATGAATTTGCAGTGTACATAACGTCATTTGTCTTGAACAAAGAAAACTAATTTGGGACAACAGAATTTTTTTTTTATTGATGAATTTAATGAAATGAAGAACATAATGCTCAAGTCCATACATGTAATATGGCAGAATGTGCAATTAGGTCTGCAATTAATGTGCAATCAAGGTCTATGAAATAATCTTAATAATTGTTAAATATCATTGATTTTTCCATCATCAAAAACTACATCAGATACTTTAAGTACATGCCTACGTGACCTAGGACACCACTTGTTATCAAAGCAAATACAATCCTAAATAAACATGATTACGTCTGGTAAGCTGTAAATATAAACCAATCAATTGGTGATACGACAGTGATTTAAATGTGAACACACTGTTCACTTTCCATATTTCATTCCTTTCATCATCACTCTGTAATTGAGAAAAGTAGGAAGGATTTCCACCGCAGCTCCAAGTAGAGGCTTCACATATTCTTCCATAAAACCCTTCTTCTCTTTTTTCAGATCCTTGATCTCCTCAGACAGGAGGTCAGCCCTCTCCTTAAAGCCCTTATTCAGCATCTCCTCCTGCTCCTTCAGTTTGCTGTCGATGGCTTTCTGAGTCTCCTGCTGCATTTGCTCCCGCTCCTTCTCAAACTTCTCCTGCATCTGCTTGATTTGGTCCTCCTGCCTCACTTTTTCTGTCGCCATCATTCGTTCGCCCTCTATGCGTTTCTCCTTTTCCTCTTCACACTTCTGTTGCATCAAAGCATTCATCTCCTTCTCCTCTGCAAGTGTGAAAAAGAATTGAGGATTGAAGAAGGAAAAAACATGAAGATTTGAGTTTAAATTTCGTGTGTGGTTTTTCAATAACAAGTGCTCCAGGGCCAACTGTCTCAATCCAAAGATTTACCTTGAAGCTTTTTGTCGTTTTCAGTGAGTTGTGTATCTGTGTAGAGGATGCTTTTTGCTTCAGCTCCTCGTTCATTCAGAAACTCATGCAGCACGGCCTCAGCCTGCACATAAACACACACACACTTTAAAGGCACAGTATGTAATTTTCGCCACTAGATGGGGCATATTTATCACAAACAAATGCATATTTTGAGTGAGTGAATGTGGAATCTTGGAGTTTTGTCTTTATTACATCCTACAGGATTCCTGCATAAATCATGTTTACTTGATACATCACATCACTACGACACACTCGCGCACTGATTCGTTGCTGAATAACTAGTCAGAGTGCTCTCTTCAGCCAATGGCCATCAATAGAAATGCTTTTGTCCCACTTTTGCCCGCAAAACCCTACAGGTAAGTAGTTTTATTTTCACTGCTTGTTCCCCCGCGACTCTGTTATTTCTTTCACTTATTGCTTCTCTTTTGAATTTAAATGAAAATCATTAATATGTTTCATTTTATTTGACTTTAATTAAATGAAAAGATGAGCCGAAATGAACGAGGAGCTTTTCTGAATGTATAAAAATTCTCTGACTTTAAATATCTGCAATAGGCCTTTTCAAATTCCAGGATATTCCAGAAATTCCTTGATTCTTGAACTACTGCATATAGGACATTTTTAACCCATGAAAAAATGTACTTTCTAATTTGACTTTCAAATCAATTTCATGAATTTCCAGTGTACATTACGTTATTTCTGTGATCTTGATCAAAGAAAATAAATGTTTGATTATTAATTAGAATTACGGGAGTTGTTGTCTTCGTTACATCCTACAGAAATCATGTTTACTTGATACAAGGTTCATACACATTTTTTACTACTAAAATCTCATGACTTTCCAAGACTTTTCCAGAACTTTCAAGTACACAGGGGCATAGCAACCGGGGGGGACGGGGGGGATCCGTCCCCCTCACTTTTAGAGACAGACCATTTAGAAACAGGTGATTAATAATTATATGAACGTATGATCTCATACAGCTGTCCCCCCTACCTTTAAAATGTCCGCTACGCCCCTGCAAGTACATATTCATGATGTAATGTTTTATGTAATGTCTACATATACATGATAAATAATAAGAAAAACAATGATGTACAGCATCATAGAACACGCAACAATCTATTTTGTTTAAATTTGTATTTTAGATCTATTGATTTTGATAATGCTTACACAGCACTAACAATGTGAGAGCAAGTTTTTGGCCAAGGACAGAAAAGTAGTAAAGACAACAAACCTATATTCAAGTTAGGGCTGCACAATATATCGTTTCAGCATCGATATCGCAATGTGTGCATTATATGCAGGATATGCAATGTTGGGATTATAGTTTAATAGAGAGTTTAATCATAATGGAGTAAAAGTTTATTATCTGCATGCATTTTTGAAGAGATAGATCACCCCAAAATTATTTATTATTTTATTACACCCTTGACTTGTTTCAAACATTTATGAGTTTTCTTTTTTATTTTATAACTCCTATAGTATTGAAACAAGTGAAGTGTGAGTTAATAGTGAGTACATTTTAATCTTCGTGTAAACTGTCCCATTAAGGCCTGTGACTGTTGAATTTCAAATTTTAAAACATCTGGCCACAAGAATTTTTGTAACTTTAATAAAGATTAAATAATATACAATGAAGACTATGCAGTGTTGATTATCCAATTTCTGTACCTGAATAGTGAATACCCTAAAACTAGATTTCACTTTTATCTTTACTATATTTTATTTATCTATGCTTGTAATTTATTTGTTTTATATTATTTGAGATTCACTCCTTTACAAAATCCCCCCAATCAATCCAAATAAACCTGTAAAATCATCTGTTAAATTCAGAATTATTAGCCCCCCTGTTTATTTTTTCCCCAATTTCTGTTTAAAGGAGAGAAGACTTTCTCAACACATTTCTAAACATAATAGTTTTAATAACTCATTTCTGATAACTGATTTATTTTATCTTTGCTATGATGACAGTAAATAATATTTGACTAGATATTTTTCAAGACATTTCTATACAACTTAAAGTGAGATTTAAAGGCTTAACTAGGTTAATTAGGTTAACTAGGCAGGTTAGGGTAATTAGGCAAGTTATTGTATAACGATGGTTTGTTTTGTAGACTATCCAAAAAGCTTAAAGGAGCTAATAATTTTGACCTTAAAATTAAAAACTGCTTTTATTCTGGCCGAAATAACAAACAAGAATTTCTCCAGAAGAAAAAATATTATCAGACATACTGTGAAAATTTCCTTGCTTTGTTAAACATAATTTGGTAAATTTTCAAGAAATAAAAACAAATTCAAAGGGGGGGCTAATAATTCTGACTTCAACTGTACGTACAGTTATACATGTTATACAAAGCTGTTATTTCTTAATGTGCTGCAGCTACATCACTGAGCTCACAGAGCAGATCAAGATCAGAACAACAGAAGCAGCAGATGAGAAGGAGGATGAGGAGGTCTCAAAGTTAATAATGGACTAATATTTCTGACTTCAACTGTATATCACAGAAATGCAAAATATGGTAAAGTCAAATTTTTCCAATATCGCGCAGCCCTAATTCAAGTATACAGATATTTGTTAAACTAATTTCCATGACTTTTCCAAAACTTTGTGCGTTTTTCTCTTTTTCCAAAACTTTTCTAGGCCTGGAAAATGCCATGTCAAAATTCTATGACTTTTCCAGGTTTTCCATGACCGAATGAACCCTGTTGATAGGACACTTCACTATGTCACACCCATGCTCTGATTTGTTACTGAATTACTAGTCAGGGCACTCTCTTCAGCCAATGGCTGACTCCAAATCGACATCCTGAATTGTGCCAACAAGCTCTGATGTTAACCCGACAAGAGGCAATGCGTGGAACCAAACCAGCTAGCCGCACCGTCGAAACCCAACGCCCTACCATAGGCTTGGTGTGTCCTGGCCTTAATGCTAAAAGCTCTTGAAACGTAAAATATACTTAAAAATTCAAATGGCTTATTTCTCTGGATTTGAACATTCCTCAAAACATTTGAGATAAAGTACTTAAGTCAGCAAAATATGTAATGCTGTTCAAGTGTTTTGTTTATTTTAATAAAAGACAAATCAAATATATCCATACCATGCCGCCATCTACAGAGTGTGTGTTTTTTTTCATACTATGGAAGTCAATGATAACTTCAGTTACCAACATTTTTCAAAATATTTTCTTTTGTGTAGAAACTGAAGATACAATCTGAAAAGGTTTGGAACTAGTGGAGGCTGTGTAAGTGATAACAGTGTTTACTTTTGCTCTGGAAGTGAACTACTCCTTTAAAGGGGACCTATTATGCAAAAGTCACTTTTATTATTGGTTTAAACACAGTTGTGTAGCAACAGTGTGTGAATATAACCAGCTTTTAATGGCAAAAATTTATTGATTTTATAATCACATTTCGTAAATTATACACTTTGATTGACATTCTCACTTTACGTGTCATCAGATGGAGAAAGTCCCACCTATAAGTTACGATCTCTCACTCATTAGCATAGGACGTTAGTCTTGATTTTGAATTTGCCCCCCATGCTGACACATAGGCATGTGTAGCTCCGCCCTCTTTTGAAAAAGAGCACAAACTAATTTGACTTTGAAGCTAATTAGGATCAAAGCCTAAAAGAGGCCGTTTCAAAGAGTTGCAAGACATTTTTAATTGGATATATTGAGCTGAAACTTCACATACACACTCTAGGGACATCATAGACCTACCATAGACCAATCTTATAAAAATACATGGAGAAAGTGTCCTCACCATAACACCTTTGTTGGGTTCGCTGCGGTACTTTTCAACGATGACGTCTCTATCACTGCAGTAGAGTTTGAATCCACCAGGCTGACTGTACACTCCATCCTGCAACTTTTTATTCATTTCAGAGTACAGATCCTTCAGCAGATCTTTACACTTTTTCTCTGATGCAGAGGCATTGTCTTGAAGCAAGCAAACATAGTACACATCTATTTTTTCCTAGAAAAACATGCATACACATAAATCACATATACACATTGAAAAAATGATAAAAAATGTTCTACATCAGTGTTTCTCAACCATGTTCCTGGAGGACCACCTGCACTGCATGTTTTAGATCTTTTGTCTTTCGGTCTCTGCTAATAAGCTGATGATCTGAATCAGGTGTGTTTGGTTAAGGAGACATGGAAAATGTGCAGAGCTGGAATGTGGTTGAGAAACACTGTTCTATAGTACCATTGCTTAACTAATGATTACAAAAATCTGTAAGTCTGTACCCATCCCCAACATTCATCAGATCAATAATTTAATATTTATTTTGACTCACTTTAAGTTGATGAATGTACTCCTGTTTTTCATCTTTAAAGGAGCGTTTCATGAACTCAGCGTTGGCCAAACTGCTAAACCTCTGGTGTTCAGAGGAGATTTCATCCACATTTACTGGAAACGTCTTCTTCACCTGCAAACAAAAACATGCTTTGTCTCAATGCCTGTAACAATTTGGGCACTTAAAGGGTCAGTTCCCCTAAAACTGACAATTCTGTCATCATTTACTCCAATTTTACTTATCACAAACGTTTGAGTTTCATAATTTTCTGTTGCACAAAAGATGTTAAGCTAAAAAAAATAGGAAACCTGAACCAGAAAATTATTTTATTTTTTTTAAAAAAAAGGAAATGGCTTCAGGTTTGTAACATTTCTCACATTATCTTCTTTTTGTTTAACAGTGTGGAATAACTTGAAGGTGAGTAAATTGTTATTTTGGGTGAACTATCCCTGTACAACTTTCAGATTCAGAGCTTAAATTATTGACTGATTTGTTTCATATGAAATAGATATGATGATGATGATGATGATGACAGATTATCCTCAATGTTATTGTTACTTCTGCAACACTAAAGGCACTTAAAATCCAGTAGGTACAATAATATGAATGGGATTTGTGATGTCTCACCTCTTCCATCCCGGTCTCATACACTTTGAAAGCTTCTTCGACAGCACACTTGTTCTCTAGATTTGCCAGAGTTACCACTGCGTTATCCAGACAGGGCACTTTACCACTGCTGATCGTGTCTACGTAAATCTTAGCCAGTTTTCCAAGCACTGGAAACACACAAACACTTTTTTACCTACTCCACATTTTTACCTGCTTGATTACAAAAGGCTGATCTGACATGGGTCTGATCAATGAACAGGGTTCACACTCTAAGCCAAATGTCAAATTCCCTGACTTAAAGCTGTATAATCAAGAGAATTCTGTTGAGTTGAGCAGTCCCTCCAGAATTTTGCAATGGGTTATATGCACCGCTAGGGTTTTTCAGTCATGGCTATTTTCAATTTCATAAGGTTCCTTTTACAGCAGTGATGCTGCAATGTAATTAAAATACAATCAGTCAAATAGACTTAAGCATTCATTTAGTCGTTCAAACGTAATGAAAGGCCGTGTAAACAAGCGCCGCCAGGATCAGCTGGCTAGTACAGAAACTCCATTGAAAATATTGGGGTAAAATAAATGTACAAAAACATGGCGGGGGAAAACTGAATTTAATGCAGTGCTTCTTGTCCAGTCTGAGCTCAACTTTATATTGTATACCAAACAGGCAGTGAAGATTGATTTTTAAAGAAATCAGATATTAAAAGTTGTGATTTTGTAATGCCGTTTGGGCTGGCTGACTAAAAATGTAAAGTCTGTGTGTATATTTATTGCCAAATATAAACAAAACCAAACAAATTTAGAGGAGCTTGCAGTTTCTGTAATTGCTACAGGTTTTAGTCAGCCAGTACTCAGTTCTCTCTTTTTTTAGATTAGGTAGCTATATTTGTGTATAGAAAGTGCTTATCTGGTGTGTGAAACCTTGAGTTGTCATAGACATAATACGGCACTTCTCCTTAGCTATGTGACCCTCTTGATCATGTGATATGATTGCAATTCAGCCACAGCAAAACTCCCTCAACTGCAAATGTTGAGGAAAAGTGCTGCAAAATTTGTAATTTTAATATGAATGTTCTTTCCACCAAATCCTGGAGGAACTGTTGGAGCACTGAGCAGACAAAACAGACTGTATTTTACCAGATACATCCAGGTGACAGCATTTGATTGGCATTAGGAAAAATAATAAATGTCAGAGACAAAGAACCAACCCATAAAAATGGGCAACACTTTTGATATAGCGTGATAAAGAAAAACATGGAACAGAAAAAAGAAAAATACATTTTGATAAATGGAAATTAAAAATTTAAAAACCCCTGATATTCTTAACTCAGAAAAAAACTGTGTTCAATTTCCTGACTTTCAATATCTGACCTTTGGAATAGACCTAAATTACAAGATATTGCAGAAATTCCATGACCCATGTGAACCCTGAATGAAATTCCCCACCAATTGAAATTGATAAAACACTTACATTTACCAGTGACTTTGTGCCCCCCTTTCAGCGTTTTCACAACACTGTTGCGAAAGATGTGCTCACAGAAACGGCCTGTGACCTCCAGAAAATCCGGTACAAGGTCTCTTTCTTGCAGACTTTCTAATTGCCTCATCTTCTCAGGTGAGGCTGGAGATGGAAACACGAAACACTTTCGGGTTGGAAAGTAGTTTCGGATGCACTGACGGGGCAGATTGAAGTCCATTGTCTTCTTATTATTACCTAAATAAAATGTTTTTTGGGGGGGGAAAAAAACACCACCATCAGAAGATCATCGACCTTCACCATTTTTGATCAAAGTCTATCTTGAATACCTTTTCTCAGCTGCAGGGCAAAATCTAGATATTGGTCTTCATTAACATTCCTTCCATCAATCACCAAATCCAACGTAAAATCTCTTACGACCCAGGTGAATGATGGGAAGAAAAGCACAAACTCTGAGTCCTCCTCATCCTCCTTCTCGTCTGCTGCTTCTGTTGTTCTGATCTTGATCTGCTCTGTGAGCTCAGTGATGTAGCTGCAGCACATTAAGAAATAACAGCTTTGTATAACATGTATAACTGTACGTACAGTTTAAGTCAGAATTATTAGACCCCCTTTGAATTTTTTTTTTTCCCCTTTTTAAATATTTCCCAAATAATGTTTAACAGAGCAAGGAAATTTTCACAGTACGTCTGATAATATTTTTTCTTCTGGGGAAAGTCGTATTTGTTTTATTTCAGCTAGAATAAAAGCAGTTTTTAATTTTTTTTATGAACCATTTTAAGGTCAAAATTATTAGCCCCTTTAAGTTATATATTTTTTTCAGTAGACTACAGAAAAAACCATCATCATACAATAACTTGCCTAATTACCCTAGTTAAGCCATTAAATCTCACTTTAAGTTGTATAGAAGTGTCTTGAAAAATATCTAGTCAAATATTATTTACTGTCATCATGGCAAAGATAAAATAAATCAGTTATTAGAAATAAGTTATTAAAACCATTATGTTTAGAAATGTGTTGAGAAAGTCTTCTCTCCGTTAAACAGAAAATGGGGAAAAAAAATAAACAGGGGGGCTAATAATTCTGACTTCAACTGTATATGTGAAAGGCTAAAGGATACTGCAGTTTCTCCAGTGCGCTGTTATCGATGGTGCCGCGGCTGTTGTACACCAGAGTACTGCTGAGAAGAACAGCCAGACAGAAGATCCAGCCATCGTTCTTAGAATCTCCCTGAAACACACACAGATAACTTCAACTTCAGCTCAAATAAAAGTAATAAATCTCCAGCTCTGGCCTTGTCCTCACCTTGTCCACATCACCCAGTCCCTCTGTGTCCAGCAGAACCAGAGTGTGTCCTTTTTTTTTCGGGTGAGGGACACACCACATCCAGATGCCTTTGGTCTTCGACTCAATAGTGTTGCCAAGAGCAAAACCTGAGACAATTACATTTCTATAATTAGCATGATGTACCTCAGGGGTGTCCAAACTCGGCCCTGGAGAGCTGGTGTTCTGTTGAGTTTAGCTCCAACTTGCTTCAACACACTAGTAAGAGCTTGATTAGCTGGTTCAGGTGTGTTTGATTAGGGTTGGACATAAAGTCTTCAGGACACCGGCCTTCCAGGACCGAGTTTGGAAACGCCTGATGTAGCTAAAGCAGGGGTGTCAAACTCAATTCCTGGAGGGCCACAGCTCTGCAGAGTTTAGTTCCAGCCCTGCTTCAACACGTCTATCTGTAGGCATCAATAGGCATCAAACAAGCCTAAAGCACTCAATTAGTTTGATCAGGTGTGTGTAATTAGGGTTGGAACTAAACTGTGAGTTTGACACCTGTGAGCTAAGTGTTAGTTCACCCAGAAAAGTATAATGATGTTATTAATTCTTCATCCTCATGTTGTTCCAAAACCCTGAGACATTTGATCGTCTTCGGAATACAATTACGACATTTTGGATGAAATCTGAGAGCTCCCTCATCCTCCATAGACAGCAAAGTTCCTGTCTCATTCAAAGTCAAGAGAAATACCATCCTCAAAATAGACCATATGCCGTCAGTGGTTCAATCGGAACATTATTAAGCTACGAGAATACATTTGTGCGCATATAAAACAAAAAGAATGACTTTGTTCAACAGTTTCCTCTCCTCTGTGTCAGTATATTGCGCATATTCACAAGCATCGTTGAATGTCCACACATAACTACCTCTGTTTATGTATGGTTATGTATGGTTTCAGGAATTTGAACAAGTCGGGAAAATTGCTGCCTAAGGAGGATGAGAGCTCTCAGATTTCACCTAAAATTAGGAATGTTCTGATCAGTTTTTTTGCCCTCGTGTCCAAGTCATTTGATTTTGAGTATGTACCGATAGCGAAACCCGATCCAATGTTTCTATAATACATAAAAAAGAATAAAGAAGAGTGAAGAAACAGATCCAGGATGTTCCTTATTTTCAATTTACTTCACCTTATTTTAACATTCAACAACTGTTTGTTTGTTGAGGTTAATGTAGCCTTTTAATTTCCACTTCTTGCAATCCTATTTACATATCTCACAGTTAGCTATGGCAATGTTGTCGTCATCAACTTTATAACACGTCCAGACCGCAGGCATACTCAAGCTTTCTGCTTCAAGCTGCTTCAGTGTTCTACTTTGCCGGCATTTAATCAATAACGTCTCTGCAACAAGGTGATGTAATGCTGAAGGAGGAAACGTCCGATTCCGATCAAGTCTGAAACTACGTGATTGGGCCCGATTTCCAATCATGTGATCGGATCTGGACATCCCTACCTAAAATATCTTAATTTGTGAGACAAACAAAATTCTCAGGGGTTTGGAATGACATACGGGTGAGTAATTAATCATATGTTTTACATTTTTGGGTAAACTAACGCTTTAAGTTTTGATGGTTTCCTCACCTGTCTGTTGTCCGGCTAGTCGGTTCATGAGGTAAGATTTCCCCGTACGGTAGAGTCCCACCACAGACACCACCACCACCGGCTCATTGATCATACTAAGGAACTCGATGGCATCTTTACAGATGCTGAGTGATCCGTTCACATTCTCCACCAAACATATGGGCGAAGGCATCATTGTGGGTTTAGACATGTTGGTTCTTTCTAGCTCTTCCTGTCTGTTTTCTAGCTTTTGTTTCCTGTCGAAAAAGTATGTTTATTGAAAATAGTATGCAACCATTCCCACAATTAATGTTTCTTGTAATTTTATTGTCTGAAAAATTTACAAACATAGATTAGGTACTACAGTATTGGCTAAGAAATGAACACACAACTGGATTAACAACTGAAAAGCAACATATTTTATTATATTTTACAGACATTATTTTATGATTATGGTAGTTTATTACCACATTGTCAGAATAAATGGTCCTTCATTTTATTTACTTATTTTATTCATATTAATTGATTTAATGTTATTATTTGTATTATTATTATTATAATTATTATTTATTTATTTATAGATTTATTTATTTTCGTCGACTTTTTCTGGATCTTTATATTTAATTGTTTTGTTTATTCAACATAAAAAGCTCTGTGTAACATATCTATTAAAAAAAAGTTTAAATGAATCCAATAAAATACCTTCTGATACCTGCTTGATATATTAAACATGTTCCACAATAATGAAATTCTGAAATATTTGTTATTTCGTTTTCATCCTTGTCTAGTGGCTTTGACCTAATCTACATTTTATAAAGCACTATAGAAATAACAGAAAGCAAAGGTATTCTTACTGACCATTCAAACAATCACAAAATTAAAAGAAATCTTAAGTAGTTCAATTGCTAATTATATTATGAAAATATGTTGCAACATATCCCAGACTCTTAACCCCTTAACTGTTGCCCCCACTTTTTGAACAGACATGAAAATGACATGTTCAACTCAAATGATGGCCAGTCTTCAACGCTTTGAATGTGTGGTGCACACATTTAAGCTTGGTCTCATTTTAATGAAGATATATATCAAATTGTAGCTGAAGTGGAAAATAAACTAAATAAAACTAAAGTTATGTGCCTTGAAACTAATAAATCAATAAATTTATATTTAAATATATTACATATTTTACAAAACATGTTTTATTAATCCTAAATTAGCCCTCATAGGGCTTTATTTTAACGATCTAGGCATACAGTGGTGTCTGAATACACTTTTGCTATTTTCGAATCCTATTATGGATTTGCTATTTAAACAACGTGATGCAAAACATGAAAATTAGGGTTGCGCTGGTCGGAAAATAGCAACAAACTGCGCCAAACACGTCTTATTGCCTATTTTACACATCAATTGCTGTAGCAATGTAATGCTTTACGTATCATTGTTATACATTAGGCTAATAAATTACTTTTGCTCAGTAATATCTATCAAATCACCAGATAAAAACTGGACATTTTAAGCTTTAAAATTATATATTTGTCATGATTAGACTACAATATTGTTTTAAAAATTTAAGTAAATGCTTCCAGAGGTTGTAAGGTTACTGTAATGGTGTTTCTATCTATTACTCTTTTTATATAACAAAAAACTGTGGTAAAACATGTATTCAGAAATCTTTCCAATGATTTTGAAAGTTTTTCTTGATTACATTACAATTTAATTGCTAAATTTTGATGTAAACTTAAGCATCCTGGTGGTGGAATGGGGATAGTTAAGGGGTTTAATATGGTTTATATCTTGTAAGCCATTAAAGGTATTTAAATCTATGTACAATAGTGTGAATTGGTCCTTCCTAAACTTTGTTCTTCAGCTTGATTATTCTTAGATAAATTTGATTAGAAAGGCAAAGGTTATAGACTTAGTGTAACTTATTAACTTTTATCTTATTTCTGATTTTTAACCGCTGCTAGAATAAAAAAAGAAGAATAACAGAGCCAGAGCCACTCAGGTCAATTTAAAGCAGAAATGAGAAGTTAATAAATAATAAATAAATAAAGCAGCAATAATGTATTAAAACAATCAAAATATTTTGTTAACGATAAAGTAGACCTATACTATCTTAATAGGTTCAAATAGCAACACAAACTATACAGAATTTGGCAGCAAAAAATATACAGAAATAAATACTTAGAAATTAACAAAAGCATTGGTTCAAACCTGCAGCAGAACAACAATGAGCCCTTATGCGCCCCCTAGGCGGTGAAAAATAACTGTCTTGTATGAAATGTTATTCAGCTTTTTGGTTTGTTGTTGTCTACAAAACTTACATCAAATTAGCCAGTAGTTAAAGTCATTATTAGCATGTTCACGGCTTTGAACGATTTCCGCGAATGTTATTGACGTTTAGGTCAAACAAACGCCAAAGAAATAAATAGAGCTACAGCTATATTCAAAATGTGTCCAAATCTGATCAAATAAAAGTTATTACCGAAGCTCTCTCACCCTCCAGGGTCCTTCTCTCACTGCGGGCTGAACGGAAATGCGGGTCCTTTTTATGGAGGTCACTTGTTGCCAATATCTGCCCTAATTGCCTTAGCTTACATTAAACACTCGACTTCTGAGAAACCTCTTATGCAGTGAGGAACAGAGCCGAGCCGGTGATTTCACTTTTGCTTTCACTTTCCAGCCAGCATCGCCAATGAAGAACACGCCCTGTCTGTCCCTCTGCAATTTACGATGGAAGAACAATAAAGTATCTGATAGGAGTTTCCAAGCCAAATAGTTTGATTTTGTTTATATATATATATATATATATATATATATATATATATATATATATATATATATATATATATATATATATATATATATATATGAACGCTTCAAAAATTTGAATGTGCTTCATGTTCATTTTGTTTAGGGTCATTTTAAAGCAGTGGTTCATAGAATGAAGTTTGGAAGTGCAACTAAAACGTATTTTAATGATCACAACATAAAACGTTAAATATAAATATATCATGCTTTTCAAATCAAACTAGCTTTTAACCTGAAGTGCCCATTGCCTGCTAAACTACTGTCAAAAATAAGGGGTGCCAAACTCAATCCCTGGAGGGCCACAGCTCTGCAGAGTTTAGTTCCAGTCCTGCATCAACACGTCTATCTATGTGTATCAAACAAGCCTAAAGCGCTTAATTAGTTCGATCAGGTTTGTTTAATTAAGGTTGAAACTAAACTATGCAGAGCTGCCCTGTAGAAACTGAGTTTGACACCTGTGGTCTAAATTACTCACGTCTCTTTATCAATTTGTTTAATGACTGAACGCAACGTTTATGAGATTACATATCAGCTGGAATATCAATAATGGACTTTTTCACACTTGACACAGGGTTTAAGCAACACACTTTTGCAACAAATACACAATATGTCACTTGCAATCTGCAGACAGATAGACACTTGGAGTAGGTGGTGGTGTCTCTACTGTACGCGTGAGTCATACCTTATGAACCGACTGGCAGGACAACAATCTGGTGAGACAACCTCAACAAAGTCACTTATGTTATGTACAAACTGGTAAAAAAAAGACTCAGTCCTTGTTATCATATCTTAAAACACTAAAATGAGGACATATTATGGAAAATAACGATGTTGTAAAGCAGTATAACAATAAAGCAGTAATTAAAGCAATAATAAAAGAACGGGTGAATGATTGATTTTGTGCAAGCCCTGAAAAAAGTTAATTCATTCAAAGTCTTTTTGGCTTAGTCCCTTTATTAATTTGGGGTCGCCACAGTGGAATGAACCGCCAACTTATCCAGCACGTTTTTATGCAGCGGATGCCATTCCAGCCACAACCCATCTCTAGGAAACATCCACACATACACACCCATTCACAACGGACAATTTAGGCTACCCAATTAACTTGTACCGCATGTCTTTGGACTGTGGGGGAAACTGGAGCACCCGGAGAAAACCCACGCGAACGCAAGGAGAACATGCAAACTCCACACAGAAATGCCAACTGACCTAGCTGAGGCTCGAACCAGCGACCTTCTTGCTGTGAGGCGACAGCACTACCTATTGCGCCACTGCATCATCCTGAAAAAAGTATTAATTATTTAATACTATCAGTATTAGCTACTATAAGTATACTTTTTTTTATTTAAAAAAAAACAATGAAGTATATTTTCAGTCTCCCTTTCATGCACTTATAAGGCATAAAAAGAAATATAATCCTATACTGGCGACAGGGTATTTCACTTTACCCAATGTATAACACAAGTGAAATTTTATATTCAATAAAAAAAAAAACTTCAGTCATAGTATGATATATAAATATTGTGTATATATTATGATAACATTATTGTGTTATTCGTGATGATCTTTATTTAAGTTGGGTGGGAAGATGTACAATAGGATTTAGTCTGGGCTCTGGCTAGGCCACTTAAGGACATTTATAGAGTTGTTGAGAAGCCACTTCATTGACATTTTTTTTTTGCAATGTGCTTTGGGTCATTATCCTGCTGGAAGATGAACCGTCGCCCCAGTCTGAGGTCAAGAGCACTCTGAAGCAGGTTTTCATTCAGGATGTCTCTGTACATTGCTGCATTCATCTTTCCCTCTATCCTGACAAGTCTTCCAGTTCCTGCTTCTGAAAAACATCCCCACAGCATGATGCTGCCACCACAATGCTTCACTGTAGGGATGGTATTAGCCTGGTGATGAGCGGTGCCTGGTTTTCTCTAAATGTAACGCCTGGCATTCACTCCAAAGAGCTCAATTTTAGCTTCATCAGACCCAACAATTTAGTTTCTTATAGTCTGAGAGTCCTTCAGATGCCTTTTAGCAAATTCCAGGCGGGGAGTGGCTTCTGTTTGGCCACTCTACCATACAGGCCTGATTGGTGGATTGCTGCATAGATGGTTGTCCTTCTGTAAGGTTCTTCTTTATTTCCACAGAAGGACGCTGGAGCTCAGACAGAGTGACCATTGGGTTATTGATCACCTCCCTGACTAAGGTCCTTCTTTCCAGATCACTCAGCTTAGATGGCCGGCCAGCTCTAGGAAGAGTCCTGGTGATTCCAAACATCTTCCACTTACGGATGATGGCGGCCACTGTGCTCACTGGAACTTTCAGAGTAGCAAAAATGTTCTGTACCCTTCCCAGTCTTGTGCCTTGAGACAATCTTGTCTCAGAGGTCTACAGTCAATACCTTTGTTTTCATGCTTGGTTTGTGCTTTGACATGCACCGTCAACCCTGGGACCTTATATAGACAGGTGTATGCCATGTCAAACCATGTCCAATCAACTGAATTGACCACAGGTGAACTCCAATTAAGCTGCTGAAACATCTCAAGAATGATCAGTGGAAACAGAATGTACCTGAGCTCAATTTAGAGCCTCATGGCAAAGGCTGTGAATACTTATGTACATGTGACTTCAGGTTTTTCATTTGTAGTAAATTTGCAGCAATTTCAAGAATTTTTTTTTCACATTGTCATTTTGGTGTATTGTGTGTAGAATTTTGAGGAAATAAAGGAATTTAATCTATTTTGGAATAAGGCTGTAACATAAACAAAAATGTGAAAAAAGTGAAGCGCTATGAATACTTTCTGGATGCACTGTAGCTAAAAACTGGAACAGGTGTGTGCATTATAGAAAGCTTTATAGAGAACAGATTTAAGAAAGCTGTGAATATATTTTGAAAACCAATGATTAATAGACACAGGGCTGAACTAGAGTTGTGATTCCTGATAGCTCTGGGAATCTTGCTGAGGTTTACTTTTCCGCAGAGGAAAAGTTCCTTATCTGCATAATGCGGTCGTGCCTCTGGCTAAGATCCAGAATGCTCAAGCAGCTTTACATCACAGAGACGCTCAACTTCCACAAGACCCAGAAGAGCTGTCCAGCATCCACACACTGGCAGAGAAGAAGGCCGAAAGGGTTGGAGAAGCAGAACCGGTTAGAGGAGCAGTCATTTAAAAACATGCAGAGAACACTTTTACAAATAAGACCTGTGAATATGTGTCATTTATAGATGTGTGTATGAAGTTTTAGACTGTGTGTTGCATGAGTAATTGGTTAATGTTCACACAAGGCTACGTTAAAGGGGTCATAAACTAAGATCTTAACTTTAACTTGAGCTTTTGATAGACAAGTCGTTATGGTACTCAAAGAACATCTCATATGTTTTAGAGCTGAAAACATCCTTGTTACAAAAATTTCAGCTTTTATTGACACCAGGCCTAGAAAACACCGGATTCGAGAATGCACCTTTCAGTAACATTGCCTCCTCTGATGAATATCATTATAGAATAATTACTAGTGTTTTTCATTTAAAAATCAAACTTGATATCATGTTTCCACCAATTAGTTCACAGGAAAGATTTAGCGATGTAATCATGCAGTTGATCTCACAGAGATTCTGCCGATCAGTCTTTTATTTGCTCTGCTGTACAAACGTGAGCACACACTCAAAGCATGTTTGAGGGGTTGTGTTGGTTATGGCCTGTCCTACATCCACCTCAGAGTTCAGATCCAGACATCAGTCTCCTGAGTGTGTCTGATGACTCTGCTCGAACCCAGGGCTCTGTAGTCGCTGTGTCAATGGAGCTGGGCCTGCCAGGAGATGGCAGAATAAAACGCCCACCACGACCAACAGCTTCAGTCTCGTCGTCTTCATCAGAGCAGCCTCCTGAACACAAATACACAAATAAGGTCTACATCTCCACAATCACTGAATGCACAAAAGGAGATAGACACACACCTGCTGCAGTGTTGTTACGGCTGAAGTCTTGAAGTCTCTTCATCCTGAGAGCGTTTGAGTCTCTGAGTTTCTTCATATTGATAGGCTGATGTTTCTCCAACGACTGCCTTTCTGCAGCCTAATTACATACACATTTATTGTTAAACATATCATGCTCCTTGACTATTCTTTACATTTTAGAGATAAATGCATCACCCAGAAATGAAGAGTCTATCTAATGTTGTTTTAACCCATCTTTGGAACGGAAATTTCTTTTCTAGATGAAATCCCAGAGCTCTCTGACCCTCCATATGCAGGAATGGTCATGAGATGTTCTGAACCAAAAACGTTGTCAAAATTTTGACTTTAGTGGTTCAACGGAGATCATACGAAGCTCAAAGAACACTTTTGTGCACCAAACAATTTGTAAGAATGATTCTTTTGTGTTAGATCATAGTGTGCATTTACTACAAGCCTCAAGACTGTTGCTGTATACAGAGAGATATAAAATATCATAAACTGTTGCTGAAGATGAATGAAGGTTTCAGGGGACTGGAACAACATGATGGCTAATAGAAATTAATGTCATCACTTGTAAATCGGATATAAATCAAATGCAAATCCACGATTAGGAATTATGTTGTGAACAAGCATCCAAAAGGTGCAGTATGTAAATTTGACACCCAGTGGTTGAACTAGGTATTGCATTCCTTGATTTAAAACAAACACAAGTGCAGGTTGCCAGATTGACGACTAACAGGACTAAGTTTCGATCATACCTAAAGGCTGGTTTAAACCATGTTCTATATAAAAGCAACGGCACGCGATAGATAAAATATTTTCCACACTAAAAGAAGTTTTTGTTCTAACAAACACCTCCAATTGATATATTAGAAACAGCTTCTATATCTCACAGCTGAACAACAGAAAACTGACAATGATCACCTCTTGTGTTTTAGCCAGTGTTGACTGCTAACAATGTGAGTTTGAATGCCATGCAAACGTAAATGCCATGACATTTATTGCCATTCTCCTGAAAGCAGGAGCAGATAGTTCACCTCAGATCTTGAAAATAAAATAAACCTTCTGAAATTGAACATTAGAACTGTGACTGCAAGCCAACACTTTCAACATGTACATTTAATAATGTTAAGGAGAATTAATATGTATTAATTAGATTGCAAACCTTACCATTTTGTTGGAGTGCAGTAAGTGCACTATTCTGTGCTTCTGAATGGCTATACTTAAATTTCTGTCGTGTTTCATCTGGTGCAAACAGCAAAATTGCTCATCACTGCAAATCTCGTCACGTAGTGTGTTGTTAGGACACGGGGTTGTAACCTGCTCACCAAATGCTTACCTTCGTAATATTTATATTATTTGCTAATTAATTACCACCTCATGTGGAACTCTGAATCTGCGTCTCATTTCGGAGTCTGCTACTATCCACCTTAGGTCACATTTCAGTCACGGACGCATGCTTTGAGAGTCTTTCTGAATGAATGAATGAAATACGTAGTTTTCCAACAAGGCAACCCGGGGTGCTGAAGAATCAAAAACTTACATACAGCACCTTTAAAGGCTAGCAAGGTTCTGAGTGTGACATAAGTGTGAAAAGGTCTCCCTCACATTCTCACTATCTCTCTTAAAGCCAGAAACTAAGCTTTTTTTTGCACTGCAACTGATGATCAACAGTAAAAATTACTGACATCTCATTGTGCACAAGCCTAAATGGCATTAAAAAAAGCAACTGTTTCCATGTGTGAGAGTGTTTACAATTTTCATACTGTATCATGGTTTATGCCAAAGCAATTTTAATGCTAGACTCTGAAGTTAGCAAAAGAAAGAATAACACCTTGCAGTAAGCAGGCAAGAGGCAAGACCAGAGGATATTTTTTTTAATAATGTCAACGAAGGAGCAGTTTCACTACGCTGAATTAACTGCATTAATGGAGAAATGGCTTATTATTAAACGAACTGACAACCTGTCATGATTTGCCACTCAACTTCTCGACAGATGAAGTGAAAAAGAAATCATAAAGACATGTTGTGAATCACCTGTAGGTGTGCTATTCTGCGTCTCTCGCGTGCAGAAAGCTTTGCAGATTTCCTCTCTACATCTGGAGGAACAGGGAAAGCAACTCCATTCTGATCTAATGATGAATAAAGAGACAGAACGCAATCAGCCGTGTGCATTTATACAAAGAGCTTCTGCATGAGAAAAAGTTGAACTTAATCTTTTATGAAATGTTTGTGAAAAAAATATCTATTTTAACTTGATTTGATATTTTGTTATTTAATTCTCCTGTCTCGTGGTTGTATCAAAATAGATGTTAAAATATTAAATGCAGCAAAAAATGTTTATTTTATTCTTATTTAAAAGAAATAACTTGAGACAAAAAATTTTTAAATATGAGTTAAAACACATTAATGTAAAACAAATTCTGTCATCTGTACTGACTAACATATATGATAGAAGTAATCAAACTCACTTTAAATATATTTTTGTATTAAATTTATTTTGAAATATCCTGCGAAGCCAACGCGGGGGCGCAATAGGTAGTGCTGTCGCCTCACAGCAAGAAGGTCACTGGTTCGAGCCTTGGGTCAGTTGGCGTTTTTGTGTGGATTTGCATGTTCTCCCTGCGTTCGTGTGGGTTTCCTCCGGGTGCTCCATTTTCCCTCACAGTCCAAAGACATGCGCTATAGGTGAATTGGGTAGGCTAAATTGTCCGTAGTGTATGTGTGTGAATGAGTGTGGATGGATGTTTCCCAGAAATGGGTTGCAGCTGGAAGGGCATCCGCTGTGTAGAACATATACTTGATAAGTTGGCGGTTAATTCCACTGTGGTGACCCCGGAATATAGAGGGACTAAGCCGAAAAGAAAATTAATAAATAAATGAGATCCTGCTAAGAAATTATTAAAGCTAGTGATTTGAAGTAATCAGTAAAGTAAATAGATTTAAGATCACTTAGTTTTGTGGGCTACGTGGTGATCCATAAATAAAGTCTTTAAATACTTTTATTTTAAACATGCATGACAATATCTTTTTGGTAAATATTGTTACGGTGAATGACATTTTATGGATAGTCATCTTTTTAATAATGGTAAAAAAAAAAACCAGGACTCTAATGCAGCGTTTCCAAACCCTGTTCGTACCAACAGTTCACATTTTCAACTTCTTCCAATTCAAACACACCTGAATCAAATCATCAGAACATTAGAAGAGACTTGAAAACCTGAAATGAATGGGTCAGATAAGAGAGACTTCCAAAATATGTACTGTTGGCGTGCCTCCAGGAACAGGGTTGGGAAACACTGCTCTAATGTACCAAAACAATAAAACTGCATATTCACCTTATTTTATTATTGGTTATTAATTGAAAACCTATTTTCCACTTTGACACTTATACATCTGGAAATTCTAAATGCTTGGGACCACGCTGTATAATTGTTATTTACACTGTGTGTGTGTGTGTGATCATACCAATAAATTCACTCTCTGACAGAAGCACGGATCCTCGTCCTCCTTCCACATCTCTGTTCCTCTGTGTGTTAGAAAAAAAAAAAAAAACCTTGTTCAGACTTGGCTCTGGAATTCACAAAGCTGGAGGACGCAATGACATAAATAAACTGGAAATAACAAACATGCTTTTAAATTGACAGTGGGAGAGAAAGACTTACAGACTGCTGAGTTCTAGGAAGAGGAATAAAGGCGTCTGAGAAATAAAGGGAAAAAAATAGTCACACACAAACTCTCGTCAACAAAATGTTTGTATTTTTCAACAATAATAATTCCCAGCCTAAATTTCAGTTCTTACCTCTGTACATGATGGCATCAGTTTCCTTCGAGCTGATTGGCTCAATGCTACGGGAGGAGGGGCCTCGTACAGGCATCCGCAAACGAGCCATATCAAACACATCCTGCGATGCCCTGTGCCTAAAAACACACACACAATGCTATATTGTAAAAACAGTCTCACTTTTTCACATTTTTGCTTGTATAAAATAAAAAAGTGGTGGCACAGTGGCTCAGAGGTTAGCATTGTTGCCTCACAGCAAGAAGGTCACTGGTTCGAGTCCCGACTGGGCCAGTTGGGATTCTGTGTGGAGTTTGCATGCTTTATAGGTGAATTGGATTAACTTAATCTGGCTGTAGTGTCTGAGTGTGTGAATGCGAGCGTGTATATGGGTGTTTCCCAGTGATGGGTTGCAGTTTGAAGGGTATCCGCTGCGTTAAACATATGAAGGAATAGTTGGCGGTTCATTCCACTGTGGCGACCCCTGATAAATAAGGGACTAAGCCGAAGGAAAATAAAAGAGTAAAAAAAGTGCACTTTAAACTTTTTAGAGGACATAAAGTATGTTATTAATGATTGTTGCACATTGACAAATTAATTTTTCTGGACTTACTGTATGTATTGTCCATACTTTACTCTTGCAGCTATAATAAATAATCAGCATCCAGGACCAAAACAAAGGTGGAAAGGGATCCTTTAGATTGAAGTGTTCAGTATAGGGTTAGGTAGGTAATCCGAAAATGATAATTCACTCATCACTTACTCTCCCTCATCACCCCCAAAACCTTATGAGTGGCTTTTTTCTACAGAGCACAAAATAAGATATTTTGGAGAATGCCGAAAACCAGTAGCCATTAACATCAAGTAATAGGATAAAATACTATGGGATTCTGTCAAAGTTCAACATTTTTCAAAATATCTTCATTTGTGTTTAACAGAAACCTCACTAATAACTCGTCCGGAATCACTTGAAACCCTGAGAACGAACTCGTCCGGAATCACTTGAAACCCTGAGAACAAACTCGTCCGGAATCACTTGAACCCAACCACATATCAACTTCAAAACATTATGCAATTCTGAGTGTGCCTCACACAGGTGAGTGGGCTTGACAAACCACCTGTAGAAAACACACTCTTTCATCTCTGCCTATTTAACTGATTCTTGCACCAGTTTTGCACATTTGCACCAGACACTTTCTTACGATCACTCAACATCTCAAAAAAAAAATAATGATAATAATTGTGCATATGAAATGAGCTTCACACAGGTGAGTGGGCTTTACAAACCACCTGTAGAGACACTCTTCTCTCTAAAAAAAAAAACAAATAAAGAAATAAGTAAACAAACACTCCCCCTCCTAACTCCAGCATGTAATTCTCTGAGCACAAACAGTTCTTTTGTATAATTAGCACTTCTTGTGTGTATTGCCTCTTCTTGTTGAATCGCTGAATGCCTCCTCAACTGTAAGTCACTTTGGGAAAAAGCATCTATGACTAAACGTAAATGTCAGCAGAAAAAAGAAACTCATATGTTTTGAAACAGGAAGGCGAGTAATTGATGACAGTCTGTACTTGCACAATTTTCAAGTCTATGCTTGCACAATCCTGGAATTCACTGTGCCAACATTTTTGTCATGTTAATTCAGGATTATCTGAGGAAAAGAACGCTCAGGAGAAAAGAATCTGAAACAATGAAACACTTGATAAATTTAAGGAATCCTGGGGGAATGGGGGGGTTGGTCTAGGGGATCAAATCAAATCACTTTTATTGTCACATGATCAGCAGCACGTGCGCTGTGATGAATGAAAAGCTTAGGTGCTGGCTCCAGACAGTGCAAAATACAGACAGTGCAAACACAACGACAGTGCAAAATAGAGACAGTGCAAAATAGAGACAGTGCAAAATACAACATACTCCCAAAAAAACAGGACAATGTAAAATTGGCAGTGTTGACAGCGATATGTACAATGAATAGGTGTACACATAATCGTAGGCAGTATTGTTTTAAAGTGCAGTGCATGCTACATATTGATGGTGTGCAGTGAGGGGTATGGAAGAGTTTGTGTGGGGTGTGTTAAGAAATAAACAAAACGACAAATCCCTTTAAATAGCGTTTTTCTTTTTAGGTTCTTTGCATCAAAAGCACTGTTATAAATATACTCCTTAAGCATCTTTTCCTTCAAGACTGCACAATATATCGTTTCCGCATCGATATCGCAATATGCGTATCTGCAACAGGGCTGCACATAATATCATTTCAGCATCGATATCGCAATGTGTCTATCCACAATAGTCGCATCGCAAAGATTAGCAATGTTAAGTTAGTGTTACAGTTTATTTATAGTTTATTATACCAGGAACCACAGTTCATAACACAGGAGTTTTTTTTGTGGAGTCACTGCAAAATTGAACCACAATAGAGTGAAAGTTTGTCATTTGTATGTGTTTTTAAGGACTGTGACTGTGTGAGCATTTTAATAGCGTTTAAAGCATTCAGGCACAAAAATCGTACCATCGTTACGTAAATCGTTGTAATTTTAATAAAGAATAATGCAGTGTTATTTTACATTTAATTATTCAATATATCTACATGAATACTGTTAGACTCCCCAGAAAAACAAAAAGCACTGTTTATTTCACATTAATCTTGACTTCATTGTGTTTTTTATGTCTGTAGTTTGTTAACTATATGTATATATTAAATTGTCTAAAAATATATGTACATAAAATAACATATAGGCCAATACATGATTAACTCTCCTACAAAACTATCCCGATTTATCTAAATTAACGACTTTACAAATGCCATTTAGGCCACCTGGTGAAATTATATTCATATCACAATTTATAATCGCAGAGAAAATAAATATCGCAACGTTAGATTTTTCCAATATCATGCAGTCCGAATCTGCATTGTTGAGTTGGGATTATAATTAACTAAAATGTGTGAAGTCACTGTGAATTCTAACCATAATTTATTAGTGTGAAAGATTCTCACTATGATATGTGTGTTTTAAGGCCTGCGACTAAGATTTAACGCAGATTCAAACAGAGTAAATACAGGAACCAGAGAGTGAAATCTAATACTGTTTAAGACCTTTTTTAAGACTCTTTCCATACATTTTAAGACCGGAAACACACTTTTCAACCAGAAACACTGGAGAGATTTTAACTTACAGTATATTTACTAAATATTAATGTAAGAAATTAATCTAAAACTAAAACATTATACCTGTGCTGAATAAAAAATCGATTAAATCTAGCAAATTCAGCAGGTTGATTCCTATAGAACGGTAAAGTCTAAATCAGACACGCGGCCGGCCGGAAGTGCAATATGCACATTAATATAGCAGCATTTTTTTATGACACTGTATAACAATAATAAATATTTTTACAGTACTGTGACGGTTGGGTTTAGGATTGGGGTGGGAGTAGGCATTAAAAATACAATTTATAGGGTAATTTAATAGATAGCATAAATAATACTCGGTACAACTACTGTTTTTACATTACTGTGATGGTTGGGTTTAGGGTAGACGTAAATAAAATACAATAAATGGGAAATTTAATAAATAATATAAATAATTCTCGTTAACCAGCCGTATCCATATCTGATCTAGCAACAGAACTGCAGAAATAATGGTGTTGCCTTGGTTACTGCAGTAAACAAAGCAGCATGATGTCAAATCTAGTAGGATTTCATTGATTTCATAAACTACACAGTATCCTGATATTCACAGATATAATTTATTCAGGCAAGCTTTAGTATACAACCATACATTGCATAATCAACAATGATATAAAATTTAACACCTTGCAAAAGCATTTAAGACTTTTTAATACCTTAGCTTTAAATTTCTCTACATTGATTTATCAACTTTTTTTTATTTAAATATATTTATTATCTGTTTTTTGTCCTGTCTCTGTAATCCTGTGGCACTGTAGAAGCTCTGTCACGAAAACAAATTCCTCGTATGTGTGAACATACCTGGCAATAGAGCTCTTTCTGATTCTGATTTTGATTCTGATTCTATACAGTGTTATTTTAGATTTGATCATTGAATTTCTGTACCCCAATATTGTTAGATTCTATCAAACACCAGAAAGCACTGTTTATTTTCTTTTAATCTTTGTTCTGATGTTTTCATCTGTGTTTTTAATTAGTTTATTTAATTTTTTTAATATTTTTGGATATTTTATGCAGATGCACTCCCCAATGAAATCATTCCAATCAATGTTCTAGGAATGAAAATCATCATATGCATTTGTTTCTATGGAAAAACATGTCTTTCACTAAAGAAGGTCCATACTGACTCCAAAGGCAGATTAGATCAGGGCATGATGTGTGGACTTTGGGGGGTTTACGATGTGGTCACAGGTTGATTGGTCAGTTTGAATGTCTCAGTGTTTGGGCTTTAGTCACATGGTCAAGAAAGACACAAAATAGGTGGTAAACTCTGCTCTGGTCTCTTTTCTGTCTCTGCACTTTCCTGCTCTGCTCCTCTCTTCTCTGACTCTACTGCAATCAGGCTAACTTCTGGACCTGCTCTCTTGTCTCTCCCTCCCCCTCTGTATCTCCTTCTACCTCTGGCAACTTTAATTTTACATTTAAGCTGGGTACAATTTATATCATATGTTTTATCATTTCATATTTCATACAGTTATTTTGAAATTAATTCAATTGTAACCATTGCAAGTTATTGTCATTAAATCATCTCATTATCAAGTATTTGTGAATTACTCTTGATTTAACATCAACACTTAATTGCTCCATAATGCAATACAATACAATTACATAATATCAACGCTCTCCCACATTTATAGCTATTAATACTGCCCTTATTTTCCGTTTTTTGGTATGAGCTTGCAGAAGAATGGTTTTACTAGAATGTATAGGTTTTTTTACCATCAATACTGATCATTTTTTAGTCATTCGGCAGGACTACAGTTCGAACCGCTGTGGTTTAAAATGTAAAAATACCAATTCTTAAAAAACAGTTACTTAAGTCATTTAGTGAAATAATATTCTTTTCATCGCAATATATCGCAGAAAAACTAAATATTTCAATGTCAGTTTTTTACCAATATCGTGCAGCCATATTCCAGACAGACAATTAGTTTGAGTGTTAATGATTTCCTCATTAACAAAAAAATTGTGAATATCATGCTCGTATCTCATCAGCAATTGCTTCAATACTCTTGTTTCATTTTGACAGCTTTCAGTTTTACTTAACTATACTTCATACTACCATGATAATAAGTGTTGAATACTTTAGCTTATCCATGAACATGACTGACAAACTCCCATAATTCAACACTCAGTCACAGCATCATCAAACTACGCCTTTGTATGTTATGAATGGGCGCCCTCTAGTGGCAAAAATGAGCCATTAAACTGTACCTATCGGTGAAGGGTGAAGAAAGATTCTCCCACTCAGTCTGTAATAGCTGCTCCTCCAGACGCCTCTGTTCACTGCGCAGACGCCTTCTTAACACACACAGCTCATTCACAACCTCACTTCTGTCCTCTGAAGAGAACACAAACGTGATCAACAAGCTGGTAGACTCAAACCAAGAAAAAATAAACATGTATGATTGTTTTACTCTCTGTTCTCTGCTGGCATCTGTGTTCTGGAGATGAAGGAGGCCGAAATGAAGAGAAATTCTGAAGAATATACCAAAATAAGTGAACATGAAGTGATTGTATTTGTTGTAATTTTAGTGTAAATGTTAAATTAAGCATCTGGTACCGTGTGGTTGTGGTGTTTATTCTGTAAGGCAGGGATTGGAGGAGATGGTGCACGCTGAACCTAAATATACACAGAAAAGGAGTTACTGACAAAAGTAATCTATTATACAGTTGAAGCCTGAATTATTAGCCCACCTGTATATTTTCCCCCCAATTTCTGTTTAAAGGAAAGCAGATTTTTCCAACACATTTCTAAACATAATAGTTTTAATAACTTGTTTTATCTTTGCCAAGATGACTACATAATATTGCACTAGATATTTTCCAAGATACTCGTATTCAGCTCAAAGTGACATTTAAAAGCTTAACTAGATTAATTAGGCAGGTTAGGGTAACTAGGCAAGTCTGTGTATAACAGTGGTTCGTCCTGTAGACTATCGAAAAAATATAGCTTAAGGGGGCTAACAATATTGACCTTAAAATGTTTTTTTTTGTTTGAAAAAAAAAAACCCAAAAAAACACCTCTTTCCCAGAACACCAGATCTAGGAACAATATATAATCAAATGTCCATAGAGAAAATAAAAGATGAAAACATGACATGAAAATAAGACACTAGTTAGTTTTTCCTCATATTGTCATGTTGCATCTATTTCCATCACAAGAGTTAAAAAAGGTTGCCAGGCCTCATAAAATGTCTCAACAGACCCTTTGACAGTACAGGGTTTCTGCAAGTTTCGCCAAGTTAAATTTAAGACTCTAAGACTACTATGAATGAAATTTTAAACTCATGGAGGGCTAAACACTAACGAGTTTTTCGAATGGCCCAGATCAAAAATATTTGCATTTGTCCTATCAAAAATGCATTATAATTTAATACATTTAATATTACAAGAATAATTTACATTTAATAATACAATAATATTTAATGATAAAAATGTAATATTTAAGATGTTTCTTAGCAAAATATTTTAAATATTGTGTCAAAACAAGCAAGCTCTAGTTGTAAATATGCACTTTTTTTTCAACGAACTTTCTTCAAAATAATAAAAAAAGACAAATATTTTAAAAACTATAATAAACTAAATGTATGCACAACAGTCTGTCCAGGTCAGTGCCCTCAGTAGTAAATACATGGGGAACCTTTAAACAAATATTATAATAAGGAAAATAATTAAACCATTATAGTAAATACAGTTAAAAAATACATTTTTTAATAAAGTTAAAAGTTTTATTGAGATGAATTGTTGGTGATTGTATGGGTGTTGGACAGATTGGGTAGCTATAGATGAAAAAAGGAAAATTAAGACCTGATTAAAAAAGCATTTAAGACCTACAAAACAATATTTCAGTAAATATAGGCCTTTTGTAACGCCTAAAAGTCTGAGATTTAAGACATTTTAAGACCCCGCAAATACCCTGTAGTATGCCTTATTTTCTCCAATTTAAGGTGAGACATCACTTCTCTTATCCAGTGATTATGTGTTGGTGGAATAGGGTCTTTTCATTTAAACAATATCAGTCTTCTAGCCAGAGAGAACCAAAGGCTAACATTTTGATTTGTCTTATGCTGAGAGGAGCTTTTTCAGGGGCCACCCCTAACAACGCAAGAAATGGTGATGACTCTACTACCACCCCGAATGCCTCAGAAAAGGTCTCAAAAATACTAATCCAGTACATGTAAAGCTTTGGACATGTCCAGAACATGTGCAGCAGAGTAGCAGGAGCCTGCCCACACCAATCACATATGGGATCTGTCAGCACTGATGACCTTAAAATAGTTTTTAAAAATTAAAAACGGCTTTTATTCTAGCGGAAATAAAAGAAATAAGACTTTCTCCAGAAGAAAAAATATTATAGGAAATACTGTGAAAAATTCCTTACTCTGTAAACATCATTTGGGAAATATTTGAAAAAGAAAATGAGGTTAATTATTTTTGACTTCAACTGTATATTTATTTATATCTTATCTCTATGGACCCTTTTCACGAGCCTGTTAGGACGCGTTTAATGGTAAGCAGCATATTAAATCATTTAAGGGATTTTTTTTATAAAAAAAAAAAAAAAACGTATGAACATTTATATGTATTTATGTATGTATTATATTATCTTTGCTTCAAACTACAAAAAGTGAATTACCGCTTGTGCGAGGGGCTTCTAATGCAGCGTCTCTGGGACAGGACAGCAAAATTGACATTATCTCTCCTCTCGCTGCTGTCATCGGTCTCACACAATTGTTTTGCCTTTTCTGAAAGTCTTTAAAACATCATTGTGGAGTTTTTCTTTTATTATTTTAGCAAATAGGATTGTAAAAAAAATATTTGTTGTATTCTCCCATTTACTTTGCTCTAAGTTTTGTGTTTGGGCATGACTACTTCCGCTACTGAGAAACCCGGAATGTGAAAAGGGTCTAGTCATAAACTGATTCTGTGAGAGAAGTAAACACCTGCTGTTGCCGGATTTGTCTCTCTTGCTGTTCCTGTTTTCGGAGAGCTGCTCTTTCTTTCTCTTCTTCCTCTTTTTTCTTTTTCTCAGCCTCTCTCCGTCTCTCCTCCACCAGACGAGCAAGTTCTTCATTCTTCAGTTTTTGCTGCACAAAATATCAAACTTTTTCTTGAAATCAACTGCGCTGGTCACCCAGACAATTTGAGATCATTAGAAGAGACAGCATAATACAATAAACTTGAAAGTAATAAGTAATAAACCCATCTTCAATATAAAAAATGATGACTCAATTGAATTAAGTGATTTTATAATTAAGTCTAGTTGCACTGATATTAAAACTACATCTATATTAAATTCAGCTGTAGAATTTTGTCTAAATATTTAAAAAATAAAACACTGAACAAAAATTATAATATTTAAGCAGCTTTAATAAATAAAGACAGAAAAACACATTATTCAGACTTTTTTAGGTTAGACAGCTTAAACACGGTTTAGGCTAGGAAATGCCTGAAACAGAAATTTCCAGAACTGTTCATTTTCTCACTATCTACTCATTTTAAAGTGGTTCAAACTTTTACGGGTTTCTTTTTTCCATTGAATACAAAATAAAATATTTTGAAGAATGTTCTGTATAACCTGTAGGGGTGTCAAAATTAATTGTTTCTTCGGTGCACTGCAATGCAGACGCGGACGATTCGGTATCGGGTCAGTAATAATCATAACCAGTTATTATGTACTGATGTCATTTATCTCATATGCGCTAGGTCTCTGTAGTTTACTATGGCGAGGGAGGCGAGCGCGAGTATTTACAATGCTCCAACTACTTAAAAATCGCAGAAATTGCACAATTTCACTGCGTATGTGTTTGCTGGACAGTCTTTCACTGACACTTACAGCAGAAGCCGCTATTTCACTGCGATTGAAAAAATGAAAGTACTTCTTTTCTATCTCTCACTGTGGCCCATTTGACCTGCTGGTGTGACTTCCTCTCCTCTCGGCTGTTACAGCGATACTTCTGGATTCAGACACGAGCACGTGTCTGCAGAGTTTTCTCCACCGTGTCTATCATGGATCAGCTGTGATCGCCGCTGCCGTTTATCAGTGTCACTCATCTGTGAAGAGCGCCAGCGCGGAAGAGCCAATCACAGCCCATTCTGTTGAGCACGTTACCAATCAAAGGGGTGTAAGAACTTGGTAGCCAAGGCTCAGAAAGCGAGCGGGATATTTATATTTGCTTATTTGCTATAAATGTTAATGTTGTTTAAAGGTACAGTTTATATATCTGACTGTTTGTATTAAAGGACAAAATTGTATTACAAATAGTATATAAACATATATATACATTTTTAATAGGGCTATCAAAATTAGCGCATTAACGCACGAGATTAATTTGAAATATTTAATGCGTTTAAAAAAAACGCAAATAACGAACTTGCAGTTTTTTTTTTATTTCCTGTTGTGGCCGACGTGTGTTCAGGGACGGCACATGCATAGAGGCGACCTAGGCGGCCGCCTTGGGCAACAGAGTAGTGAACAAACCCCCCGGTCCTAACTTTCACCTGCGAACCGGTCACTTTCCAGTTGAGGGCAACGTGATTGCCGTTTGCCTAGAGCGCCAGTTCAGCTTGCTCTGGCCCTGCGTGTGCTTAACGTGCAAAGAAATTTGGATAGGACCAAGAACGCACTTTTAGAAGGAAAGTTTCAGTATAAAACAATTAATGTCGCATCACCAGACTATCCTGCGTTTCCTCCAGATTTTCATGCAATTTCGGGTGTTTCATTTTTAATCTTTACACTTGAACTGCAGTTCAGCAATTCACTCTCATTCAGCATATTTTCATTCAGGATGTTTTAATTGAATTTGTTATCTCGTGGTGAACGGAAAGAAAAACTTCTGCATTTCGGGACTCGCGTGATCCTTTAAGGTAGTCAAAAATTGCTGCTTACATGATAAACTCTTAATCAATATTATCTTAATCATAAAAGTGGAGTATTGGTGTCCATGTAAATGTACTGTAGTGAAGGTGGCAAATGAAGTCGCAAGCTGGCAAAGACAGCCACATGCCTATTCTCTGCCTTTAAGCTGCATCCATGTGCTCTCAAATGTTTCATTAGTTTGACGTGTTTCCCCTCTACACGCAACTTTTGTAAAGCGTCTGCTTCACGTTGCTGTGTCAGAATCCTTGCTTGTAAAACACAGCTATACTTTAGAACGCTTAGTTTAAGCAAATTTGATGAAGGGATCCATCGCTCACTGGGTCCGCTGTACTGTGTGCGTTGTCTGTGTGGTGTGTGTGTGTGTGTTTGTAGTCCACATAGAATCCAACATGGGAATCATTTTTGTTTGTTATTGGCATTGATTGTTTTGAAATTCGAGTGGCACTTAAATGCCTGTGTTTTTATTTCTGTAATAAATTTGACGTCTCGTGATTAATCATGATTAATTACAAAAACAGTGTGATTAATTACGTAAATTTTTTTTATCAGTTGACAGCCCAAATTTTAATACAAAAATTGCTGCTGTGAAGACAATATAAAACTGTGTATGGAAAGCATAGTCAATGCACTAAGATATCGAATTGAACTCAATCGATGGCATGATAATCGTAACCGAACCATGAGACCAGTGTAGATTCACACCTCCAATAACCTGAATATTCAGAAACCTGTAACCATTGACTTCCATACCATTGAAAAACATTATAAAGTCAATTGCTACAGTTTTAGATTGTGCATTCCTAATGCCGAGTTCAGACTGCATGATTTTAGCCCCGATTTTGACTCGCCGAGAATCACTGGTAAATCGGTGCTCGTTCACGCGAGTAACAAACACACAGTGTGAATTATCAAAGACGTGATCTGAGAGTATCACCGATGGGTTGCAGACACCAATGAGATATTTGGCATGCTAAGTATCTGGAGCTGTTAGCGATTCAAATCATGCTGTGTGAAATGTGTTCTGATTAAAAATAACATCGGCGATTACTTATAGCCAATGAGAGCGCAGCATCCACAAGTATGGGTATCTGCAGCCTAGCGGGAGGTTGGGGGAAAAGTTAAAAGGGCTTCTTTTCAGTCTATTTGGACCCAAGAAATGGAGGAAAAACTAGTGTAAATTTGGCAGGAGCACTGTGTCTGTTTGACGTGCCATCCGAGCAATATCACAACCGGCTCGAAAAAGAAAAAAAATTGAGAAATTACTAATTTCCTTCAAACACAGGTGAGCAAAATAAGTACATTTTCTACCCCACTAAAGGCTTCTTTCTCATTATGTAGTTTATAACAAAAGATATACCACATCACCTCGAGTTATTTCCATGTCACTTCTCATGTGTGTTTGGTTGTGAGACGTGGTTTGTGGACCAAGACAAAGTTGTCGACGATTCTTCCTACTGTAAAGTTATGCAGTGTAAACCTCCTGCCTCCGATCCACCTTGCAGTGTAAACACAGCAGTGACGAAACGCTAACCCAGATAGCTGTACAGTGTGAAAACATCTGTGATGCGGATACTTTGAAAATCATGCAGTCAGAACTCGGCATAAACTGCAGGAGTGCGCATGTGTGTGTGTCTGTCTGACCTCTGTTTCTCTGCGTTTCCTGCTTTCCTGCTCCTCTTCATACTCTCTCCGGATTTTCTCTCTCTGTTCTGCCAGTCGTCTGTCTTCTCTTTCCTCCTCTGCTCTCATCCGCTCTCTCTCCTCCGCCTGCTTCCGCTGCTTCTCTTCCATCTGATCCAACACACACACATACACACAGACAAAAGATAAGGTAACAGTGAGGTAAAATTCTAAACAATATTTAACCACACTGAAATGATGCGATTCAGTAAGTAACTAGATATTAAAGTTTGAGGACAAACTTTATGGTGGCTTGAAAAGCAAAGTCTGAAAGTTTGAAGTCGTTTTAAAGTGTAAATAACTGAAGCAGTTTTTATGAAGTTTGAAACAGTCGGCATAGATAAGTACATATATGTTCGCATGTTTCTAGTATAGATTAGCATGTTTCTTGATAGGCAGTTGCTAGGGTGTTCTGAGTGCTTGCTAAGGCGTTGTGAGGTGGTTGCTAAGGTGTTGCTAGGCGGTTGCTATGGTATTCTAGGTCATTGCTAAGTTGTTGCTAGGTGGTTGCTAAGGTGTTCTGAGTGGATGCTAAGGCGTTGCTAGGTTGTTGCTAAAGTATTCTGAGAGGTTGCTAGGCAGTTGCTAACATAAATTAGCATGATTCCAGCATGAATTAGCATGATGTTAGCATGATTCTAGCATGAATTAGCATGTTACTAGCATGATTCTAGCATGAAATGGCATGTTTTAGCATGATTCTAGCATGAATTAGCATGTAACTAGCATGATTCTAGCATGAATTACCTTGTTGTTAGCATGATTCTAGCATGTTATTAGCATGTTTCTATCATGTTGTTAGCATGTTTCTAGCATGAATTAGCATGTTGTTGGCATGTTACTAGCATGATTCTAGCATGAATCAGCATGTTACTAGCATGAATTAGCATGTTGTTATCATGATTCTAGCATGAATTAGCATGTTGTTATCATGATTCTAGCATGAATTAGCATGTTGCTAGCATGATTCTAGCGTGTTACTATCATGACTCTAGCATGAATCAGCTTGTTTATAGCACGAATTAGCATGTTGTTAGCATGAATTAGCATGTGCTAGCATGACTAGAATGTCACTAGTGTGTTGCTAGCATCTTTCAAGCAAAATGAGGATGTTAAAACTATTAGCATGTTAGAAAAGCTAGTCACAGTCTATGGGACAGTTGCTAGGGTGTTGTAAGTGGTAGCTAGGGAGTGGCTAGTAAGTTTAAAGGTAATCAGTGATTGGCTGCTGGCTAGACTGAGTTGAATAAGGCCAGACTCTAGTCTGTAGGACAGTCTGATTCAGAGTTATGAGCTCACAAAGGTTGATCCAATGTTAAGTCAAAGGCAGTCTTTTACAATGGAAGTCTATGGGACAGTTGCTAGGGTGCTGTAAGTGGTTTCTAGGGAGTGAATAGTAAGTTAAAAAGTCATCATTTATTGACTGCTGGCTAGACTGAGTTAAATGAGCCCAGTTAGAAGTCAGAACAGTTTGAAGGTTTGACGAAAGTTTGAAGTATGTAGCTTGAGAGGCTTAGGAGGAGATACGCTTTAAAATTAGTCTCAGAAGACGGAAGAAGAAGAATAATAATAAGTTTATGTAGAATGTCAGAATGGTGGCTTTCTCAAGCCACCATAATTAACTAATAACATCTGTGTATTGTGTTCAGTATCATTACTCTCACTCTATTAGTCTGTAGTGACATGATTAGAATGCATTTGTAGTATTTATTTATTTGATTGATTATATTTTTGATTAGATTAAAATTTCCCTAATGAATAGAAGATTTAAAGTAATAGTATCGTCAGGGTTCTGCCACTCTGGTCTTGTAAATTCTTGTTTTGGTGGCAGAGTCCGGACACTAGCTCTGTCTTGTCCTGTATGTTGTGCTCGGCTTGACTTTTCTCGGCTCGAGCACTCGTTTTCTGTCACTGTGTGTGTCTTTGTATGGGCGCGTTCTTGAGCGCGCGCAGGGTCTGTGCGTGCTTGGGACCCGCGCTTTTGTACTCGTGCTTGTGTTTTGTTCTGTATGCATCGTGCTATTTCGTTCTCAGCGTCTCAGCGTCAGTCTGATTGGTTTTGGTTTCGGTTGGCGCTGAGATGAAACATGCGCGTTGCATATGTGTAAGCGCACGGTAAG
Source organism: Danio aesculapii (assembly GCF_903798145.1). NCBI lineage: Eukaryota > Metazoa > Chordata > Actinopteri > Cypriniformes > Danionidae > Danio > Danio aesculapii. Next base: position 41,748,253 of record NC_079436.1, read on the forward strand.
GTGTTCATCTATTGTGTGCTCGTGTCTTGCGTCTATGTTGGTGTTGCCGCATGCTTTTGTTGTGTGTTTCAGTGTTGTGCTTAATGAGCTCTCTCATTGGCTGCATGTTCTAGTCTCGTTTTATGTGAGCACATGGCTTGTGTTGTCTCTTTTTAGTCATATGCTCTCCCGTCTATTGTCTAGTCCCACCATCCTTGTTAACCCATTATTAGTTGATCATGTTCACCTGTTTGTGGTTATTATTTACGCTTATATTCTCATGTCTGCTGTCCTGTGCCAGTTCATCGTCGTTTATTCCCCTGTCCTGTTGTGGTTTCCAGACCTGTTCCCTGCCAGCCTGTCCAGTCAAGTTTGTCTGTTGTTTATTTGTTTAACAATGTTTTCCCCCTCGGGGTAGTTTATTTTGCCTTTTATTTCATTTTTATTATTAAAACCATATTATTTCTGCAATTGAGTCCTCGCTCCTTCCCCCCCACCCTAACCCAAACGTTTAAACAGTAGTGCATGTGTGTACCTGCTGTCTCAGGCAAGCTTTGTATTGGTCTTGCTCCAGTACTTGCTGAGGTGAGAGCATCTGATTGAACACGTTTCCTCTTGCAAACTGTGGCGTGTGCGTCTCAAGCTGACCTTCAATACACACTCATTCAACTTAGCTTAAAACACAAACATTTAATCATAAGACACATCATATATTTGTATGAACCAGCATCTTACTTGGCCTCTCTGGTCTTTGTACTGTGGCTGCTGCATTTAAAAGGTGCATCTGCTTCAGGTCAGCTATAAATACACAAACAAACATTATTTCTTTAGTCACATTTTCAGATTAGTATACTCAGTATTAACATGTTCTAATGTGTCCTTTTTGGCAACTTATGACCATTCCCTATATATTTTGTTACGTTTTGCATCACTTCTGCAGAAGCACTCAGTCTGACCCAGGAGTACTAATGAATGCAGGGTTGCCAGGTCTAAGAAAAATTTCAACCCCAATGACAACTCAAAACCTTCCCAAAACAAATTAAGTGTAGCCCTTTTTTCTCTTGACCAATTAGAATGAATGGCTGGATTCCCATCTGAGACAATGGCTGGATATCTATGATATTTAATGATATAGTTACAATATACATGTTAAATACTGACTGACTTTCCATACACCAAACAACACTTTAATAACCTTTCCCAAACGTGGCATAACTGATGATCCGATCATTTAATAATAATGACTTGCAACGGTTTTTTGGTTGACAGGTATGCATAGCAATATCTATTAAGAAATAATTAGGTTTTGCGCACTGGTCTCTCTCTCCTGAGAGAGCTCCGCCGTGGTTTATGGTGGAACACACACTAGTCTAATTCCCCTTCCACCACTATAATGCTTATTCATTAAATTGCCGAAAAGGGAAATATCCGATAATATCACATCTTCAATCAGCATGTAAAAGAATGGCGAAAACATTAAAGTTTAACCCATTTCTGAGCACAATCTCATGTATTTGGCTGAATCCCAAACTGTGTATTGGAAAATCTAATTTTCATTGGAAGGAAGGGATAGAGAATGGTATTTTTAAGTCAGGTGATCTTTTTGAAAATTACCATTTAAAATCATTTAACCAGTGTTGTGAATTTATCTAGTCTGGCTCACGACACCAAACTGTTGTGAAATTCTAAGATGAGCAAAAAACCAGGGAGAAGTTTCGGGTATCTTCAAAGCAGAATCCTTTAATAAGAAGAACTCAGCGTCACTGTGGCGTCATGGAAAGAACTCTCAACTGGTACAGCAGACACTAAGTTTAAATATATTTTTACAGACATTGATACATGTAGGTGGAGACAGTCTAAAACAAAGAATGCAAATGAAGTGTTGTTGTCGGCAGGGTAAATTGCCATTCCAGGCCAGATCTCATCAGCATATAAGTACCCATTCACGATACATTTTAGCATGAAAACAGTGTGCAAATGGGGTTCTGGAGATAGAACCCGTCCGACCAGTTGACCGGCTTGAGAAGACAATAGACACAGCTGTGCTGTGAAACTGACAAGTTGTATTACTTTGGAGACAGTCAGGGCTCAGGAAACCAATACATTTTAAGGTCCGTCACACCCTAAAAAACAACTTTTCAGTTATATATAGCTTATATAAATTTATATCCCCACAACAGTTAACCCAACATTTTGGCCTCAACAAAACAAAAAGTGGGCGTTAAAACAATGTAAAAATGTGTAATCTTATTGTACTGGTAAATTATTAAAGAAAATTAAAAAATGTAATCATAAAAAATAAAGAAATTATTAGGTTTTCAGTAGGTATTCACAAAAAAGAAAAAGCCAGCAACATTTTCTGAATGTAACCCAAAAAACAAAACCCGCAGCTTCATAATTTTCCCCTGCATTTTAAAAAGAGCTCAATTGTGTGGGAAAACCACGATCCTGGCAACCCTGACTGAATGAACAAACCCATGTTATGAGACTCACAAACAAGTGGTAAATAAAACAACTAAAAATTATGTGGATGACAATCACAATTTTCATACTATGTTTTGGTAAGTCTTCTCACAATACATCCCATAATGATCTACTGTTTGTCCGTAGGTGAAGAAAAATATTGACTTTTATGGCTAGTAAAATTGATTTAACCGAATAACTAATGATTATTTGGTTATCATTAATAACTATTAAATAATAATTTTTTAGGCAATTTTTGCTATTTCTGTGCAGAATTCTTTTTAAAAACTGTGTATTTATGCGATTTATAACTAAAAACGTAATATATGAAGTAAGGAATAATACCTTTTTAAATTTTATTTAATGTTTACAAAGCAAATGCAATTAGATCCACTTATTTGGTAAACAAAGCAAGTCTCTCATGTAATACGTCTACTAAAATACAGAAAATATTGCTTTCCAAAGTGTATTGTAAATAAATCAAATGAATATTTTCATATTAGTCAATAACATTACTGAAATTAATTTAAAAACTGAATGAATATAAATCTACACACATTCACACAAGTAAATAGACTCAACGATGGGCTAAAAATCTGCAGAAATCTGTGGATTTCCATGTGGGCCTACTAATGACTAACGACAGCTAACATAACAAATGTGTTTCTGAAAGTGGTCTAAAGGGGACAAGCTGAAAACATTTTAGACCTCATTTACATCCTTATTGATCTCCCGAATGATCAAAATGCAGGTTAATAGCAAGTGTCAAGTTCAAGCTAAATGTGTCTTACTGATTAGATTTCCAGTGCTGTCTCTGATTGGTGCACCAGCTCCTCCTCTTCCCCAGGGTTCATATGCTCTCATATCGGCTTCAAGTTCCACCTCCAGTCTTTGCTTCTCTTCTCTGTCTGCCCTCCTCTGTGCGGCCCGCTCTTCTATCTGCTCACAGGACATACACAAAGACCAATGAATAAACTGGAAGGTAAGCAGGAAGTTAGACTAAACAGATTAATACACAATGAGGACACACACCTGTTTTCTGAGCTCCTCTTTATAGCAGAGTCTGTTTTTCTGCTCATGATGTGTGGGAAACACTGGATGACTTAAACCCACACCTTCATTCTCACCCAGGAACCTCCTGAAACACCAACATGCATTGCTAAATCACATCTTTTCAGGTGTAACTGCACTATGCCTAAAACAGTTTGTTTAATTATCCGGTCATTTAAAAGCTTACTTTGCTCTCTGGTCAGACGAACAAATGTGTTAAACCCAAATACATAATATGCATTACTACAAACAAAAATTTTAACTTCAAAGACTATAAATATTTAGAAATATAATGATATATTTGCATCCACACTGACGAACGATAAAATGTTTATGCTTTTCATTATGTTTACCCCCTTGTAACCAGCAGATGTCCTCAAGTGTGCTATTAGTGCATCTGACCAGTGAATCCAGCTCTTGTAATATGTATCGTATTCTCTAAATGTGTTAATCTAATCAAACTATTTTAGCAAGTGCAATCATAGTACTGTAAGTGGAATAAAAACAACACAAACTATTTTCCGTAGGCAACACAAAGATACTAAAACTAGCACTGGATACCTGAGGTTGGCCATTTATATTTCAATGGATTCTGGTTGGCTGTCAGCATTTTATTGTTTATTAGCTGAGTATAAAAATCGTTCTGAAAGAGATCCCAACAATATAGTTTCTCTTTACCGTTAAACAGGGTGGGCCATTTATATGGATACACCTTAATAAAATGGGAATGGTTGGTGATATAAATGTCCTGTTTGTGGCACATTAGTATATGTGACGGAGCTCAAGAAAGAATAGTTACGTTCAAACCAAGCACACCATTGTTTTTCTTGTGAAATTCCCAATAAGTTTGATGCGTCACATGACCCTCTTCCTATTGAAAAAAACAATAGTTGGATCAAAGATGTCTGACTTCAAAATGGCCACCATGGTCACCACCCATCTTGAAAAGTTTGCCCCCTCACATATGCTAATGTACCACAAACAGGATGTTAATATCACTAGTGGTGGGCAAAGCGAGGCTTCATGACACACTGAAACAGTTGAAGCAAATGTGTCGAAGCTTCGAAACGTTTCGAAACCCCACACTCTACGGTGACACCTAGTGGTCATTTTTTATGTATTGCACTGGAACAGCTTCAGCAAAGAACAATTGAGCAGAATGAGGTATTAAACCCCACTTTGTAATAATGAACCATCAAGTGATATAGTGAAGTGGTTAGGGTTCCTGACTACCATGCGGGGATTGTTGGTTCGAATCCAGGCTGATATAGCTGTTTTGAAATGCTTTAATATCAGTTTGAGATTCTTTGTTCATGCATCGTTCTCTTTCAACATTGGTCTGACATCCGAATAAACACTTTGTGAATAAATATGGCTTGTTTTGGTCATAAAACAGAGCTGTTGATAGATCAGATATAGTTGTGTACAGAAGTTAACAAGAATTATTTATATAATTCATTAAATTTCCCATTTATTGTATTTTATGAACGTCTACCCCAACCCTTAACCCAACCATCACAGTACTGTAAAAATAATAATTATTGTTTTACATTTACAAAAATGATGCTCTAAATTGATTGCATATCTGCAGCTGTATCCTATCTAGACTACACCATAACAGTAACATGATTAAAATGCATAAAATCATGATTTTGGAGTATTCGTACAAGTCGGGAATCGAACCCAAAAGTCATTTGAAGCCTGTAACAACACGCACATGGACGGTCCACTAGGCCATACGAGACAGAAATTTTCAACTGACCCTGTCAGTCAAATGCAGATTCTCCAGGTCTCGAAACGCTTCTGAACTGATCAATGCTTTGAATCGCTTTAGTCACGTGACCAGGTGTTTCGAAACACTTTAGTCACGTGACCTGGGTGTTTCGGATCATGCTTCGGTACAGCGTTTCGAAACACTTGCGCTTCGTGATCTCGACACTGTGCCGAAACGTCAATTTCATGTCAGCCATCCCTAAATATCACCAACAGTTCCCATTTTAATAAGGTGTATCCATATAAATGGCCCACCCTGTAGTTGTGTTTTGAACTTTGCTGTTGTTTTATATTCTGAGAGATTTTTATAACATTATCTTTATCGTCATTATTATAGTTGTGCTTGGTGTGACCTGGCATTTACCCCTTAGTTTTCCCATTTCAATTTGATATTGGATTCCTGATCTTTTTGAAGTACATGCAAAGTATATTTGCTTTTGCAGACACAAAACTGTGATTTTTATTTTGTCAATTTTTTTTAAGCCTACAAAAACCATTAGGAAACTTTGTTAAGACCTACTTAAGTTTGTGCATTAGATAAGGATGGAATTTAATTGTGGGCTGGTCAGAATCGGTTGTCCTTTTGTGAGATAATAACTAGATTTATCAGCACTTTAATCTTTAAAACTTTGCAGAAGTTTTACATTAATATACAGCTGTAATACAGACTAATGAAGGGAGCACTTTAATACATGCCACAGTTGATGTTGAGAAACTGGATTTTTTCTCTCTACATGATACATTGATATAGAAAGAAAATTTGCCAGATCAAACTCCCATATTGCAACTTTTACAATCTGCTTCTTAATATTCACAAATTGCAATGATAAATGTATCTGGAATATAGCATTTATGTTTATAGTAAAATAGTATTTGTCTGTGTCAGCTGCTCTCTTACTGTCTGTTGGTGCTTCTGCTGTGCTCGTTGTGAGGACTGAGTAGGTGTGGCTCTCCTGATGATGCTGGAAAAGAAACTCCTGCTATTGGGCCGTCTGTGAAAACACACAAACACAAACACACAAACACAAACAAACACACACAAACACACACACACACACACACACACACACACACACACACACAATGTAGCAACAGTGGGGAAACCTATGCTGTACAGATTTCCACGCAGGTTACATAAAACTGTTTTCAAGTTTTCATACAGGTTATGGAATAAATGCCGTCTGAAATTTTTATCGAAAATGGAAATTTTCCTCAGAATCCTATGTTTATGTTGAGTTATTTCATTTGAAAGACCTTTAAAAGAGTGTATTCTTTGCCATAAACTTGAAATTACTGAACCTACAACAATTTTGAAGGTTCTTGCCTCTGAACTCTTTATATATATATATATATATATATATATATATATATATATAAAATATGTATATATATATATATATATATATGTAACATATATATATATATATATATATATATATATATATATATATATATATATATATATATATATATATATATATATATATATATATATATATATATATATATATATATATATATATATATAATTTATTTGTGCGCATTATACTATTTTTTTTCAAAACCTTCACTAACACGAGAGGGGAGCCATTGTAAATGATCCAATCCATCACCAAAGCAAAATCAAACCCCATCCTACATTTTCTTTCTCATTTGAGAAGCCATTTCAGTCAGATATACATCACAATATGAAAAAAAGAAGATGATCGCAATTTCTGTTTCACGAAGACTTAACAAAAATCCACACAAATCCATTATTTGGTTTATAACTGGTGATGATTTCATGCCCTCAGCAGCCAAAATGGCCTTATTTATCCTTATTGAAAGTGGTTTAATGTTTGATGTATGTCTTACAGACTCTGCTGGCGCTCAGAAAATTCTCAGCATCATTATTTGTAGTCTTATCGGCAAGGAATGGGAGGTGAGAAGAGACAAAAGGCATCCTAAAAAGAACATATTTGTGAGTTAAAAATAATGCATGTGCGATTATCTGTGTTTACCCATGTTCATTTCTGTGTACATCCATGTACTGTATACCTGCTTGGAGAAAGAGAATCTGCCCTGTATTGCAGAAGACCCTCAGCAGGCTCAGCAGTGTCCAGACGATGGATGATGTCATCCCTTGTTTGCTTTCTGTATGCAGACTCATCCCTCAAAAACAGCTGCTTCATAGAAAATGATCAGAAAGTCAAAACAAGGACATAAAGTGCACACACACACACACACACACACACACACACACACACACACACACACACACACACACACACACACACACACACACAAAAACATCCACTTACCTTTTTCGCAGCCTCCGTAACTGTCTGAACTTTGTGATCCAGCTCTTTCTCCCTAAAAAAAAACAGATTAAAGTTTATTACAGCAACATGAACATTCTGTCGAACATTTCTTCAACAGAATTGGTATTTTTGGATGGATTATAAATTATACAATACAAAATTTTTCTTTTATGGGGTAACAAGTCAAGTCAAGATAAGCTTTATTGTAATTTCACTACATGTGTAGATAAGTGTTGTCTCTCGCAGGGCTGCAATGCTAAATAAAGAAACAATTATAATTATGAACACAACACTGGACGTAAGAGCAATTTTAAACCTAAGAATAACTAACATACCAGAACGTAATCTAATGATACTAACTATTCATATACTATAAATACTTAACTATACACATAACGTAAGACAGGTTATAAGAGACCATCAACCAAATCCAGCAGTCAGACACACACCTTCTCCTGTGACTCTGCCTCTCTGCGATTTGTTCCTGTAATTCATATCTATAACGCTCCTTTCTCCTCTGCAGTGTGGCCTCCAGATCTGCTGCACCTGTCAATCAAAGTCAGTGATGCAGACAGCCATTTTCTGCCCAATTAAAGCAACCGTTTCCTCAAAAATCCAAACAATGTCATGATTTATTCAGCATTATTATTGCTAAAAGGGCACAAAGGGCTGAGGAATTTTTAAAAATATCTTATTTTATGTTCCACAGAAGACAAAATTTCACTCAGTTTTAAAATGACAAGCAAGTGGTAAAGTGAAAAGTTAAAGGAAAATTCACTTTAAAATATAGACATAACTGGAGGAATATTGAGTCAAAACTCTCTCAAACGAGTCAGTCAGAATATCAAATTACTTAAAGGGATAGTTTACACTAAAATGAAAATATACTCACTTTTTACTCACCATCAAGTGGTTTCTAAACATTTACAACTTTCTTTCTTGTGTTGAACACAAAAGAAGATATTTTAAAGAAAGCTAAAAAGCTGTAATCATTGACTTCCATAAAGGAAAAACTAATACTGTGAAAGTCAATGATTACAGCTTTCTGCAAAATATCTTCTTGTTCAACATAAGCAAACTCAAACAGGTTTGGTATTAGTGACGGAAAAGTAAACAATCACATAATTAAATATTTTGCGTGAACTATCCCTTTAAAGGTTCTGCGAAGTGCTTTAAAATGTGCATTTTATTTGATGTTTGACGTAATCTCAACTGAAACATGCAGAGTGGGTGGGGCATAGTGCAGCTCCACCCCTTTAAAAAAACTGCCAATAGGGTTTAGTTTCATCATCGCTCTGCCAGTGTGAGTGGTTGTGCTTAAGCGCACCAAATGAAAAGCAAATGAGAAGTGTCTTGAAGGGGGCGGGGCATGTCAGATACTAGAGGGCATTTGATTGGTTATGATTTGATGAGAAACTTAAGAGGTGACGTGAATAAAACTCAATTTTGTCACGAATAAAACATGAATTTTGTCACTGTTTTGGAGCACACTAGCTTATTGATATCTTAAAAACTATTAATACTGATACAAACATCTTTATTTTAATTTCATGGGCCCTTTAATGCTTACCTATAAGAAGTCCTGTGGTGCAAACAGTGTTCTGTGTGGCCACAGATACAGATCTTTCATTGGCTTGAGCCGTAACAAATGCTGATGTTCTGCAACAGTGAAGAAGAGTGAGCCAAGACATTCTGCCATTCAGAAGTAATTAATTAAAGCTGCCATTAAAGTTTGCTGATGCTTTAAAAGTAGAAATCTAATCAGTGTATATGGGCCTTTTACCTGTTTCTGTGCTGTAGATTGCTTGTGTGATGTCCCATCTCTGTGTACAATTCCCCTCTTCTAACAAAAAAGAAAGAGAGATGAAAAAGTGTTAATACATTAATATATTATTTTTTATAACCTAAATAAATAACATACAAACACAAATACACTCGCCAGCCAGCCACTTTTTAACTACACCTGTTTACTATTCACTAATTAATGCAAATGATTTTTTCACCCATTCTGTCAATTTTAAAAATTTTAATAAAGTAGTTTCTTAAGTCTTATGTAAAGAAAACACAATCTACTTTTAATGATTCTTTTGTTCACTTAAAGAGCCCATATTATGGGTTTTTGAAAAAGCCCTTCCCTGTAGTGTGTACACTGAAAAAAATTATTCATAGATGATTCATTGGATTTACTCAATTTTTTTACGTTAAGTGGTTTTAAACAATTTATTTGGGCTGAATTTAAACAAACAAATTAAGTTGAACATTGCTCAATTTAATTTGTTTGTTTAAATTCATCACAAATAAATTGTTTGCAACAGTTTTGCATGCAACACTTTTTTCAGTGTAACACAGCTCTAAGTGAAGTGAAATATCCAGCTAAGGCTTAAATCTGTAAGTGTACAGTGTTTAAAACTACTGATTCATCTATAAAGGAGTCGACTCATAGTGCTTCAAACGAGTCGTCTTGATAACGAGTCATTAGGTGTTTCTATTGGTGTTGTGTCTTCTAAGGAGGAGGAGGAGGAGGTGTTTGTGTGTGTGTATGTGTGTGTGTGTGTGTGTGTGTGTCTGTGTGAAAAGAGCAGGTAGACTGTGACGGGCTCCTCGCCAGTTCTTGGAGTTTTTGCTCAATAAAATAGTTTGTCGTCTGTTTTTTTTTTAAGTCCATCGTCTGTATTTACATTCACCCACTGGCAGCCAAAATCCACACCTTACACTATGAAGCGTGTATGCACTGTGACTACTTTTATATTGTTGATTAGCTGCTGGGCTTTTTACTCTGTCTCGCGCTGAAGGCTGTCAGTTTCGACCAATCACAACAGGCTGTCATCGGTCCAATCAGCGCAGATTAGCTTCGCGCTGAGGACGGGTTTGGGTACAAATGAATCGCTGAACGAATCATATGGGAGTCGCTGGAATAATTAGGTAAAAATAAATGCAGATTATAAGACCATCAAAGTGTTTTTTGACCTTGCATGCATATCAGACTGTTGTTGGAGACCCTTACAACCTAAATATGACCCTATTTCATGTATAATATGGGCTCTTTAACCAAACTGCAAACTATAAATACCTTGAATTGTAACGTTAACAGAGCTTTGATCCTGACTTCTTTAAATGAACAGATTTTGAATGCAAATTAGTTCACATTTAATTAAAATAATCACTCATTTGCATATTTAAAAATAACATTTAATAATTTAAAATAAACAAAATAAATGTTTGTGATTTTAAATGTAATCAATTAACTGGGGAAGTATGATGATAAATATTATGAGAACTAAATTATAACTACTAGATATATACATACCTAGGTAGACAGACAGACAGACAGACAGACAGACAGACAGACCTCTCTGTCCTCACCTGTTTGTTGTCCTGGTGTCTCTCTCTCTCTGATGCCTCCTCCCTTGTAAAAGCATGAGTTCTTCATCACTGACATCTTCCTCAGAGCTACACACACCCCATCCCAGTCCACACACCTCTGTAAGAGTGGCCACATCTCTCACGCGGACCGTCTGAAACATGAGCACGAGAGGGTATATACAACTGAGTCATGAGTAGGGCCAGACGGAATCTGCAGACGTTTTTTGCTATTTCTGCTGAGAATTTTGGTAAAAATCTGCGGATTTCTGCGGAATTATTTGAGGAGTATCGTAACTAAAACCTTAATATGTGAAAAAAATTATCTTTTTAACTTTTATTAGTGTTTAAAATGCAAATCCAATTAGATCCACTTTATTTGGTAAACAAAGCATGTCTCTCATATAATATATCTACTAAAAGACAGAAAATATTACTTTACAAACTGCATTGTACATAAATCAGATGAACATTTTTATATTAGTCAATAATATTACCGTAATTAATTTAAAAACTGAATAAATATAGATTTACACATATTTACTCAAGTAAATAAACAGAATTAATGATGGGCTAAAAATCCGCGGAAATCTGCAGAATTCTGCGGAAAATCTGCTGAATTCTGCGCGTGCAGATTCTGTGTGGGCCTAGTCATGAACAAAAAACATAGTACTTTTGAGCAGGTGTGACAAACATTGCAGTAAATCAAATTAAACCACATTTTGCTTTACTGTGTATCATAAAAGTTAGCCATCTCGGATTTTTGAGACGTGAAATTTAAACCTCACAGAGAATAAAAACTGAAGGAAACCCAAAAATAGTCAGGCTTTTGATCCAGTACTGTACCCTGGGTGTTCTTCTTCTCTCGGGAACTGTGTGAGAGTCACCAACTTCTCTATGATCTTTCTGAAAGAAAAAAGACACACATAGATGGTGAGAATTGAAGTTTCCATCTCATTTAAATCACAAATTTTGTGTGAATTTTCTGTGCTATGCTCTCAATTTTGTGTCCAAATTAACTTTCTAAACATGATTTTATATAAACAGAAAAAAATGCCTGCTTTAATGGTTTAAATGAAAATAAAACTAAGTGTTATAATATCAAAATACATTTCCAACGTTATTCATCGTAACAAATATATATTGTGCAAACATTATATTTAAAAGATTATAAACTGATGTTGCGGCGACGCAGTGGCGCAGTAGGTAGTGCTGTCGGCTCACAGCAAGAAGGTCGCTGGTTTGAGCCTCGGCTGAGTTAGCTGGCGTTTCTGTGTGGAGTTTGCTTGTTCTCTCTGCGTTTGCGTGGGTTTCCTCCGGGTGCTCCGGTTTCCCCTCCCACAGTCCAAAGACATGCAGTACAGGTGAACTGGGTAGGCTAAATTGTCCATAGTGTATGAGTGTAAATGAGTGTGTACGGATCTTAACCAATATTGATGGTGATTTTTAATAATTCAACAGCGTTGATTTAATTGTTTTCTTAATCCTGTCATAGTTTTATTAACAACATTTTTAACAGGGCTTTTTAACAGGGCTATATATATTTTAAATGGAATGTTATTTAATTGTCACTATGACGCACACATGCCCCGGCCTCTTGCTTAAGCTCCACCCCCGATTAATCAATTATTCGCTAGTCAAACCTGTGGATTAATCGAAATGAAGAATGGTCAGAAATGCTCATCCCTAATTTTTATAACTTAATGTGCCTGACAATATTGTGTGTTGTGTGTGTATATATATATATATATATATATATATATATATATATATATATATATATATATATATATATAAATATATATATATACTACTGTTACTACCATTTTAGTGTATGTTTTCTCTAAATGTACAAAACAATTCAGTTATATTACTTATATCATTTTAATGCTTGAAACCCCCTTTTTTTTGTTGACCCATTAATGAGTGTGTCTCACTCACCTCGGTCATGAATTTCCTATAATCATTCCTGAGCTCTTCTTGGAGTTTGTGTTTCTTTCTCTCATATTCCTCTCCTAATGGCAGACTCAATCCTTCTACACACAAAAAATGACATGAACAGAAATTATATGTTATTATATGCATATAACAGAAATTAGTTTACAATTGTATTAAATTGCGAACAGAACTACCTTGCTGACTTGTATGTGGAGGGATGTTCTCTTTCTGCAGCACATGGCCTGTCCGTCTCTAATATATTAAAGAATAAAAAAAGTGCTTTAATGAAGTGTGCTTCACACAGGTGAGTGGGCTTGACAAACCACCTGTAAAAACACTCTTCTCTCTCTCTAAAACACCCCCTCCCCTCCTTACTCTAGCACTTAATTTACAGTTCATCTGTTTAATTAGCACAAGCACCATTGCCTCTTCTTGCTGAATCACTGAATGCCTCCTCAATTGTAAGTCGATTTGTACAAATGAATGCTACATGACTAAATGTAAATGTAAAATATTCATTCATAATTAATATAACATCAAAGACTAGTACACACTCTCTTTTATCGCTATAACTCTCACCCTCATCTCCATGTAAGGAGGCTCCTGCTCCAGACAGGCCTTTTCTTCTGCTATCTTTGTCTTCTGCTCTTCCAGAAACTTCTCCAGCACTTCATCCATCTGGAACAAATACACATATATACTTGAAAATACATAGAACTAATTTTATATCAACAATTGAGTAATATTTTACAGTAACATAACATCAACCAATATGAAGTAATTTTGTTATTGATGTTATCAACCTTTGGAAACTGTATTTAATTAAAATACATTAATATGATACATGCTAGAAATGTATTAGCAATGTGCTAACTAGGTCATGCAGGAAAAATGTTTGCAACGTGTCCTTTCATGTTAGCACCATGCTAATAAATCATGTTAACAACATGCTAAATGTGCTAGAAATGTCCTTGCAACATATTCTTTAGAGCTAGATTTGTAATAACCGTATTATAAAGGTGTTAAAATGCTCTGCTAACAATGTAATAGCCTTGCTCTAAACATGCAACTAAAGCCACATGTAGCAAATTTTACGCACTAGAAACCTGTCAGAAATGGGTTAACCATGTTTAAAACATGCTAGAATACCATTAAAAAGTTTGAGACAGTAATTCATGCTTTTGTGACCACTCAGTTAGATTACTATAATGCACTGTATGTGGGGAGTAGCGGGTCAGCTATTGCTCATTTGCAAATGGGGCAAAATGCTGCAGCATGCCTGTTAACTGGTACTCGTAAATATGATCACATTTCCCCCGTGTTAGCTTCGCTTCATTGGTTGCCAGTTCATTTTAGAATACAGTTTATGATTCTTTTATTTGTTTTTAAATCTCTAAAAAAGCTATTTTTTTCATTGGCCTTTGACACCTGATTTTACTAACTGGTTATTTTAATTTCTGTGCCTTTTTAGGTAGTTTTAATGATTATTTTGTTGTATATTTCTGTAGGGCACTTTGGCTCACGTCTGTTTTTTTTAAAGTGCTCTATAAATAAAGTTTGACTTGACCTTAATTTGTTAATGCTGAATTCAAATTATTGTTACCACTATTCAGTGTTAATGTTCATCAAATTACATTAACAGATACAACATTTGATTTTAACGATAAACTAGTGAATATACAAAATAAACACGGAGCATAATAAACAACTCGATTAAAACTCGATTAAACACTCAAATGTACTTAAATGTTCACATAAATGGATATGATCAATATTTAATTATAAAACAATAAAAAAATTAAATAAAACATACAAAATGTGTATATAAAATTAAAAAGAGCACGTACATGCTAAATTATGAATGGATTTCGGCATTTCACACTCAAAAACCTTTATATATATTATCACTTGGTAGTATTTGAAGCTTGGGTAGAAAACATTTTTAAAAACAAACATCACAAGAAACAATTAAATGTTTTGTTACACACCTCTTTGATTTCCTCCTAGTGCTGAAACTCACTTCAATCTTCTGTTTGCAGGACTCTGAATGCATCTGTTCCTCCACTCCACCAAACAACCATTTGATCAGATCACACCTAGATACGACATCAGATCCGATAATAAAGTTGCTGAATGTGACTTCACGTGAGGTGATATCTGATGCAAACTCTATCGCGAACTAATAATGGCAGCAGAAAATGTACTGTCCTAATTTCATCAGATAAAATGAATGAACGTGTCATCTGATGTCTGGATCTGTTCATGCGTTGGAAGTAATAATTTTTCTTAAATAAACTGAGTATTTATATTAAGTGTTAATCGGCTCATGGTCTGATTTAACTGATCCATGGTTCGGTGTCACTCTGGAAAAACATAAGCAGCGCCGTTATTTCTCGCTTGCTATTTTCCTGTCTTTCACTTCCTCTCTTCCGGTTTCCGCTTTTCCAGCTGCTGACATATATATCGCTCGGATGGGCAGAAACTGAATAAATTGCTTCTCTGTGACTTTTTGTAGATCAACTCAAATGTTTGTTGGTTTTTTGTTTGTTTAAAATAAATTCCTCTCGTAATCTCGCTTTATATTTAAAGCACTTAGGCCTATCAATATCTAACAATTGCTCCACATAGAAAATAATGTATCTTATCATTTTTATGACACTTTTGTGATTAAATAATACATAATACATAATACATTTATTTTAACTATTTATTTGTTTGCTTGTTGGTTTGTTTGTTTTTTTATAAATAAACGGATTTTCCCTGAACATTATGAACATTCTCTGCATGCCAAATTATGTTTTATGGTTAAAGCATTTTGTGATGGAAATTACAATTTTACTGACCCCTCACTTATAAATGAATCAGTAAAATGCAATAAGAAATATTTTAATTGAAAAACATTAGATTATGTTATAAAATTCGATATTATTTTCTATAGCCTATTCATTTTTTAATTCTTCTTCACCCTCTGAACTTACTTTGTCTGTTACAAATAAAGAGAACAGACCATATCAATCTAGTTTATTGCTAATATTATTCCGCTGATATCCTTAAAACGTCTACATTTTGTTCTCTTTTTTATTAACAGCAAATACAGAATTATACTGTAATATACAAAAAATATATGCCAGAGTGGACATAAAAAACAGTCAGTAATTAAAAATCTTAAATTGATTAAGAATATTACAAGTCTTCTTAGCTTTTTTTTTATTAACAATGTTCTTCAAACTTCTGCTGTAGTCTTTAGTCTCTTGAAGGAAGTGAACAAAATTTGGCTTTGATCCAGTTTATTTTTTTGTATATGAAACTTTCCCATAATAATAAAAAGTTGTACTAGAAAGGTATTTTTTAGATGTATTGACATAATAAATGCAAATATCAAAATTTTGTATCTTGAAAACAATATTTGTTTTCCTTCTAAGAAAATTTTCCACATCCACGCAGAAAATCCTTGTGTATATACAATCACAAAACATATGGACAATAGATTCATTTTCCATGCAATAAAAATAACAGGAATAATCAATATTCAAATTAAATCTTTCTAAAAACCTCTTTAGCTGGATATATACAGTGTAAAATTTTGAATGTAACTTCTTTTACTTTGTTATTTACACAATATATTTCATAAGAACGCCAAGCTGCATTTTTTTCTCACGCCCATATAAAGTCTGCTAAACTCCAAAAACACAACACAACACAACCTTTGGCCTTCTTTGTATTGTGGATATTGTAGTTTTATTAAAGCCACTTTTCAAAAAAAAAGCCCTCGTTGTATAATCGTCCTAGTGGAGAAACTCCATTGCGCAAATACATAACAGCGCAGTAATTTTGAATAATATCAGAATACATTTTAATCTGAGGCTTTTTAAAATAATGCCGTTAGAAGGCAGATGACCTGTCACGATTTAGAACTTCAATTCCCTACATGCATTGCGCGACCCATAGGGTCACGCTGTTACAGAACCGCTTCCGTGTTGTGTTTGTTACTGGAAAACAGAAACTGCGTGAGGTGACATAATTTTCTATCGCCCGTCGCCGATTAAACAGCGATGCTTTTGTAAACCGCGGCGTCATAATATATCTCAGATTGGACTATGTCGTTGATTCCGGGCTCAAAACAGAAGGATAGGCGCATTTTATGCGGGATGTGCCCGGACCCGCAGTGCCAGGCGAAGCTCATCTTCCCCGCACACACCTCCATGAGCATCGAGTGCACCGAGTGCGGACAGAGACACGAGCAGAAGAATCTCGCCAATGTGGAGGAAGTGACTAACCCTGATGTAGTGCTTCATAATTTGCTGAGAAATGCTTTGCTGGGTGTGCCAGGCCCTCCCAAGAAGGGCTCAGAGCTGGTGAAAGTGATGGGACTGTCCAACTACCACTGCAAGCTGCTGTCACCCATCCTCACCCGCTATGGCATGGACAAACAGACAGGCACTGCCAAACTCTTAAAGGAAATGAACCAGGGAGACATCTTTGACTGCTCGCTTCTTGGGGACCGTGCATTTCTTATTGAGCAAGAGCATGTGTCCACTGTTGGGTATGGACGGGACCGGTCAGGGAGCTTGATCTACTTGCATGACACTTTGGAGGAGATCAAGAAAGCAAACGGTAATAGAGAGTGTCTTATTCCTGTGCATGTGGATGGAGATGGACACTGCCTAGTCCACGCTGTGTCCAGGGCGTTAGTTGGACGTGAGCTTTTCTGGCACGCTCTTCGAGAAAACCTTAAACTCCATTTCAAGCAGAACCTCGACCGCTACAAAGCTCTTTTCCAGGACTTTATAGATGCTGCAGAATGGGAAGACATCATCAATGAGTGTGACCCGTTGTTTGTCCCTCCAGAAGGAGTTCCACTGGGCCTGCGTAACATTCACATATTTGGCCTGGCGAATGTCCTTCACAGACCTGTAATCCTTTTGGACTCGCTGAGCGGTATTCGCAGCTCCGGCGATTACTCCGCCACTTTCTTACCGGGCCTAATTCCAGAGGAGCAGTGCAGAGGGAAAGATGGCACTCTGAACAAGCCCATCTGCATCGCCTGGAGCAGCTCTGGCAGAAATCACTATCTGCCTCTAGTGGGCATTAAGGGCTTGGCTTTGCCCCGCTTACCTGCAGCACTGCTTCCCAAAGCGTGGGGTGTTCCTCAGGAGCTCATCCGCAAGTATGTGAGTTTGGACCCCAGCGGGAGCTGTGTGATCGGGGGTGACCGGAGCCTCCAGGATAAGTACCTCCTGCGCCTTGTAAGCGCCATGGAGGATGTCTTCATGGACAAGCACAGCATCCATCCCGCTCTAGTGGCCGACGTCCACCAATACATATACCGACGCACTGGAGTGATCGGCGTACAGCCGGAGGAGGTGACAGAAGCGGCCAAGAAATCCATCCAGGAAGGTCGCCTCCACCGCTGCCTGGTCTGCAATGCTCTTTCAGAGCTCCACGCACCAGCCGAATGGCTCATACCAGGAGGGAAACTCTACAACTTGGCCAAATCAACTCACGGGACGCTCAGAGCAGACAAGAACTACAGTTTCCCATTGAATAGTTTGGTTTGTTCCTATAACCCAGAAAAAGATGTGCTCGTGCCTGATTACAAACTCAGCTCGCTCACAACCTGCACCTGGTGTCATGGAACCTCAGTACGCCGAGTTCGGGGTGATGGATCTGTGGTGTATTTGGACGGGGACCGCACTAACACTCCCTCGCAAGGCGGCAAGTGCGGATGCGGGTTCAAACACTTCTGGGAAGGAAAGGAGTATGACAATCTTCCCGAAGCCTTCCCAATCACTCTGGAGTGGGCTGGCCGTGTGGTCCGAGAAACTGTTTATTGGTTCCAGTACGAAATTGATCCAACTCTCAATAGTAATGTTTACGACGTGACCATGCGACTCGTCACAAAGCACTTCCCTGGTGAATTCGGCAGCGAAATCCTAGTCCAGAAAGTGGTGAACACCATCTTGCATCACACCGCGAAGAAGAGCCAAGATGAATACAACCCAGTTGCCATCGAAGGTGCTCACGTGCAAAATAAAGTAGACGGAGGTGAATCTTCTGCTCACCCTCCGACTAAAATCATCCTGACGGGACAGAAGGGTAAAACTCTGCATAAGGAGGAGCTGGTCATGAGCAAAACCGAGAGGGTGTTGCAGCACAGCATCAGCGAGCAGGCTGCCCTCTCCCAGCGCCGCAGCACAGACCGTGTGCGCCAGCAGGACCCTCGCCCATCATCTCCTTCCTCTTCATCATCCTCCGCTCCTCCCACTCCCACCAAAGTGCCCCCAACCAGCGGAGAGAAGAAGATCCGCGTAACTACCAGCGACGGGCGGCAGGCCATGCTTACTCTGCAGCCGCACACTACCTACAGTGATCTCCAGAACTCAATCATCCAGGTCTTCAACTTGTCGCCCGGACAGTTGTGCATCCGTCATGGGTTCCCGCCCAGAGAGCTGCCTCCGCCACCTCCCGAAGACCAGAACCGGCCCGTGGCGCTCCAGCATGGAGATCGGATCTCTGTGGAGGTGCTGAAGGAGAGCTCGTCTGATCCTCAAGTGACCCAAACACACACTCACAGCCCTCAAACACACGCTCACTCTGACCCACGCCTCAGCCACAGCAGTAGCAGGGAACTTCAGGAAAACATTGACCTTGAGATGTCATCACTGTGTCTCCTGGCAGCACTCATGGGTAAGACAGACACACACACACTCTTTTGTAAGTGATATGCTATATGAGATTACTGTAAGACTCTCATACTAGAAGTACCATCTACAGTGCATAAGTGTTGTGATGTACACCCACTGCTGAAATGCACACATCAGAAGTATTTTTAAGTACTTTATTTATATGAACCTTTAAAGATTTTCACAAAGCAATACAGAACGAAATAAAACTTTTATTTATTTATTCTTGCAGCTTTATTAGAAGATGGACAAAGCTAACTGTTTGCATACATCATACAAATGCACAGCAATCCATTTATGTATAAGATCAAGGGTGCATACACAACGCCATTATAGCAGTGAAAACAAATAAAATTACAAAGTAGTCCGCTTTATTTTTTAATAATATAATTATTATAGATGTTTCAAGGCTGTAAAACACCTCACGTTAACATTTTCACACTTTTCTCTCGTTTAAACAATAAGCACGATGGGACGATAACAATTTACAAGGTTTACCGCAGGTTGGAAAAGTCAAGGTTTTAAAACCACCAATTTTTTTTAGGACAGAATTTTTTGTATTTTAACAGTATCTCAAGCAGAAAAGATCTCCAAAGATGCCGTTTTTAATTGTAAGGAAATCTTTGTTTTTGAAACTAAAGAAGACAGCAGGAGTCATTGATTCATTTAAATTATTTAGCCTGACATGTTTGTTTTAAAAGTTTCTCAAAATAAAATATATTGTGTTGAAAGAGGAAAAAAGTCAGACATTTAAAAAGGACTTCAGTGTTCCCTCTAGGATTTTTTCCAGCTGTGGCAGTGGGCCTTTTACACACATCTACCAACTACTTATGGTGTCATTTCAATAACAAATGTCGTAAGCACAGAATTACAAAGTGAGATTGTATTTATGTATGAATACGAGGATGCAAATCTTGCGCGCCGATTTTCTTTGTTCGTGCACAAAACTTGTTGCACGACCCCTCAAATATACGCTGCTCAATTGCAGATTTTCTTGTGCGCTCTCAAATAAACGCTGCTGAAGTACGATTTAGTGCATTTATGTAGCAAGTATGTCTCCAAGCTTTTTTAGATTTGCTAGGAATATTTAGGAATGTCTCCAGTAGACCTACAGAGCAGTGTTAATGCGTCCTGAAGTAAAGTGAAACGGCTATAAACTCCAGCAAGATAAAGTCATTGTATACAGAGCCATAGACCTTTATCTATAAAGTATTATTATAGAAACTGTGTTCATCTTAACTGAAAGCTACGATGTGTTTGCTGGCCTCACGCATCACGCACCTGTCAGTCAGTCAGCATGTCACCTTAAAGGGTTAAACAAATAACGCACAGCACTACTACGATTACAGAAAAAATTGTGCTGTTATAATTCACTTACCTTTAATACGTTTTGGTGCGATTATAACCTGCTATTAAAAAAAAAAACAACGACTGAATATTTTGAATGAGAAGCTGTAATGTAGCCGTGGTGGGATGAATTTTGGTGTCGCACCCTGCCATGGAAGAATGAATGTAGCGGAAACCATGAACTTATTTTAGAGCAGTAATCACAATAGTGTAAACCGTGATATTTTTATCCAAGGTTATCATACCGTCAGAATCTTATACCGGCACATGTCTACTCTCAAAGTTTAATCTTTCGTAGAAAAATAAGTCCACGATTATAAAATGAAACCAAAGATCAAAACCATTTGATCTTCATTTATTTATTCTCTAATGGCATTCTACAGCTGTGTAACTTCTACTTTCCTTTAGCATGTACAGAAGTCCAATGTTTTGTGCAATGGTTGGCATCTTCCTCTGCCTTTTGGGTGCGCCTTTGACGGTGCAGAATGTTTCATCAACATTGTGGGGGGAAACTTTCAAACATACAGTCCAGTACTTCAGAGTCACGCTGCTAGCGATCAAAGATTTATGTAAAATTGGCAAGCTGAATGCATTCTGTACTGTACAGGAGACACGGAGGAGATTGATTGACAACGGTCTACAGTCAGGACACAGTGCACTGTAGAGAAAAAAGCATGTCAAATTACACGAAAAAATCAGCAAAACTGCGAGGCCATGAAAAGTGAACCAGGTTATAGAAGGGACCACTGTACAAAAAAATAGACACATGTAGACAAAGTTAAAAACATTTGAAAGCATTTCAGGTACATTTTTGATTAGGAATTCCTGATTGCAAGAGTTGACATGTCTCTCAGTTTAATTTAAACTTGCTTATCGGCATGACAAATGTTACAACTGTATTGCCAAAGCAATACATTAAATAGAACACATGCATGCAATTAAATAGTAGCTAAATAATAATAAAATAAAAATAATCATAAACAAACAGTATTTTTAACCTTCAGCATTGTTGGATTCAATTATAACCGTCTCTCTCTCTTCTCTGGCTTTTCTTCTCTCCACTCTCTCTCTTTCAGGTGAAGATGTCTGGTCATATGCCAAGAAACTGCCTCACCTGTTCCAGCAAGGAGGAGTCTTCTACAATATTGTGAAGAAAGACATGGGTAATCTCTCTCTTTTTTTGTCATTGTCACACAATTTAAGTTCTAAAGTTCAAAATTGTGCTTTAAAGGGACAACAAGCATTGTATGTTCTGTCAGAAGTATCTGCAAAAGTACTTTGTTAGGGTGGAAAACCAGTTTAAGAACCAGTTCATAACAGGGGGATTTTCTTCAAAAATGCTGAAGAATTGTTATTGTTTGTAGTGTGAAGTGAGTCTGTGTTAACCCAGACTTATGTGTTCTGACTGCCTGCAGCTGAGAGATGTATTGCAGTGGAGTTAAAATGTTTATTTTAATCAATCATGCATTTTTTGGTATAATAATTAATAATAATTATGTCATTTTTGGCAAATGGTCAGATTTCTATATAATATTTTCTGTTACAAGGTATATTGTTTATCAGCATACAAAGTTGAACTGAAAATTGACTTAAAAGGTTACCATTAAAAGGATTTACTCAAAAATGAAAATTTACTGACTCTGCACCTTCAAGTGTTTACAAAACTTTATCAGTGTCTTCTGTGGAACACAAATGAAGATATTTTAAAGAGAGCTGAAAACCTGTAACTATTGACTGTCATAGTAGGAAAAAGTAATTACTGTGGAAGTCGTTGCCTACAGGTTTCCAGCTAAATTCAGAATAT